>NC_139344.1:441181486-441728986 GCF_055883805.1 Amblyomma maculatum | reverse complement strand
CGTTTTATTTTGGCTCGACTTTTCGACCAGAAGCTGGCCTTCATCAGAAGTGAGAACGTAAGTGATTCGGGCAGGTTCTAAAGGCGAAGGGGAAAAGAAACAGGTGGTGGAGAGGGAAAGTGGGAAAGAGGATTTAGCAGCATGAAGTACAATGGTATTGTGGTGGTGTTTGGGATAAAAAAGCAGGTGCGGGTGTGGTGTGGGATAGAAATAAAGAGAGAGAGAGAGATAATTTTGGGGGGGAAGGCAACAAATAGAAGCACGAAGCTATGACCTCAGACGATGAAAGCGGGGGCTGTGTGGCCTTTTTTTGTATGGTGGGGGAGGCTGACATTCCTTCGGGCTACTGGTTATCGCTGGTAGACGCCCTCAAAAATGAAGCAAACTTCATGCGGTCGTCTACCTCAAAAGCTGTTGAACGCGTTACTCATGGAAGATAAATCTATAAGTTATTATCCACCCTCGGTGGTAGCTTTATTATAGATTGGATTCAGTAATATCTAACATAACTGCACCACTTTGTACACGTAAATAGACAGAACTCAGAAACAGTACTTATTACCTCTGGAATGCCGCAAGGTTCCGTACTGGTGCCTTGATTTTTTATCTTTATTACCCACAAATATTCATGTATATATCAGATTATTTTCAGACCACCATATTCTATGTCCTATAATTAATTCATCTGAAGAACATATAGCCCCCAAAAGTGCACATTAAACAGACTCAATATGGTGTAAAAAGTGACAAGTTTTAAAAAATGTAAAAGCACGTTTTCCGATCAACAAGAATAATGAAACGAACTTCCATTTTACTTACAACATAAAAAGTGCACAACTAAGAACTAACCCGAGTCAATGAACACAAATAAGTTTGCATGACACTAACACGTAATTTCAGATGGGACTCCCATATAAATATCGTAACAGCATCTGCTACAAAAAACTACTTTTCCTTAGATGTCTCCAAGTTGCCCCACTGGAAACCAAAATACTAGCTTACAATGCCTTTTTAAGATCAGAATTGAAAACGCTAAAGTGGTAGTTTCCCGGCGACTAAACATAACGTAAACAATCTAGAAGGGATACAAAGGAAGGCAATGAGGTGCTTTTTCATCAAATATAAAATGACATACTCACCAAATTACCTGCTTTAGAAAGCTTATAGGCTAAGTCTAGGAAAACGCACTCTACTGGTTTCCCTAATATTCCTCCACCTAATAGAGCACCATCACTTCAATACAGATACACCAAATTGCATAGTCTTTGCTTATACAAGACTCGTGCGCCATAAACATTATCTGGCCATAAATGAATTTTCTTGCCATTTTGGCTACTTTAATACTAATTTTTTCCCCTTGAATAGCAGAATTGAACAGCTGAAACACATCAATACCATTAAGTTCACCACTCGACGAATTTATACAGCTAATCTATGATTTTTTGCGAACAAGTTCCTAAACGTTTGTACAGATTCCTCATCACTAAAAAATTAAAATCTGGAAATTGCAATAAATCGTTCTTTCTTTGTTATGTGCGCCTTGTGTGTTTCATTCACATGCATTATTATATCAATCAGAATCTATTAAAAGGTGGAGAAAAGCTTAGGAGGTTGAGATAACTACAGATTTATTGAAGAACGGGGAAGATATAGAGCTATAAAAACTGGTCACCCTGTATACGCAGTGCCTGGTGTTATCAAAAGTATCAGAATCTAGGAAGAATGCTAATTTTTTCATAAGCTATAAGAAATGGGAAGTTAAGGAGTTTGAAAAGTATAGACCAATCAACTTACTCTCAGTTACGTAGAAGGTATTTACCAAGGTAATTGCTAATAGGATCCAGACAACCTTAGACTTTAACCAACGAAAGAATCTAGCAGGACTTCGGAAAGAGTAGTCTACCATCGATCATATCTAAACTATAAACAAGATGACAAAAAAGGGCTGAAAATATAACCAGCCCCTATGTATTGTATTCATTGACTACTAGAAAGAAATTGATTTGGTCGGAATTTCAGCGGTCATGCAGGCATTGCGATATCAGGGTGTAGGTGAGCCAAATATGAAAATATTAGAAGATATCTATAGTGGCTGCCCAGAAACCATTGTTCTGCCACAGCCTCCTTTATACTCTGTGCCTGTCAACGCGCCGCGCGAACAATAGAGCAGCGCGGTCGAGTAAAGTTGCGCGGTCCCCTCGATGAGGGCGCCGCTGACGTAGGGGTCGAGGCGCATGGGTCACACGGGTACGAATGTCGGCGTGGGGCGGGAGCGCTGTTATTCGCTAGCGGGATAACTGTTCCTAAGCATGAGTCGTGCATATTCAGCATATTTACTTGTAAGGCCGACATCCACTAAGCATAACAAGTGATCACGATACTTGTTAGGCAACAACACCAACGCCATATGACATTTTATGTGAGGCAGTTTCAAGAAATTTCGCATGGCTCGAAAAACTGCATGGCTGCTTCGCTAGCACCAATGGTAATAGAAAAATTGCAATGCTAGTCTACGCTGCAATAAAACAAAATTGAAGAAGAAAGGCACCAGCATTTATTTACACATTTCACAACAGCAATTAAGCTTCAAGAGTACCATGTAGAAGTGGTGTGATGAATCATTAGTGAAAAAACCATATATGAATCCCAATTACCTCATACAGACTTCTCATGCAAAGCTCATATCAATCTCATATGATCTCATACAAATGTCATTCAACATATGAGAAATATATGAGATTGTATGAGATTTGTATGAGTTTAGTATGAGTTCAGTATGAGAAATTTGTATGAGGTTATTGTGACTCATATGGTTTTTTCGCTACGGATAGCTGCCACAAGTAGGGAAAAAAGTTCACGGTGACTGCTGTCACTGATAGCACTTCAGAAGCCAGCTTGATTTACAGATGATTGGAACAACTGCATCGCAGTATGCCATTGAGATCTGAAAGAACAATTTTGGTATCAGCTGTTACTTTCAAAAATTCAGCGCGTCGTACAAACGCTTTTTTTTTACCAGAAAAACAAGGAAACAAATATACGCGTTGCATCTTTCTGTTTCGATCACTTCAAAATAATCGTCACAATAGGCAAAGCTCGTGTTTTTATTTTTTCACAGAATTGCGCAGTTAGCGAAACAAAAAATACTGCGCTGGAGCACATGTAACATACCACACAGACGAGTTAACGAGGGAGGAAGTTCGCATCGCAGTCAAGAAAATACACGTGCACATTTGATATTATTATTACCTTACTGACGCGTAATAAACACACTTCTGGTGCTCTCATTATTTCTCACAGGTCTTAATGCGGTTGAGTGAGAGAAGGGAAACTAATATAGGCTTTGCAAGATTTGGTTTAACTCACTTTAAAGTAGTCATCTTCACAATAGGTAAATCTTGTGTTTCTATTTTATCACAAATTTTTGTAATTACCGTATACTGCAAAAAAAAGCTTCGCGGGAGCACACTAACACACTACGCAGACTAGCTAGGCAGGGAAGCAATTAGCATTGCAGTCAAGAAAGCACAGGTGCGCATCTAACATTACTATTTCAGTATTGACGCTTAATAAACACATTGGTGCTGTCTCTATTTTTTACAAGCCTCAAAAGAGCTGAATACTACGCAGCGATCGCCGGAAGGACAAAGCAAAGCTGGCACTTACCAGTTGGTGCAATGTTGTATTCCTGCAGCGCCCGAAAGCAGAGAAAAGTAGAAGCATGACCTTGCACACAGCAGAACAGTCAACGAAACAGCGAGACAGCGGCAGCGCGTGGCTATCCGGGCCGCTTTGCAACACGGCGTACCCGGCACACTCACGGCGCACCCAGCCCTTGCCTGGCGAAGGTGACCCTACGTCGCTGTCGCCATCTCTCGGCAGCCAGCGGCGTAACTTTTCAACGGAGGAGGAGCGGCGGCGACGGCCGCGGAGCGCGGAGTTGACAGCACAGAGTGTATAAAGGAGGCTATGGTTCTGCATAAAGAAAGTGGTAACATTTTAATTAGGACGTTGTTAGGCAGGGAGACACGATATCCTGAGGGCTATCTAGGGCTTGCTTAGAGGGTGTATTCAAAGGCAGGGAATGGGAGCAGGCAGGCATCAGGGTCGATAGATAATATCTTAGTAATCTGCGATTTGCTGATGCGATAGCCTTGCTAAGTAACTCAGAGAACCAACTGCAACTAATGATAAATAATTTTAAATAAAGGTTTAAATACCTTTAAATAATAAAGGTTGAATCTACTCACCTGACATAATGGGAAGCACATATTAACAGGATAGTATCTTCTGCTTCGAAACGGTTGTTCTTGTTGAGAAGATGACTTCGTGAAGCACCACCAGAAACTAAACTATTAGCATATAATACATTTATGCGACCAGTTCTCGATTGCGGTAACACAGTTTGGTTCCCTTATACACAGCAGCTTATCAACAAAATCGAAGGGGTACAGCGAAAGGCAGTCATATTTATATTTAACAAATATGACATCGCTAATTCGCCATCCCAATTGTTAAAAAGGCCTCTATTCTTTCTTTGCAAAACCACGCCAGACTTGCACGACTACATTTACTCTACCAGTTATTACGTAATGCACTAAACATAGCTCGTTGTGTATATCCTTCGATGAATGCAGACCTTCCTACCATAAACACTCAAAAACTCTCAAAGAATATTCTTTCCGTACCGAGTGTTTTAGATATTCATTTTTTTCCATGTGCAACTACGGAATGAAACGGTTTGGATCGAGGCATCACTAACAGCACATCATTGCCGAAATTTGCCACCCTTCTAGAAGAACTACTACGCAATACGTAAACCATTTCGAATCAAATATAGCAAGCCATTTCCATTAGTGTACATGAAAGTTATTGTATTACTGCATTATTTACCTTATAAAATCCATATACAATAAATCATGTGCTATCATTGAGCTGTCAAGCGGTAATGAGTTTCTAGAATGTTTCAAGCATCGTCTACACACCATCTAGAAACTTCTAAGTTTAGATCACTAATTATTCATCAACTACTCATTATTTAGTCAATAACTACTCTAATTAATTAGTCATTGACTACTCATTATTAAAATTATTAGTTAAAAAATATTATTTGGTCATTGGTTGGCATATGGCCATATAAGGCATGCATTCGCGCATAAAGTAGTGGTGCTCTGTGGTTGTTCAAGACCTTCATGACGTCATCTTGTCTCGGCCAACCAGAACAGCCGCAAAAGCGGGATACATTTTTTCCGTGAAAATGATGACACATGGAGGATTTAGCCTGAAAACTGTTCGTGTAATGTTGAGAGATAAGCCTGCTGAGTGGGGTCAGGGAAATAATACAAGCTACTGATATTTTCACATAAATGAAAGGTTAATAGCGCAAAAACACACTCACAAATGGGCACAAATCGACACACAGGACCGGATAGTTTAGTCGAAATTAACAAGAAATGGCCATGGCCATGACATGTAGTTCCAGGAGAGGATAACCGATGGTCTCTAAATAACCAATTACATTCCAAGGGAAGGTAACCTAGCAGGGGCCGGTAAGAAATTAGGTGTATGAGATTAAGAAATTCGCAGGGGTCAAGTTGATGCAGTCAGCACAGGTTCGGGTTAATTGGAGAAAAATGTTACAGGCCTTCGTCCTACAGTGGGCATAGCGCATAGTAGAAAGAGCATATGGTATCGTAACTCCCATAGAAGCCTGCATGTCGACTCTCAGCGACGTTTTAGTTTTTCTGACGCCCCTGCGAACTGTGCGGCAAAGCAAGCATGTGACGTTGTGACGTCAAAAAAGCTTGTGACGTCACAGTGACGTCCTATAGGCGGGGAATTTTATTGTCTTTTTACTTTTGGACGAAAAACAGGGCCAACGACGACTGAGGCAGAATGACGCTCGGATAAGGTAGAAAAATGGACACCGTAAATGTTCTGCCAACTTTACTTGACATGGATTTCTACTGTGAAGTTTTACGTTAACTGAAATGTTATGGCATCATCAACCACCTTATCATAGCACAGTTCTGCCTCCGTCGTCGTTAGCCTGATCTTTCGTCGCGCGTCATGTCAACGCGTTCTGGGGCTTATTCGGGCAAGTTCGTGGACATAAAGGGCCTTCAAGTGAATAAGGCAAGCACATGGATAGAATCGCCATGGCTTGAGGGATTTCACTAAAGGCATAAATGAGTGAAGCTGTGCTGCATCGAAAGCCAGGCTTTATTAATTCACTATTACTTACGTAGACGCTTCACGACAATGCAAATCTTGAAGTGTAGGAAAGCGACCACCGCTCATTCGTCATGGTTTTCGTGAAATCCTCGTGATAACAAAATGACCTGAACGTAGATCTCCAGACGAGACGCGGTGAGATTATATTTGGGTAAAGGTTTCGCTAACAAGCAAAGAATAAAAAAACATTAACGGAATAACTAACACTAGCGTTAAACACCCAGTGGAAGAGCTTAGGTTCAATTTGGGATTGCTAGTATTTAGAATTGTTAATGCGTCTGAGAAGGGGAAATATCTGCGATATAGCTTGGCTCCAATAAGCTCGCCCTGTTCACGATTCCATTATTTAACTCGCGCTTCATTTGTCACTGAGAGGGGTCAATGTCAATGTGAGAGGAGTCCTCCGTCCTCGTCCGTTTCCGCTACCTTTTATTCCAAGAATGCATCACCAACTAGCCCAGCGACAAGTTTTAAGGCGTGAATATGAGGCTACAAATCTACAACTTCAGCATTTAACATGTTCATGAGAAAGATTCCACTGACAATAGGAACATCCTTGTGATACTAGCTAAAACAGATTCAGCGAACGTTGGTTCGGTAATGCGACGCAGTAAGCAAAGCACGCAGCAAAGGAACAGGACGGAAATGCAACACGCGTCTTGGGGGCAATAAAATCTCACCTACACCGTTCAATTAAAACAGATGCAGCTATACACCGCTCATGCAGACGTGTATCCGTTAAACAAGACACCAGTTTTGCGACGTGCCTGGGAGGCACAGCTGGCCGCGCCGAGCCGCCGAGCAGTGACGCAGCATTTTCCCATCATCCGGAAATGAGCACATGCCGCGGCAATCAGTTTCTCATCGAGCAAACAGAGTCTTGACCTTGCTGTAAAGCTTTACCACAACCAGCAGAGCGAAATACTAATTGTTTGGAACAGATAACCCACCTTGTACGTAGCATGCAACGTTTAACATTGAACCGGGGTGATGACGCATCCATCCCGCAATGAAAACGCTTTGGTCTGAGCCATATCTGAGCTTAGGGAAACTTCGCAGGGGATACTAAATGGCCGAGAGAGGTCGTGAGAAACAACTTAAAATATTATTATAAATATGACACGTTTTTTTTCTTGCGCAGTAAACGAAAACTGCATTCATTCCTAAGCTTGATTATTATATTTACTTTCTAGTTCTTTGGAGTAATCTAATTTTTTTCTTCAATATTCTGCAACACACTTCGCAGAGGCCCTTTGCATTATTAATCATCATCATCATCATCGAGTTTATGCCGCTGGCAATAGGCAGCTGCACGCGTTTTCTTCCAGGTAACGGGACCTGTTAAATTGACCTTGCATATACTCCGGCATATTATAATGCCGGAGTATATCCAACAGACCAGATCGAATTGGCCGAGATATCAAAGCTAATCAATAAGCGGAAGGTGGCTGATATAAGGAAGTATAACATGGAGAAAATTGAGCATGCCTTAAAGAATGGGGGAAGCCTTAAAGCGGTAAAGAAGAAATTGGGCATAGGCAAAAACCAGATGTATGCGATAAGGGACAAGGCGGGCAACGTCATCACTAATATGGACAAGATAGTCAAAGTAGCCGAGAAGTTCTATACAGATCTCTACAGTAGCCAAAGTAGTCAGGACCGTAATGAGATTGGCGGTAGGGAAAAACAGTCAGACGTTCCACCAGTGATGAAGGACGAGGTAAAGAAAGCACTAGAAACTATGAAATGGGGGAAATCAGCTGGAGAGGATCAGATAACTACAGATTTGCTGAAGTACGGGGGGGATATCGTGCTAGAAAAACTGACCACCCTGTATACGCAGTGCCTGGTGTCATCGACGGTACCGGAACTATGGAAGAATGCAAACATTATCCTCATTCACAAGAAAGGGGACTCTAAGCCCGATCAAAACGCGCGACAGGATTTTGTGTCGCGATTGTGTCGCGCGACAAATATTTGTGTCGCATGACAAGCTTCCGAGTCGTGCATTGTGTCGTGCGACAGAGCGTCGTGTCGTGGGTACTGTCGCACGACAAAGATGCCTGTAGTAAGTTCTGTCGCAAGACAAGCATCTTTCTTGTCCTTTGTCTTGCGACAAAGGCAATTGTTGTGGGATGTGTCGCACGACAAAGGCGCCTGTAGTGGGTTCTTTCGCAAGACAGGCATCTTTCTTGTCTTTTATCGTGCGACAAAGGTGCTTGTCGTGCGTTGTGTCGCACGGCAGGAGTGTCTGTCCTGGTTTAGTCGCGCGACAGATTCATGCGAAGGACGCGTAGGGCGAGATTTCTGTCGCGAATTATTTACATGTCGTGCGAGATTCCTTTCGCGGAATAATTGAACTGGTTCTCGCAACGCGCTGTCATTGTTTTATAGTGTGCATGGTATGTATCAAATTCAATTACATAATAATTAAGACTGATCAATCATGTCAATGTTTGGTATAATTCATTTACTTTAATTTATATATGCTAGCAGCTGGGCAACATGTACCATGCCCACAAGATATATCCTTAATTTAAAGCTGGCGCAGCAACTCAGAAGGCACGTTGGGTGCCTCCTGGGATCAAGCATTATTGTTATGACCTGGAAATGCAAATAGAATTATGGTACAGGGCCCTGCATTAATTAATGCTAATTAATATATTTATAGTATATTATATGCATCTCAATCGAATAATTAAAAACTATATATAATATAACAATTTAATTTACTACATGCATGCTGATAAGCCAGGTCTTGTCTATAGGCAATTGATTCATAAAATTTTGTTCAGTGCTAGGTATTAATTGGTATACCAGCCTATATATGTGTAATGCTACTTGTATATTGTTTCAACTAGCTGTCAAAAAACTGGTACCCTTAATTACATGCAATATATCATATATGTTCCTTGAAAATTGATGCATCATGTTTATAAATAGTTAGGCTCATTGTATTAATCCTGTCTGCCATGAATGTTTTGTATTGCACCAAATATACTCATAGCAAAATATGTGCATTTCCACTAACTCCTGTAGTTTGACGTGTGATGCTTATAAGCCAAATGACACTGCATGAGTAGCAATGCATAATTAAATCTATACTGGCAGAGTTGCCCACCTTTTCGAGCATTACTGCAGGTGATCTTGGAGTTTTGCAGGGCCATTTTAGCACTAAATTGGTATTAGTGTGAATTTACTGATTATGTACCGTACTGCTTAATAAGTAAACCCTCTTCATGATCACTGGGAAAGGACAACTTTGACCATTAATGCCTCATATCATTGCTGCTATCCAATTTAGTTGGTTTGATTTTGCTATGCTTAGTTTGTTATGAGCTAATTTCCTTTGGTTTAATGGGGGTTGACCATTTCAAAGCTACTCAGGCTATGGGACGTGCAGTGGAGGGTTCTGAAATTTTTTAGCACCTGGGGTTCTTTACATGCACTGACACACACTCTACACATTGCATTATACCTCCATCAAAAAAGTGGTCACTATGACCTTTCAGCATCTGGAAGCTTATCAAAAGGAAAATTAAGAGAGCCTCACACATACATTTTGGACAGCCTGTGTTAAAGGGAATCAAAATATATCAGTTTGCATAAACTAGCCTCTCCAGCATGCTGACCAATATAATACCATGGCTTTGGCCATGTTGTACTGAACTGAGGCATAACTCTTGACATACTGAGAGGTATAGAAGCAGAAACAAAAATTTATTTTCAATGCTTTTCAACAACACAGCAAAGCCAGAACATACAGGCACATTGAACATGTAACCCTTGTCAGTTGTGGGAAATCAAATAACAATAGGGCCGTTTTTTGTACCTACATCAGCTGCACTAGTGTAGCAAAAAACCATTGGAGGTATAGGAGCTAGATTTGCTACATTAGTGTAGGTGGTGTAGGTAAAAGACATGGCCTAAATGCCAAACAGAATGCTCGTTAAATAACAACAGTAATTTGTTTCGCATTGTTTTGAGCTCCTGCAACTGATAAGTGAATTGCTGAGTATATATACAATATCCCACAGTCAATTTCCTCACTGCAACCAGCAACTTTAGGCACTAGCTGCATTGATATTTTTGAAACACATATTACATCTAAAAAAAATGTAATCTTTGCATATCACTCGAACATCCTGAACATTTCCACAAAACACAGTCACAATGAAATAAAGAAACAGAGATCAATTATTGACAGCGTTGGTGAATATGCACCACAAAGGAAATTAAGTGGTGGTTTAGATTGAATATATACAATCAAGCTAAACTGCTGCTTATATGTATATATATACATGCTTATAAACATGGATATACATGTAGAAGCAGATATTTAGTACTCGTTTAGCTAAAGTCCCAAGCCCAAATAATGGAGAACTGCCATGGAGATCGTGAACACGAAAGACAAGGTTCACGATGGCAGCAACACAGTGACAACGAAATGACTAAGTGGGGGATAAAAACCTGGTATAGAACCATATCAGGTGATGCTCATGTGAAGTATCCCAATGACAATGTAAATGATGAGGCTCTTTGTCAAGAGCACACATTTCACCATGCCGCAGTAAAAGTGACCAGCAAATAGTGAAGGGCGAGGTCAGAATTGATGTCAGAAATAAGTCACATAAGCGGTGGTCATTTGCAGAAGGTCAATTAAGTGGAGCACTTACAACTTAGGCTCAAGTAGGTTAGTGAGGTCTAACTAGGTTTGATTAGGCTTATAGGAAAGCTCAATTAACTCTACCTAGGCATTGTTTGACCTAGATGGCAAAACCAAAATTAGGTAGGTAGGCATAATTAGTCTTTATAGACATAAGAATTAATGACTACCTAAGGTATACCCTTAAGTATACATGCACGCATATTTATCATTTTCCACGGCTGATCTCAATTATGCATAATTCGCCTTAATTAGTCTTGAGTATTAACAAATTAGTCACCTTAAAGTAGGCACACCTATTCATAATTTTCTATGGCTGCCCTAAGTTAGCTTTATATTTAGTCTAAATTAGTCCTATCTGAACATAACCAATGCATGTATGCCACAATACCACCATGTATTGCAAGGCTATACATTTTTGCTGTCATGTGTTATGCTAGTTGCTCAAACTATAAATCACACAAACTTCGGCAAAATCCAGGGGGGGGGGGATTTATGTAGTTATGTTTCTGCATTAAAAATGTGCTATGTGGTACGCACACACTCCTGTACTGGGGTAGTCTAAACAGCACCTATTACTCAACAGCATTTAGAACCTATTGTTGATCTACAAATGCAACTAGTTAACTATGAATGGCAGCTTATCTATGTGATAAAACTTGCAGAACCACGAACAGACAAGACCTAGCATGCAGCAAAATGCAATATGCATATAACAGCATGCTATAGTATACATTGCCAAAAATGCATATTTCAAAAATAACAAACTGTATACGTAGTATATAGTACAAAATATTTACATAGAAAATCAAATCAGCTCAACCCAAACACATTTTCAGATAATAAATTGCAAAAATTGGGGGACAATTAGGTGTCACCATTACGATGCTACGATGTTAATGGCTCCCATCTGCTGGCACCCCTTGCAGATCCTCATTCATGTACATGTACATGCACTCTGCTGCTTCCATATTACCAATCCTTAAATTTCGGCTTTTATTGTACATATACTAATCAGCATACAGTTGTAAGCTACCAGAATCTGATGTAGATATAAAGCCCTGCTCTAACCAAGCTGTATGAGCGTGCTTGCATAGCATAAAGGCAGCATGTCTAACTAGGGATCCAAGGGCCCTAGAAGGTTGGATTTCAATCTCACCCTCCCACCTCAAAGGTCGAACCAGAGTTGGCAGCACCTGCCAAATTGGCCATGTCATCTCATGATCTCATCAGTGAACAAAACTCGGATCACCAGTTAGTGCACAGCTATATGTCCCAACCAACTACCATCTGCCAGAGGCATGCTCATGATTTTGTGATTCCTAGCTCACAAGGCCAATGCAGACAATGCCAACACCAGATTTTCTGGGGTATGAGGCCTTTAACTCTGCTGCTTTAAAAAGTAATGACACCAAGTCCTTACTAAGAATCAGCTGAAGTCAACAATGGTTTGCATGGAATATGAAAAAAAAGCCAGGAAGCCAATAGGCAGGCCACGGGGTCACGAAAGAGCATAAGAAATGTCCTTACATTATTAGCACTTAGGGCAAGGGGGACAACAAAGCATGAAGGAACTGGTGAGTCGCTGATACTGCTGTGCATGCTTACTAGTTCAGGGATGGGCATGCATATCACGCATAATGTGAGTAGGAAGAAGTTGTCCTGCAAGTATTTCGCTTCATGTTTACAGAGAAAAAGAAGAAAAGAAAGGAAAGCAGCTGGTAACTGCCTCCATAGCAGTGTTGCACATTATACCGAACATAACTCAATCACAAATACTGCATGCAGCCAATTAACGGACATAATATGCTGTCAGGAGATAGCTAGCCACATCACTGAAGAGCATATTGATCTGCAAGATGCTGCTCATTGATCGTTAGGAGGCGTATGACACATTCTGCAAGGGCTGCTACACAGCTTCAAACAGCACACAGCCTTTATCCCTGAAAAGCTCTAACGGGGCACAATGAGGGCACAAGAAAGTTGCATGGCATAGTGCAGAGTTGCATAAGCAACATATGCTGCAATGAAAACCACACTGCAGAGTCTAAGCTTGTATAGTAGGATATACAACTTTAAAAAAAAAAACTGGAGTTAACTAAGGGCAGTGGTACGCGGCATGTGTACAGTAAACCAAATCGATATTTTAATATTTGACTATACCTAAGAGGCCAGAGGCATTGAAATTCTTGAGCTTCTGATTTGGTCTGATGGTTAGCTATTTAGGTAATGAGAAAAGCCTGAACAGTGGGAACTGCTTTCTATCATGGAGGAATTGTGTGTGATGGTTACTGCAGACATGAGTTGCATCCAAATATAGTTATATGATTAATATTTATTCTGATCTTATATGATTAATGTTTATCTTGATTTAGAAGTCACACGGCAGATTACATAGGTTTACAAGGATTATGAAACTAAACAGTATGTAAAAATACATGTTCCTTTAAATGTTCATAATTATGCCACCATTAATAACAATATTTTAGCCCACCTTCCCCCTTGACAACTTGTAGTGCCAAGGTACTGAAATCTGTCTTTCACTCAACTCAATCTCTCTTATAATTATTTGGGATGTCACAAACATAGGACACATTCTCCATTTCAAGGAGCACACATTGGCTAGAAACATCATCGGATGAGTATAGACAGAGGTTTCGGCCTGGCGGCGCACGCTTGCAGGGGTGGAGATAAGTGATACTTCGAAATGCTGGCTGGCACAGTATCAACTCTTGGCACACAAGTGCAACCTTTCGGCCATTTACATTAAAAGAACAGATGTCCATGATAAGGCAGTAAATACCATTATTCATTCTCACGCAGTGGGAACATGTTTTTTGTGGCCTATTGTACAGAAGACTATGAATAGCGATGCCGTTTATCTCTGCTCGAGCATAATGTGCCATGACAGGCATTTCCCCATACTGAGTTATGAACATTTCAGCAATGGCCTCCTCAAGGTGAACAGATCTTAATGGCGCTCCTAAGACATGGGGACCAGTTCCTTGCTTGACACGAATCTTTATCATTTTGTTTTTTCTCTCCAAAAGAGTTGATGACATTTCCACAAACCTATTTGCATTTTTTAGCCATGTTCTCATGATACAACGCTCAGCTACCTGCAGTGGCACACCTTTTGCAGCTGTGACATGCCTTAACAGCTGCCCATTCCCATTCTCAAATGGAAATGTAGAAGTCCCCCACAAGGGCCCCAACATTTCGACACTTTTTGCAAGGTGCAGCAACTGGTGCACATTGAATGTGGCACTGCTTTCACCATACAGAGAAGAAAACCTGTCAACAAATGACGAAAGAAGCTGGTCAGCCTCAATGACATCTGCGTAGCTCACAGAGGTCTGAATCAACAAAAACACTCCTTGACAGAGCATTGAAAAATGATTTAAGTACTTTTCAGGAATGAGATCCTTCAGGCAAGGGAGAGAATAATCATTAACCAGATCATCCACTCAGTGGCTTTCCAGTTTTTGCGCTCTGATATAGCTCTAGGCAACCTGCATAACATAATTGGAGGCTTCAGTTGCTTGATGCGGTTTTCAAGTTCGTGGATATTCCTGCCAATATGAAACGGCTTTCCAACACTGGTCAGCCACAGCTCGGTTACTTGTTACTCAAGCACACAGTGCATGAAATCTGGCGGCAAACCCCAAACAAGATTAAAACCTTGAAAGCTTGCAAGTGGGGAATATCCTTTCATCCCATGGACAGGCTGGCACTGACTGTGGGTTGACCGCATATCTTCAAGCACATTGGTGTGAGTGCGTGGAGCTGCTCGCTCGTCTTGCTGAAGGTACCGAATGGTGCCTGAAAAAGACAGTCACTGGTATTAGTGCCACTATATTATGACCACAAAGGGGCAAAGGCAGTTGTCTCCTTTCCTTCCACTATGTCTGCATTCATTCCATGCTGTGCTTTCATTATGAAAGCTTAGCATCTACTTCAGTTTCCAGCTTTGAGCAGGCTATCATTAGCAATGAAATCACAGCAGCGACTAAAATGTAATACAGTCGTGCCTCGTTAATATGGACACTTCCGTCTCCGCACAAAACTGTCGAGCCTAAAGCGAGTCGTCCGTAATAGTGAATCGAAATTTTTTGTGCGAAAAACAAAAGACAAAATAAATGCTAAGGATAAGGTCTGCTTTAGTGCATAATGTAGGCCAGCGAAGTTCACAGTAGGAGCTACAAGAACATTATCCGAGTCACCGTTATGCTTCAAATGCGATGCAATTGAAGTGTTGTGATGCAATTGCATATTGTTTTCGATGGCATTTCATTAATAAATTATTTGACTTCTACTTTTCATCTCCCAAGAACCCTTGCTACATATCAGCATTCAGTCAACTGAAAGTTGCCGATTCCAACTTTCTATAAGGCGCAAGCTGCTGTCAGAGTTTTGTTCAAGTGAATTCATGCAATACAAAAAATAGAAACGTGCATTGACTGTGCAACTTTGCAGTGTAAAATATTAAACTACAAGCGAAAAAGGGCAATCAGTCATTGGCACTAAGTTCATATGGTGCCTGTCAACAATATGTAGAAGATAAACTATATTTGAAGCAGATATGACGATTTGGTTTTCATGAATATGCATATTAACGCGACAAAAGTATGAACCCTAATGATATCTATGCATTTTCTCCTTGTCCATTGTCCGGACAGCGAGTTTCCGTATTAACTAGAGGTAAATGGATGGAAAAAGTTTCGTCCCCAGAAAAACTGTCCATAATTCGAGTCGTCCATATTACCGGAGGTTGTACATATTAACGAGGCATGACTTTATACACCTTTAGAAGTGAAACATTGAGTACATGATTAATAGATTACCTGCATGCACTGCAGAAAATGCTTACAATCATTTAAACAACAAAATTCCTCTGTCATGCAGTGTTTATTTTCTTCATCAGCCTAACTGTACCCACTGTAGGGTGAAGGCCTCTCCCATATTTCTGCAATTAGCCCGGTTCTGTGCTAGCTGCATCCACTTGACCCCTGCGAAGTTCTTAACCTCATCCGCCCACCTAACTTTCTGCCACCCCCTGCTACGTTTAACTGTCGTGAAAGTATCACAACACCCATCCAAGTTCACCAGGGCTACCAATTGGATTGCAAGTAATAACTGAATAGCTTGTCGTATGACACACATCTTGCAATTGAGCTTCATGATAGTAATATAGTTGGACATGACTCAAGAAAAAAGGGGCAGATGACCAGAGGAAGCCCTTGAGCCAATGCTGTCATGATTCCGTGGGTAATTCAAAGAAACTGTAAAGCATCCCTTTTCATCTGCCACCACCTGTGATGTCAAGCTAGGAGGTTGAAGTAATTATCCACGACATCATCAGAATTGGTGTCATTTGGGACATTTGCCATCTTGTTTTGACAACTGTAAATATGAAGATATTTGTGTAAGAGCAGAGACCATGGTGTCGACCAATGTGCATACAACAGATTTTGTTGCTAATGAGGCTAACCTATAGGTGCCTACCTTGTATGTAATATATCTATGCCATGCACAAACTGTGCAAGAAAAAAAATTACGCGATTCCAGAATAAAGCAAATTAATCAGGTGGTGCAGATTAAGCAAAGCTGGCACTCAGAACTAACTTTCAATCATTTTGCCAGAGTAAATTGCAGCTACACACAAACAATACAAGCCCAATTCCTCATAAGAAATGGCTTACCATCGACAGAAGTTGCTTTGTGCAGGCACCAAGAGCAGCCGAAATATCCATTGAATTGCTTCATATTAAGCAACGATGCCCTGGCTGGTGAATCAACGCAGCAGCTTGCGACGGTCACTTTTGACAGAACTGTTTCATTCATATGCGTCCACACTATGGCTCCAATGTCATTGAAAACCTTCACAAATGTCTTCATAAACAGATACTGAGGAGGATGGGTTTTCGCAAACCACAGTGCCCCCACAATTAAATTTTGAAAGCGGATGTTGAAGGGCAGTTTACTGATTAGTAGCTGAACAGGCCATACACTCGCTTTGCTTGATTTGAAAACTGGAGACCCATCCGTGTTTATGGTCACTGTCAGATCACTCCAGTTGGCTTTCAGCTGGCGTCTCATACTTCGGTAGAGCCGCCCATCTGTAATGTCTGCATACATGGAAGGTACAGTTGGTGCCATCTGCTTCAACCGGTCTAACAGTTGCCCGGAGTAATGTGAAACAATATCATACATCTGCTCTTTCAGATTGAAGATTACAAAGAAATTGCCTCTGTCTATCAGCCATTTCACCGTTTCCGTGCTGTTGCACCGCTCGCATGTGTACGACGTCTGAGATGCTTCATTCCTACCTCTGCTGCCGAAGTAGCGAAAACAACTTTGACAAAAGAAGTGGAGCCGTAACGAGTCGATTTCTCTCTCCCACATCTTCCGAAACATGTGAGTAGTGTCGGGCACTACGACGCTCCCACAAAGTGTGTTGATAAGTTTCAGGAGGCCTTCCACTTGGGACCAGGAAAGGCCCGCGTACACGACGTACGTCAGAATCAGTACAATAGCCTGTGCCTTGTTTATTGCCTGGTTCGGCAGGGTTTCTTCGAAGCATTTTCGGAAGTAACGTCTGAACTCGTCGTCACGCTCGCTGAATGACGCTGACTCACCTCCGTTCGGAGGGCTATCTGCGCAACCCTCGTCACCTTCATTGCACGACTCATCTCCGCTGGGAGGGCCGTCTTCAAATCCCTCACCGGTCTCGGTGAACGACGTCTCGTCTTCGTTCGCAGCGCCGTCGCTCTCGCACATGTTCACCGGTTGCGAATCGGCGGGGTGTTGAAGATCGCCAATTGCCTCGTCTTGGCAGTCAACAAAAGCGTCATTCGCTTCGCTTTCATCGTCGGCTGGAAAGGTAGAACAGTCCGATGTTCTGTTACCGTGAGCAAGGTCGGACTCCGAGTTGGTTTGGCGAGCATCTTGAGTTCGCTTCAGGTCCAGCTGGTGCCGCAGCGTTTGCCGCGGAACATCTTGCGATTGCCCAGGCTCCAAGTAACGGCGGTAATGCTTAGCCCTAGGAAGACTCATAGTTGTACGGATCTACGACCAGCTAAGAATGCGGTGAGTGATCGGTTGTGGTTGTGCCATGGTTGTGCCGCTCACACGACCATTGACAGGACTCGCGCAAAGTGGTGCTGCGGCGCTGTGGCCGCGTCGTCTGCTATTCGTCTGCTACGGCGGTTATATTTTCAGCGCACGCCTTCCTACGCAAATGGCTGAAAGCCTCAGTTCAGTTAGTCACTTGTTTCGCTGCAAGACAGATTAGTTATACTTGAGTAAGCCAACATTCCCAAAGAATTGTAAAGATATGGTCCGATGTGCGCGGACGCAGCCGCAGGCCCAATGCCGGCATTTCATACTGCTTGCTGCGCTTGCATGATGCTCAGTACAGTATGCAGAGGAGGTGAAATAAGAATTTAGCCCATTGTAACATCTCCGCATTCCCATAATGATGCAGACTGGCATGTGTCTTCACTCCCGGTTGCGCGCAGCGAGCTCCACTGCCACTCGCTCATGTTGCATGCAGACGACGCGACTTATGTATACACTTACCAGCTAGAGACACGATATAATCACTCGCTGCGTACGCTTCGCGCTCAGTTAATGGTCTCAGCCTGCCACTTCGATCTTTTCGCGTCGTACGATCGAGACTGGTAATTTTTCCTTAAACCATTTACACCAGTTGCGATTTAAGAAACTATGTAAGCATTTTTCACTACCTGTGATCGAGCGCCCGGGACACACTCGCATCTCGTTCACTGCAAACGGAGGAAGAAGCATGTTCGTCACTCAATGCTTACTTTAAATTATATCTCACAGCAACAGTAAAATGCATGTAGAATCTACTCAATTGAATCCTATTCGCGTACATCGGTGATGACAGCCGGCGAGCTTGCTGAAGCGAAGAGGTGCTACAATGCAATTCAAGAGTGAACATCCGGAAGCGTGAACTATCCGCTTCTGTATGGGATACCAAATGTACCAACTCGCCCAAAAAGAAGTGTTAATGTAGGGGACTGCAAGGCAAGCGCTCAGCCTGCAGCTTTCACTTCTTGTGAAGTTCAAACCCTTGTAGGTTCATTCGAGCTCAGCCCATCTAAAGGCCCCAAGTGACACAGCTGACGTTCGTACGCGAGATATATACGCGGCGTCAGACTTCGGTACATTATAATTAATGTACCTCATTTGCATATCGGAATATAGCGCTTAAGTAGTTTATAACCAGCAACTTGAGTCAACCAGTGTACAATGGTGAAACTTTAAACACCATGTGTTACGCAATTCTTACTCGCGTACGTATATCGACACAAATTATTCGCACCGTACATGCATGTAATCGCCCTATTCGGCAGTGGTTGACAAAACCAGTGGATCTTTTTGCCCTTTATTGAACAGAAAGGAAGAAAAGAAGACATCAAACTAGCTACGACATAAAGCAAGACACCCCCCCCCCCCCCAAAAAAAAAAAGGACCATACGACTCGCACTTGTGCAGTCTTGTCGATGTAAACGTAACGCACTGCCATACCAGTGCGAACGCCTTGAATATGCATCGGAAAGGCGTACAGGATCGGCGTCATGCAAGATCCGTGCCACAGCCTCAAAAGACAATGATCGGATATACGCATATCCGATATATGTACCCCCCCCCCCCCAAGAAAAAAAAAAAGCCTTATATTTACCGGGTTCGTCCATCGAGGTTTATTCGAAGGATATCAGTTGAAGTATATTCGCGCATTTGAAGTTCAATATCAATAATTTAGATGTTGTAGCTATTATTAACCTCGATGGACGGACACGGTAAAAATGCTTTTTTTTTCTTGGGAGGGGGGGGGGGGGTACATATATCGGATATGCGTATAGATCATTCTCTTTTGAGGCTGTGGCACGTGGATCCTGCATGACGCCGATCCTGTATGCCTTTCCGATGCATATTCAAGGCGTTCTCGCACTGGTATGGCAATGCGTTACGTTTACATCGACAAGACTGCACAAGTGCGAGTGGGTGGCTATAGCGCTTAATCCACTGGTTTTAACCACTGCAACTGATATCCTTCGAAGCGCAATTAACATATGTTGGCCGGGTTTCATTAATCTGTGCTATAGCACGTAAAGTATTTGTCAACAGTTTTGAGCCCAAGCAGTTCTTATAGAGCCCTGTGTGGCATTGCATTCCCAGCGTAAAAAGATTTCTTGATATCTTGACTCCACCTTATTCCGCGAATACTAGAGGCACGCATGGCTTCGAATCAGACCCCTTGGGCTCTAAACTTTTGACAAAGGCTGTACATGCAACACCAGCATTTACAATATCTACAAATTTCCCACGGACGTGTAATAGCGCGCGGCTGAAAAGCAAACCCATCGAGTCAATTATGTTTTGATACATATGATGGCTAGCTAGCTACGTGTGCTGCCCCGGACGTGCTCTTCGACGAAAGGAGGCTGAGGCTGACCTAAATTTTGCAAGCCAGCTTTTGTGTCGGTGCAATATATTTGCATTTCGATAACGTATACGTGCATGCTGGCGCTTGTACGCATACCTGCCAGCAGTTGAGCATGAATTATGCTTATACGACTGCACAGCTGTTCACAGTCAGTGCGCCCAGCATCTGGCACTATTTGAAGGACTGGCGTCTTCAAAAGCATTTATGCACCAATAAAAAGTACCAGCGTTTATTTATTTATTTATTATTATTTTTTTTTACTGCGTGTTCTGTTCGTGGCGTGCAAAAGTTGCGGATCCTGAATGAAAAAAGGAAAATACTCCGACACCAATTCTTATTTGCTATGTCAGGGTTGTGAGAGAATAATGAAATTACAAAATAATTGCCTTAAAGTGCAACTTAGCTCATCAATTAATACTGCAATAAATTAGTCCGAGTTTGTAATTCACTATTGCAACGCCCACATTTATGCATGTTACCATTTGCGCCAGCGAAAGACACAGGAATCTGTCCCGAGTACTTATCCTTTTGCTTGCGTTCCCGTGTTTTTCGCTGGTGTACTTCTATTTCTTGCATTCCTGTGTTTGCTAGTATACGTCTTTTTCTTGTGTTCCTGTGTCTCTAAAATATGCCCAAATTTTGTTTTATATATGTGTATTGATCTCAGCCAAAATGAAGACTTTTGTCAGAGGTACCCATTTCAGCTGTAAAAGTTCCAGCTGGGATGAAGTATGCTTTCCATCTGGAACTGCATATGGGACTAACTCCAGCTGCGGAGCACCAAAACGTGGGTGCCGTGTCTAATCGTCTATAGTTCGTTGTCCTAGCAGTAAACAAGGACATGACACACAACAGCTTAACCGTGAGAAGTGATCATTAAACACGTTTAAGTGAATAATAAATGCTCGTCGAGATCACTGTGCTTGGCTTGAACGTACCCGACTCGTGCAAGAATGCAAGAGTGCAAAAACTAGCAGCTCAGAAAGGTAATGTCGAATCTTTTAAGCATGTCAGCGTTTTATGTTCTCATTAACATATTATCAATATTACCAGCTAATTTCACGTATCTCGCGTATTTCACGGCTAATTTCACGAGCATCTGCGGCAGACCGAAGTCTGGTTTGGCTTCCGGGGACGCCTTCCGGCCAGAATTGTAGCCATAGCCACATCCGTGGCTTCCATTCTAGGCACTATACCATGCGTGGCTAGCGTGGCTCAACGTTATTCTTCGTGTTGTGCGTGATAGTCTCTGTACATACATCGTACAGGGGTTTTTTTGTTATCTCGTGACGCTCGCGCTGGTGATAATGCACGTACTTATTCAATATGAATGCGAGAAGAAGCGTTACGTCGTGTCGAGCGGCGACATCAGGAATTTCGTCCCGCACGACATTGACGACTTTGAACGAGGAAAGGCGTATGATGTGTTCTGGGAGGGTGACAACAATACCCGTGGGGGGGTATTATAAAGCGCGCATCATTCATATGACAGGTGAGTGCTTTGATATTATTCTGCGTTGCCAAGCGTTGCCATGACGTCCTTTTGTATTATTCTATGTTCCAAACCATAGACACACTGGACGAAATGAAGACTTGGCGAGCAAACCGCCGTATGGCGGCTCGGAAGAATTCGGATAAGGAAGGCCCGCCTCGAAAAAAGGTCCTACTTTTCTTTGCCTGCTGACTTTATGCTCTTAGTTTACAGAAGTCGCGACCGTCACCGAACTAATGCATTTTTTTAACTCCTGCAGTGTGGCCATATTTCCAATCAATTTCTTATTCATGTTTATGATGTGCATGTCAGCAATGAAATATGCATGCATGTATTCCATGCTTTACCTGTTGTAACATTTCGTATGTTATTGGCTGCATTGAAGCAACAAGCACGTTGTGCAGCCGAGTTATATCTTACCGGGCAAAGCACGCAATATAACCGTCCCTAGGAAAAAGCGTATGCCGCTGCTGTACAGATGTGAGCAGACTTATAAGCAATCGAGCTGTTGCTGGGCGGGCATGAGATGCTGATATGCAGTATTATCGCTGTGATTCTTGTTTATGTCAGTGTTGAACTAATTCCCAATTTTGCATTCTCGGTTACAGCAGTATGTGGCTAACTAAAATTAGTAAGAACTTTTAAAGTTATTGTAGTGTGTAAGCTGTACGAAGTGAAATGATCCGAGAGCTGGACCACTCTAGCTAGCAGAGCACCGCGATGCCGCGTTTGAAGTGAGGGAAGATAGGCAATAGGAGGAAATTGTTAGGTATGAACTGCTGAAACAGCTGAGCCTTCATTTTTTCACTGGTTGCTTAGGTAAAAAGGACAGTGTGCTAAGTTTTTCTTCTTATCACTGTTCTTCTTTTTTTTTCTAAGAAGGGTTTATGTGTGCCATGATTATGTACAGGTGCCCCAAAAGTACTACGGAGCACGCGAGCTGTGGCCGAACTGGAAAAAACTGCATGCCAACGCACTTTATCAGCAGATGCGCGGCAAAGAGTGAGGGTACGCCGGCACATCCGGCTGACCCATCTCGATAACTTGATGCTCGCGTTATCGCCGCCACGAGCGAAGCTGCGCTGCTACCATCAAAGCTCGCCAGGGGCACTGTCAATACATCATGCAAGGGATTGTTGCTTGTCCGTGCCGTGTGGAAAGTTGGCGTTCGGCAGCTCGCGCTTTTTTGCTTTCTCAGGAATGCCATTATTTTTAGCCTGCGTAACCACCGTGGTTCGCTCTTCGCTTCGCGACAAGTTTGAGACAATGAAACCGAGCAAAATTCACGAAGGACGCAGACAGGGAAAACGAGACACAGGCGTTGATCCAACAACGGGTCGTCGTCTTCTGATCGTGTTCCCTTTCTGCGTCCGTCGTAGAGTTCGCGCTGTTTTTATTCTGATGAACAACCAACTGACTCATGTGTTCTGCGAGTTTTTGCGCGAGCTATAGAATACAATCGCTCATCTATCGCTTTGGCATGTGTGGTCAACGTTTTTTGGCTCAAGGAAGCGCATTAAGAAAAATAGCATGCTCGTGTTGTCTTTAAAAGTAGGAGTATATAAGGATCACTCCACTCGGCACAAATTTGCTTTATTACAGCAGAGAAAAAGAGTTCCCTCTCATTTAATCGTCTGCGATCAGCTATATTCTTCAAATATCCAAGGAGAATAGGGCAACAGGATGGAGACGATTAAAAAAACTTCTAAAGACAATTTTTATGCAAACTCACAGTTTAATAACAGGTTAAGCTCCCGCTTACGTTAATGACATCGGTCATACGCCGAAGAAGGGACTCATATAAAGAGTCGACGTATCCGTTACTCTCGCCTCCCAGAGGACACCTGGACCCATGTGGTGATTGATACGAGACAGATTACTTTTCAAAGCCCCCTAAACGTTCTCAATGGTGTTCATATTGGCATGTTTTAGAATCCACTCGAATAGCTACACACGCTATACTTCAAGCAAGACTTTCACAACTCGCTCAGTGTGGATGGGGCTATAGTCTTGCTGCAGGAGGATTGCTCCATCTTTAAACGGCCTGTCCAGCTATTACGGGACAAGATAGTGGTCGAGGACATCGCAGTAGCTGGCTCCGTTAAACTTTGATGGCAGTCTAATAAGAGGGCAGAGACGACCTCAACTCACATCCCCCCAGACGTTCATGGCACAACGACCACTGCTGATTATTTGCGTCGCGAAGTCGGGCAGGTATCTATGTGCGAAATAATAATACGCTGACCAGCTCCTACGTAATTCGCGATTAAAAAAAAGGCATTCTCCTCAAAACCATAATTATCAGGCCACAGAGAAAGAGAAAAAATGTTTCGGCTTATAGAGCGTAAGCAATTGCTGCAAGAGGACTAGCGAAGAAAAACAGTTTCATTTCTCTACTTTTACTTGTCCATGCCTTACTGTTGTTTAGAACGCTGTGCTGTTCACTTCACACAAATCAATCTTATTCGGACATGCCGGCAATTACAAGGACGCCAAACACGCCGCTGCTGGTCTCATCTTAAGAAGTTGGTTCATCTGTAAATATGATTTGTCGCCAGTCATCCGCAGTCCATTTCTCGTCGGTGCGAGCAAATGCTAGGCGCTGTGCCTTCTGTATTGCCGTCAAATATGTCTTCTGCGCCGTCACATATCTACTTAATCCGGCTGGCTGGAGACGGTTCCGAATGGGCCCAGACTTTTGTCTAGGCCGAGGACATCTGGAATTTTGTTTGCGCTCTGAAAAGGATCCGCACTGCAGCAGCGACGTTCAGTTTGTCAGCCTCAGCCGAAGTGCACCACTCGTGACCTGGACGTAAAGCATCGCCAAGGCGGCCACCTTCATCCCTGTGAGCTTGCATTTGCGGTTCACTGCAGTCATCGACCTTCCAGTCCTGCGGCATATTTCTCGTTACGATACACCCCGAGCGCATAGAATTTCGCGTCTAATATCCAGTGGAACTCTGGGCAACATTTTTAGTGGAATGGGAATTTCCACAATGTTCGTTTATAAATACGTGCCTGCGGGCGTTTTTTTTTTTTTTTGCAAAAGGTGTCTAGCCTTCTCATCAATTATTAAGATGACATCATGAACGGAGCCAGCTACTGCGAGGCGCTTGGCCGCTATCTCGTCCCATATGACTTGGATGACCCTTTTAACGATAATGTATTCTTCTAGCAGTAACACTGTGGTCTCGTCCACATTGTGCGAGTCATAAAAGTCTTGCTGGAAGAACGGGCTTTGCTGTTTGTGGAGTGAACGCCAACGGACGCTGATACGAACATAAGTGAGGTCGTTTGGTGAACGTTGGAAAGCAATCAACCTCGTATCAGCCGTAGAACTCGTCCATATGACATTTGGGTGGGAGGCTATCAAGAAGATGTGGGGCAACCTCCGAAAGCTATGTCGACTTCTCGTGCGAATCTCTTCCGGCTCTTCGTTTACGTCGTAAACCCACCGGGCGCTTTACCGGTTGTGAAACTTGAGTTTGCATAACATGGCACATTTTGATGTTATATTTTACAACTCTTTCCTTTCTGCCACTCATTTCTACCTTTATATGGTTAACTTATTGTTCTCCAGTGTAACAAAATGAATTTGCGTTGAATAAATCGGTCTTGAAATATTAGCCCACTTCCTATGCCATTGAGGACCTATTTGTATTAAAGACAGCAAATACATGCTATTGTGTTTTGTATTTTATGCGTTGACTAAAAGCGAAACAAAATTTCACCGCACTTCCCAAAGCGTTGCACGAACGTTTATGCTCGTCAGCGCCCAAACTCGCAGCCAAGTAAGGCTGTTACGTAGATAAAGATAATGCAGTTCTCGACAAAGCATAAAGCACACAGTGCAAACATTTCTGCACGGCATGGACGAACAACCAACCGTGCGGTATTGAAAGCGCCTCTGGTGGGCAGGGTTGCTAGCAGCGCAGCTTCGCACTTTGAGGCGATAACGCGAGCATCAAGTTATCGAGATGGGTCAGCCGGATGTGCCGACGCCCCTTCGCTCTTTGCCGCGCATCTGCTGATAGAGTGCGTTGGCATGCAGTTTTTTCCAGTTCGGCCACAGCTCGCGTGCTCCGTATTACTTTTGGGGCACCTGTACTACCCGAATAGAGGCCTTGAAAGCAAAACAGAGCTTGCGAGTGCGCACAAACTACTTTCCAAAGAATTTTAGCTGTATGGACCATTTTTCTGCTCTTTTTTGTTTTTTAAGAAGGGTTTTTTATGTGTGCCATGATTATGTACTACCTGAATAGAGGCCTTGAAAGCAAAACAGAGCTTGCGAGTGCGCACGAACTGCTTTCCAAAAAATTTTAGTGTATGGACCATTTTTCTGCTGTAGTTTTTTTTTTTTGTCGGAAGAAGACTGAGCACATTGCACACACATTTTGGTGTCTCTTTCTAGTCATGGCGTAGTATTGCAGTAGTGCAAAGAGTGCACAAATATAGCTGCACACAGTCAGTGCCCTGGCCTTTCGAATGAAGAGAAAATGAAGCATGCTCTAAATTGAAGCTTGGGGTACGACCCCATTATTGCTACTGAGCATTCAGACGTTGGCATCATACAACTTTTAGTAAGACATATCAGCTCATTTCCCCTGGTAACTATGAAAACAATGCAATTTTCATGTGAGCAGCACCTTACCCGGCCAGTGTGCTCTGCTGTAGCAGATTATGCGGCGTATACACCGCCCCTCGAGTAGGGTGGCTACTCTACTTTGGGCGTCTGTGCCTGCACGAGCTGCCATACCTTGTAGTTGTGAGATGTAGTGCACTCAGAGTTTCCCTCTATGTGCAAATTAGCCTGCACAACCAACCAATTCTTTAACAGCATCACATGAACATTGAGCAAGTGGACATATAGTGCTCTGTGGCGAAGCAGAGCAGTGATGGATGCAGCTAGCTGCGACCACTTTATGTGCATATATGTACAGGGTCGCTCAGCATGAAACAGAACAAAGTTCGAGCATTCAATAAATGATTACTCCATATTATGCATGACAAGCTGACTTTTCCCTGTTTGCTAGCTATTGGGCGTGAGGACATATCGAGCCGCCACCTCTCGGCAACGGCCGCTTGATGCACTGGGTGGATTAACATGCGTTAAACTGCTGCTGCTGGATGATTTCCTAGGCATTTTAGTTGTGTGTTATCAATGCATTTATTTATTCATTATACATTTCTGTCAGGGCTTATTTAAGCTTAACTTGAGGTATTAGACCCACTTATTCGGTAACAAAGCACTTCACCGAGTGAGCGAGCTGTCAAAAAGTTATCCGGCGAGCTTTAACTAAACGATTATGTGCACTGGCTGCATGCAGCCTTGTTGCTGTTATGGAAAGAATAAAGCTGGCACACAACCAGTCATGGATGAGCTGTCGGTGAATCTCGGTAATAAGATTTCTCTGTGAGAGGAGCAGAACTGCCAGGTACCTGACAAATGCAGAGCGCCTTTGGAAAGTGCCAGTTGAAGCGGCACTATTCGACTGTTCCCTTGAATGCAACAAAGAAGACAAGTTAGAGAATGGGGGCAACATGGAGAAATATTTTAAATGCAGCTATGAAGATGCGTTCCACATAGCAAATGTTTGTGCACTTGCTGAAGTAATTGCCCCTTAGACTTTGGGCCACTGTCTGTGTTTTGCGCACAGAGTAGTTCTGTTAACCCTTACACTGTGTCCTGTCATTTATAGCCGGCATTGAGGTGCAAAGCAGTAACAGAATATGGCAATAGTTGGAGTAAACTCCAGCAAACCTAGCAGCAACGCAGAATGTAAGTGTACTATGCTGGCACTCGCTAAAAAGCAAAACTGCAACAGCATTAATTTAGCTTTCAAAACACACTAATTGAACCGAGCACTTGCTTCAGCAGCAACAAGAGGAGTCACATGATCCTACTTGCTCCTCTAGGTCCATACTAATGCCATTTTCTCCAGTGATGAAGCTCGCAATTAATATAGAATTTTTCTTGGCATGTAATATGCTTGTAATTTTTTACTGTAATAGATAAATAACGAATAACTGATTTGTGCAATTTAATCGTTCCCTTTCATATTAAGCTGCTCTGCACATATTCATACCTGTTTTGCTGCCTCATTTTATATGCATATGCATAAATGTTTCTAAATGTTCACGTGGCACTCATAAAAAATTGGCTGGGTGTATATGTATAATATCGAAACCATGTGCCTCCCATGTCTGATTTAATAGATAAAAAATACCCTTGCTTAGCCAATGCAGAGCAGCCTTGAGAACGTTTTGGCTTTGAGCAGCATGTACCCAAATTGTCTGAGCACACTAAACAAATCGTTCTATTATTTCAGCCCAAGCAGAATGAAAGACCAAAAGAATTGGCAAAAAGAGCGGCCGAGGAAGATATGAGGGAAGAGGCCGGCGGGGGCGAAAAAGAAGAAAGAGTCGCCTCGCTAACGAAAGTGGCAGAGCTGTCAAAGAAGGTTCAGTACCTTGAAGCAGAAAACAAGAACCTCAAGGAGCGAAACGAGATGCTTGAGAGGGCACTGTGCTCAAGAATTTTTGACATGGGTACATGAATTATTTGTGTTGCAAATGCTTGCATGCTAATGTCTCCTTTCAAGGTCTGCATTTGCTTTTAATATATTTTTGTGCACCTCCTATTTTGCACATGCAATTGTTAGGGTCACTAAGTGTTCCTTGGAAGCAAAAGTTTCTGTGTAACCACTAAGCAAGCACAGAAACGCCATTTCTTTCCTGTCTAAGCTGTTTTTTATTTCTAAGATCTGCGCAGCATGCTGACTCGGCCACATCAACACCTAGCTATACAACTGCAGCATGTTCTATCATAATAGTTCATTCTATTCATTACTGCAAGCATGCGAAGACGACGAAAGCATTTGAAGAATCTAAAACTTTGCTGCATGGTTTTCATGAGAGCAACAGACAGCATCTTTTGCTCGTTGAGTCTGGTATGTCTACTAAAATGTTACTTTTTTTGATGCAATGCGCACTTGTTGGTGTGATGTCAGTGCATGTGAATGAACCTCACATGTTTGAAATTTTTCTGAGCCCTCCACTACAGTCTTCCTCTCTCCTTTTCCCCGCCGGGGTGGCGCAGTGGTTACGGCGCTCGACTACTGTTCCCAAAGACGCGGGATCGAATCCCGGCCTCGGCGGCCGCTTTTCGATGGAGGCGAAAAGCAAGGTGCCCGTGTGCTGTGCGATGTCAGTGCACGTTAAAGAACCCCAGGTGGTCGAAATTTCCGGAGTCCTCCACTACGGCGTCTCTCATAGCCTGAGTTGCTTTGGGACGTTAAACCCCACAAACCAACCAACCATCCTCTCTCCTTTTTCCTTCCCTTGAAGCACGGTTTAGGTGTCAATCGATGAGGAAAATGGTTACTCGGACACTGCACTTTTCTTTTCCTGAAAACTGATATACTTCTTTTTTCCCCGTTTTCGACTTCTCTATAGATGCCTGCATATCAGGACGTTCCTTGGGAAATGAAGAAAGGGAAAACACTCTGCCACCGTGGGAAGTTGCATCACCTGAGCCAAAAAGTCTTGGTTGCCCCAAAACGGGTGAGCAGATGTTTCTGAGAATTAAATTGCTAGCTCATTCCATGCCAAGAAAAAAATTTGTGCTCAACCCGCTCAAGATTCTAAAACAAAAATATTTGGCTTTTTATTGAATTGTCAAAAGCAATCTGTTTTATTATCACCACTTGGAAAAAAGAATTTGCCATCATGTGGTGATACTGGGAATGTTCCCGACTGGTGGAAAAACTAGGTGTCCGTAAACAATTTGCAAAAGTATACCATTACATTTTTGCACTCGAAATTTGTTATCAACAATGTACATGGGTTGTATACTAAAACATGCATCAAGAAATTGCCATTGTACAGTTTCTATGCTTTTAGTTCGTTTTTCAGCTCAAGATGAATCATTTTTGAGCATTGTTTAAAATTCATGAGCATTATGAAACTTGTATCCACTCATCTTAACATGTACTATATTGAAAAAAATGTTACACTAAATTTTAACGGCTTCATGTGGTGGCTCAGTGGCTAGGGCTCTCAACTAATCCAAGGACGCAGAATAAACTCTGCCATGACTGCTACTTTTCGAACAAGGTGAAAAGCCCATGCTCTGCTTAGAAAAAGTACCATACGGTAAAATTTTCGCGGCATTCCATTACAATGTCTGCCATAGCCAGAGTCACTTCTATCAAACTAAATTTGAACTGAATAACATCACGGAACAAAATGCCAGCAGTCTTCGCAGTTATCTTAAAGCTGTCACTGAGTTGTGAGTTGCCGGTAAAGCTGCGGAAGCGTGATCTAGACTGCCACATTGAAATGCTCTTCTGTCCAGGCTCCACTCCCTCATCTGCCGCATGTCAGAGCACATTACGCAATGTAAGGCACTTTTTTGTGAGCTTCAGGAACTCGGCATCAGTAGTCTGTCAGGCGTAACTACAAAAAGATCCCGGCTGCGGCGGCCATGTTTTGATGGTGACAAAACGCAAGGGACCGCATTCTAGCGCATGGCAGGCGGTTTCCTTGGCTCAGGCCGTTTCCGATGAGCAAAGGCAGATGGAGGTTTTTTTTTCAATCATTTCGATTGCTGAAGTCAGCCCAGCCAATTCTATGCTGCCAAGCCGTTCTCAGCACCACATCTCGACTCGCACATGGCATATCTAATGGCCCCTTGCCGCCACTTTCACATGCGGCACGACATAGCGAACAACGAGCTGTGGTAGAAAGATAACGAAAGAGTTACGGAACGTAGTGAAACGTGAGATATTTCCTGAGAATGAAATAATCTTATGTGCTCATTCAACTTTCAGTCCCAAGCCAGGCGTCGGCTTGTGCAAGCAGGGACACTGCTGTGCCGACTGAAGGCACTATGCCTCCGCCGCAGCCACCAGGTGCCAAGTTTTTATGCTTTTCAGACCTTTTCATACGTAGAAAAATTTAGAAACTGTCAGAGATATTTGCTGAGAATGAAATATTTTGTGCTCATTCAACTTTCAGTCCCAAGCCAGGCGTCGGCTTGTGTAAGCAGTAACATGGCTGTGCCAACTGCAGGCACTGTGCCACTGCCGCAGCCACCAGGTGCCAAATTTTTATGCTTTTCAGACCTTTTCATACATAGAAAAATTTAGAAACTGTGAGAGATATTTGCTGAGAATGAAATAATCATGTGCTCATTCAACTTTCAGTCCCAAGCCAGGCGTCGGCGCCGGCTGCAAGCACTGGGCCTCCGCCGCAGCCACCAGGTGCCAAATTTTTTTGCTTTTCAAATGTTCTCTTGTTCACAGAGGTGCAGAATTTTTTAAAGCTACAGCCTTGCTTCAGCCTAAAAAATTCAAATGCCTAAACGATGTGCATTCTAAGCAGCGTGGCATGTACTGTCGGCTGGAAAAGTAAATGGACCACAGCTTAGGACAGCAGAGCATCTGCAGAGCTGTACCGTGGTGCTGTCATGGAGCGCTGCTTGATTGCGGCCAGAGTGCCGCGAGCAATGAAGAACTTCGCCTTTGCTGTCGCATAGGTGCATGTCACGCATGATAAATTTCTAGTGTAGCATTCGGCTACTTTGCTGTTAGTGTTTGCGATGCAGGGGAGCGTGCATCACACTGTGGCAGAGCAGTCGGACAGCTGTGCTGCTGGAGCAATGGGGTACTTACTGCTACCGGATTTTGGGTAACGCTGCCCAAGGTGCAACATTCGCATACGTACGATACGCAGCAAGAGACTGCGTATCATACCATTCAAATAAAACTATTTTTAGGAGGCTCACTGAAAACAATATCAAACCTATTATAGAAACAATGCTGAAAGTATCGAAAGAGAGGCAGTGTCCACCGCAAGGTTCAAGGTCTCCGTTACTTACCACGCTAGAGTGAAAGAGCATCGCAGTAGCAGCCGATGCGGGGCCTTAGGCCACATTGCCCCAAATCCAGCAGCAGAAGATGCCTGTGACAGGCAATAATATTTAATATAAGGGCATTAAAAAAAGGACAACAAAAACAAAACCACCTCATTCCTTCACACTGCAGCGGTTTGGTGTACTGCGGTCGTCCGATTGCTCTGCGACAGCATATGCTCGACCACTGGCGATATGTGCTCCCTTCATCGCTACCATCAATATCAGGGCAGCTGAACACCACAAAACAAATTTTTCAAGCTTGACAAACACTCGTACGAGAGTTAAGACAAAGTTTATTGTCGCTTGAGGCATTCTGGCTGCAAGCCAGCGGTGCGAGGTAACAGTGCTGCGGTGCGGTCCCACAGCTTTGAGCTGTAATCCATTTACTTTTCCGACTGGTGGTACATTGTTTCACTAATAGGCTGTCTGAATTTGGATCAGGTGCTGCTGTTCTGGACAGCCAAGCTACAACAAAAAATATTTAGCAAAATAAATGAAGCTTTAAAAAGATATGCACGAAATTACTCTGTAGCCCTCCACTGCGACTCCCCTTTCTCTCTTTGCACTTGCACTCCCACCTTCCTCTCTTCCCTTATGGGGGGGCGGTGCAAGTGTCCACAGAGCAAGTGTGGCAGATACTGTGCCTTTCTCTTCCTGTGAACCAATTAAAAAATGCATTTGTTATAAGCATGGCTAGTTTTTATTGTGAAACTATTTCTTACATTGTATCATCATTATTAGCATGACAGGCCGTGAATATTTTCTTTCAAGTTGGTACCAGCGATGTGAGCTGTGCTTTCACTGCCAAAATTCTCATTTTACTGTTGCAAAAAGAAAAAGATTTGTGTAGGAGTGCTGTGCTCTGTTCCACATTCGAAAATTATTTTTGTGGGTAGAATGTTTTGCCGCAACAGGCTAATTTTCATTTTATTCCATTACAGGTGACCGTGAGTCCCCGACCCCTTTGGGTGACACCTCCATCACACAACAGGGAGAAAAGCGGTCAAAAGGTGCGTTGTTACTGCTCATACTGTGCTGAAAAAAAAAGCTTGAAGAGGATTTCTAAATGCGCTTATAAGCTAATCTTGTATAGCTGTCAACACTTTTCCTCATCAGTACAGTCGAGCGCCTTTATAACTAAGTGCTGATTGGGACCTAAATCTTATCAATGCACTGATCTTTCGCATTACACCGGTGATGACGCCAGCATGGCCAACGGTGGCCTATCACCATAGTACGAGGTTTTCGGCCCTGCGACGCCGACGAAACTGATCAGCAGACGGTCGTCGGAATTGTTTTGGTCGGATTGGAGGTCGAGCAAGAACTTAACACCCGATGAGTGAACGGCCTGAACAGCTGCGCTTGTCTGTAGCTTAACCATGTTAGAAAAAGGAAAACAAGAAGCTACTCTTTATATGTTCTCCCTTGCCATCAGCAATTACGTTGGCCAGAAATGTTAGTCGGCGCTGAACTGTCGGCTCGTTCAGTAACCAGTAGGCCTAGTGCCAGTATGCGGGGTTTGGGTCTAGAGTTTCGGCGATTACGGAGTGCACATTCACAAGCTATAGCAGTTGCATGTGACCACCGAGTGTAGTTCCGGCAGTAGCGACCCCAAATCGACGACTGCTTACATCACGAAGCAAGTGCATAGCGTCGATATGTGACCCTGTCTAGCGAGCGCAGCCGGCAGCTGTCGGTGCCGCTAATTGTGTGTATACCCGGCACAGGCAGGGGACGTAGCATCCACGGCGCTTCTTGCAGTGCATGTTGTAGTTTATGAACAAATAAAGGTGCAATCGGTGCAAAAAGAAGCGGATAATTTTAATATTGCTAGCTCAGCTTGCATTTTATGCCGTGCGAATGAGCAGCATACATCCAGTCATTGCAAAAGCTGTGTAAACAAACACACTGGGGGCGCAGTCGTAATCCATGTAGAACTGCAATGTGCTGCCATGTTGAACTGCAAGAAGTCTGTTTTGTAGTGGAAACAAATGCCTGCAAAAGATGAAATAAGATAGCACTCTTAACATTGATGCCTTTCCAGCCTATCGGAAAACCATATTTCTTGGATGTTAATTTTGCGGCTGTTTTTGTGCAGCTCTAGGGCCGGCTGCACAAGAAGTTGATGTCATGGTTGGGACCATCAATGACGCAGGAGAGGTCAGTAGTATTTTGCCAGTTTCATTGTATTTTATTTTGCCAGTGAAGCAAAAGAATATTTCGTTGCGGCTTGGCAGATGCCATGCACAGATTTTTCCAGTTATAATCAGTGTTCAAGGCTTATGATCTAAAGAAATCGTTTTGTTTCTTTCTGGGTGCGCCCGCTCATTAGGCACCCTCAAATGACACTAGTGGGATGGGGCGTGATCATCAAGCCCCATCGATCACCGATATCCTTGATGTTAGTGAAGCTAGCTTAAAAAGTTTTGTAGAGATGTCTGATAGAATACTGACTGTTCATGCATGTTTTCTAGTCTTAGTAAATAGCTTTTCATGGTCCATTTAGGGGTATGCCACAACAGTGTTAATGGCTCCCACCTGTTCGCTCCCTTTGCAGATAGTTCATGTACAGCCTCGTCCATTTCTAGCTATAACATAGTCACTACTTTCAAAGCGCCATTGCGTCCGACCCGGCCACGCAATAGAGCTTAAAGCAGGCCATGTGAAGCAGCACTTCCGGCTCCCTCTGTGCTTGCATTGCTTTGCATCAATGTGCACCTGGTTTGGACGTAATGTTGCTTTGAAAGCTGTGACTGTGTTATAGCTAGAAGTGGACGACCCTGTACATGCACTTTACTATTCGCCTAATCCACTAAGCCCTTTTGTGTCTCTGCTATCTCCACCACCATACACAGATATAAAGCCCATTTTAACCAATGCCCTATGTTGCGTAGGGTTATCAGTTCTTATTCAAGGTGCAAGGGTCAACATTGTAGGTTGATTCCCATATCTCACCTTCCCAAATGAACTACTCGCAGCTCCTGCTAACTCAGTGTTGTGGTCAGGTGATGTCACACAACCCGCTGACGAACCAGTGCCAGGTCACCTGCAAACAACCGCTGTCGAAAGATATGCTTCTAATTTTTGCTCCCAAAGCCGACAAGGCTGAATGTTCTAGTGAAGAGGGCCTTTAATGCTCCCGTGTTCTAGTTTGCTGGTCTTACAAGGGACATTTAATGTCACTTGGTTACTTTTAGCTAGACAAATAAGGCTTGAGGGTGTATTTTGCTTATCCTTTGTCTAATACCACTGCCACATGGGCATTTCGAAGGTCCTCGATCCAACTGTCTATCGACTCGAAGGCCTTCGAAAGCTGCCACACGGGTGTTTTCAGTGGCTATCTAGAGTCAACGGACCAGCTCAGAACACTATCGAGATCTCAAAGACCTTCGAACGTCGCGCAAGGTTGCTAGCGTTGACCCGAGAAGCGTCACGCACACATGCACAGCGCATTTACGATACAAAAACGTGAACAAGGATTACATTTTATACCTTTAATTTACGAGGTAAAAATATTATGTCCATGATGATTTTAAAATAGCATCCCTCTTCTTTAAGGCGCATGTATGTATTCTCTACCACTGTAACATGCGCCGCCGAGAAAAGCAAACCATGAAAAGCACAGCCATATGAACGTCAACGCGTTAAGAAAAAAAAAGTCCTTGAATAACAACTGAACACTGAGAGCAGATCAATTAAGGGGAAATGAGGGTGCTCGTTATAATACATAAAGGAAGGAAGCCAACAGTCGGCGAGGCCAAGGAAAGCGTTGGGGATGGTACTTTATGTCTTTCTTTTTTTTATGTTTACTTGGATAATCACAGAAATTAGTAATGTAATCTGTTTAGGGGAAAGGTAATTAAACACAAAGTGGAAGAAAAAACAATGTGCCGATGGTGGGAACCGAACCCACGACCTCCGAATATCGCATCCGGTGCTCTTCCAACTGAGCTACATCGGCCGCTGTCCCCCCTGCTACTTGCTTGGGTATTTATGTTGTCTGTATACGCACATTGAGAGTGTTGACCAGCGCCACCCTCAACCAAGTAAACATTAAAAAAAAGACATAAAGTACCATCCCCAACGCTTTCCTTGGCCTCGTAGACTGTTGCCTTCTTTCCTTCATGTATTATAACGAGCACCCTCATTTCCCCTTAATTGATCTGCTTGTAGCTTACGGGGGTCTCGGTTCTGGTAGTCTTGAAGCCATAGGTAGCGTAAGAGGGTTCTAGCACAGCTTTCGCCCTCGCTCTTGATCACGTTCTACGTGACGCTGGCGGTAACAAAGGACGTTCCACGTCCGCCGCTGTGGTTGAGAGTGGCGCTGGTCAACACTCTCAATGTGCGTATACAGACAACATAAATACCCAAGCAAGTAGCAGGGGGGACAGCGGCCGATGTAGCTGAGTTGGAAGAGCACCGGACGCGATATTCGGAGGTCGTGAATTCGGTTCCCATCATCGGCACGTTGTTTTTTCTTCTACTTTGTGTTCAAATTATTTTTCCCCTAAACAGATTACATTACTAATTTCTGTGATTATCCAAGTAAACATTAAAAAAAAAGGACAAAGTACCATCCCCAATGCTTTCCTTGGCCTCGCCGACTGTTGGCTTCTTTCCTTCAACTGAACACTGAAGTTATTTTGCATTTATAGAGAGATTTTAGTTCTTTAAGCAAAACCGTAAGCAACGATAGTGGCGGCACAAAAGTTTGGCGCCAAACACCAGAACTATTTCAATATCCTTCGAGTTTTGCCGTGTAGCAGTGGCACAACTCCTTCGAGTTCGATTGCGATTGAAAACCTTGAAGGCTGTCGACTAAATCGCCTTTGAATACGACGTGTGATGGGGGTATAAAGTTGTGCTTTCTATCTTTATGCTCTTTTTGTGTGCACTCATAAGCTACAAATTTAGCAGGTGTGCTCATTTTTCAAATTTAAGCTCAATTGAGCTGTGCTTTTAAAACAGCATTACAAACCACTCTTAATTCTGCGCATATAATTTTTCTTCAGGTCCATGTTGGCCATGGCAATTACATAAGCAGCACTTCTTGGGAGCGGCTGCTGGCTACCAACATCGAATCAACATTTTGCAAGCAGCTGGCAGTGTGCCTGTGGGGCAATGAGGTCCTGGCACAGAGGAGCCTCACAGGCACTCTGTCCAACAACGCAATATCAAAAGGCCTGACAAAAACATACCCCCCACTTTCCCCCGAGAAAGTGGCGTCGGTGTCAGGTGAGCCAAAAACCATTCATCTAACCTGCGATGCATCTTGCATTTAGCTGCATGCATTTAGCCATCGGTTCTCACGAAGTTTCTTTATGCTTTTTTTTTGTTTACAATGTAGCTTATTCCGCAGATTTCCGAATAGTTTTCGAACTATTTTGTACTGTATCAACATTTTCACTAAAGTGATCAAGATCAATCTATAAGATGAAGGGGAGCATCGGTAAAAAAGTTGTCTGATGGATGGTTCCCTGATAATCTAGTGGCAGCTAGCATACAGACAGGAGACCATGAACGCAGCAGTGACGTAGGAGGGCAGGTCTTACAACCACTGCCCTCTGTCTTAAAAGAAGTTGGTTTGTGAGTGGCCAAAACTAACTGTGAGGAAATTACGGCTCACTGCTGCGGTATTAGCATTGGTTTACAATGAGACGTGATCTGGTAGGGCTAGTAGGTGGGATCTAACATTCCAGAGAGACGTGCTATGAGAAAGACCGTCGATGGCTCTGGAGCATTATAGTATGTGAGTGCCTTGCGTTTTGCCTCTACGAAAATGCTGCTGCCGTTACCAGAATCAAACCTGCATGTAACTATGGTAGCCCAACTACACCAACTGCAGGGCGTTTCTTATATGCATCGTCCACATTGTAATGTCATTCGCACAAAAGAATAACGTGGAGTCACAATGTGCAGCCTGCTGCAGAAAGTGATTTTATCTGCCATGTGTATCTGCCATAAAAATGAGCTAGAACTGAACAGAGGCCTCTTACTGACCTGTAATTACCCGCGTCCTTTGCCAGCTGCTGTCACCCTTTCTCCGCAAATAATCTAATCTTACCTAACTACCATTCTGATATATTCATGTACTCTTGCAATCCACACAGGTTTTGCAGTGGAGTATTGCACTTGCCTGCTCTGCTCTCTTGCGCCAGTTAAAAAAGTACAGTCGTAAAATTTTGAAGGCTAACAGTCTTGTTTATTTCATGCGCATAAGCAGATGCATTCTAGCAAGTTTCAGTTACAGGCGTTAGGTGTATCATGGGTTTGCAGTAAACATGAGTGAATGCGTTGCCTGAAATCAAGAGAAATGGGCATGGCCACAACATGCAGTCCTAATACCCTAGTTACATGGCCGGCTTAACCGAGGTTACCGAACTTAACCTTGGTAGGGTGGCTATAAGGGGGAGGTGTGAAGACTGCGGCACTTTCCTTCGGTCGCGCGTGACCCCCTTGCGAACTGATGCCGCCAGGGGAAATGTGGCCGCGGTAAGCTTCAGCCGCATCGACCCATGCGTTGGGCCTCAGCTGCGCCATAGTAGTTGTCAGTAGCTCCGTGGCTGCATTTCATTTCGTTGGTTTTCTTGCTTGTTTCGAAGTGTTTATCGCAGTGTTTTTTCTTGTGAGAACAATATGCACTCCTTGGAAGCCTTCAGCAAGGATCCAGTGCGATTTTGGGGGCCTTTTATATCAGTCGGTATTGTTTTACAGGCCCTGGAAAACAAACTCATGCAGTCAGTCTGCTGCGCTTGCATGCAAAAGTTGTGACAGAGATTCTGCAGTCAATTGGCGATGTGCCACAGATTAGTTTATCACCATAGCGCAAAGGGAAAAGAAGTTTTAGCTGTACTAACCGTTCGTGCTTAGATAACTTGTATGTACTTCATTGTGCAGGATAAGACAAATTGCGGGTTCTTCACGACATTGTTGTAAAAATCTGAGCGTTTGATAAAGGAACATTTTTGTCTGTTGTCACTGCATGTCGCGTATTTAATTTTTAGAGGCGCTGGCAGCACATAATCGACCACCGTAAACACCACCACGTTGGCCCCTCTTCCTGCAAACCCTATGCTGATGACACGGTGGCTCGCTAGCGCCGACGTCAGAAATAAAGCGTGCTAAATTTATTTGTGTCTGAAATATTGAGCCGAATATCAGGATTGAATCACTCTTGAGGATCGCTGACGAGCGGCAAATTGCTGGTAAGATCGACCGATAACTGCGATGCAAGCAAGTTTTTGCTCAAGCCAGCTGCTGCGCTGGTGCATTGCGGCTCACCGCTCTGCTTATACTAGCTCTGCGATTTATGCGTCGCCAAAGTAACTCATATCATTATTGTACGATGGCAGAATAGGATTCACAATAAGGAAGGCTCATGAGTACACCATTTACGACAGCGTTGATTAGTTCCAAAGCGCCTACCGCTGTGGCTTCGAAGAGATAATTTAGGCCTATCGACGACTAGGGGGTTACACACCCTGCTGTTGTTCACCGCGCTTGCGCGCTTCACTGCCGTGGTAAGTGTGACGTACCTCAGCCTGCTCGCAGCATCCTGTGCTGCAAGCGTTGCGAACTTGTGTACTTTCATGATAAAGCTAAGACTGCGCATTTTTTGACGTTCCACTCTGCAACAAGCCACTCAAACAATATTGCAGACACAGGACGGGGTTTCAGTATGCAGACGCTTGGCTGTAGGCCATAACAAAAGACGTCTGGTGGCACAGTATACACTGCCTATTCAATACAGGCAAACGAGTACACTGTTGAAGCAGACACGCTCATACGCTTTGCGCACTCGGATGCCGACGAGCAGCCTCCGTCAACAGATGCCGCCATAACCTCGGTTAACGACACAAACCGAGGTCACCAAGCTTGGTTTGCGATAACTGCGGTTAGGTGTTTAACTTTGATTTGGTCTGCCGTGTAATCTGGGCTAACCACAGTTTCACGTTACCATAGTTACACTAACCGTGGTTAACTCTGCCCGTGTAAAGAGGGTATATACCTCTGTTACATGGGCATTGCATGCAAACCAAGCTTGGCGACCTTGGTTTACATCGTTAACCGAGGTTTTGATGGCGTCTGTTCACGGAGGCAGCTTGTCGCCGCCTAATTGCGTGAAGCGTACGAGCAGGTCTGCTTCAACAATGTACTCATTTGCCTACTATATCACGTTTAAAGACCGACGTATGGAATAGCCGTTGCCTACTGAGCCACCCGACGCCTTCGGTACGGCCGACAGCATAACAACTGCCTGCCGAAGCTCCGTCCTGTCTTCGCAGAAATGTTTGCGGGGCTTGTCGCTGAGTGGAACATAAAAAAAAAAATGCGCAGTCTTAGCTGTATTCTATAAGTACAGAACTTCGCAACGCTTGCAGCGCTGGATGCTGCAGCAGCCCGAGCTTCATATTACCACGGAGATGGAGCGCGATAGCGCGGCGAACGACGACGCCATGCATAACCCCGTAGTCATCGCTTGGCTTAAATTGTTTTGCTTTGAAGCTGCGGCAGTCGGTGCTTTGGAACTGAGCGACGCTTTCGGAATTGGTCTACTCGTGAAACTACCTTTGTGAACTCTAATCTGCCGTAGTAAAGAATATGGTTAACTTTGGCAAAGCATTAATCGCAGAGCTAGTTCAAGCAGGGCGGTTGAGCCCAATTTGCACCGGCGGCAGCTGGCTTCGCTTGAGCAGAAACTTGCTTGTGTCGCGGTTATCGCCCTTACCAGCAATTCGCCACTAGTCAGCGATTCTCAAGAGTAATTCATTTTTTATAATCTGCTCAGTATTTTAGACACCAACAAATTTTGCTCGCTTTATTTCTGACATTGGCACTAGTGATATGCCGTGTTCGCGTACGGTTTGCGGGAGGAGGGGTCACCGTGGTGATGTTTACGGCAATCGAGGTGCTGTCATTGTGCGGAGCCTGACCATGCTGTTGACGCCTCGTCGGACGACACTCCCATTTATAAAAGATATTTGTAAATGCAGCTTCATTCCGCCAATCACTGCTTTGCTTCGGCTGTTGTACTTAATGGCCAATGACCACCGTAACCGAGAACGGCGGTGAGCTGTGTAACAACAGCAAACCGCGATTGGCGGTTAACCATGGTTAAGTTCGGTAACCGCGGCTAAGTCAGCTGTGTAACTAGGGTATAAGAGAAGCTAATGGTCAGTTTAAGAAGCAGAGCAGTTTCAGAGAAGAGGAAATTGCAAGCTGTGGATAGAAAAGAATTTGGTAGGGAGATATGGTTAGTGATGGCTGCAGGTAGAGCAAAACAGTGATAACTGAAAATCAGTGGGGCAGTACTTTGCCCTACAGTGGAAGTAACCAGCCTGTATGATGTTGATAATTGATGCAAACTTACCTTGCAACCCATATTGTACAAGGTTCTGTAGTATATAGTGCAAACAGTGCCACAATTTCTAATTGCATTAAATTTTTTGTCGTCCACATGGTTATATTTCCCATCCCCTTAAAGTAATTGTGCAAATAGTCGTATCGGTCATTGATGCTGCGTGCATTGTTCTTGCTTTCGTTTTGTTCCTATATTATATGCTTTATCTGCACCCTAGTATTATGCATGAGTGCTTGTAGCTTTGTACCAAGTCAGTTTGTAATATTTATATTTAACTGCACTGATATTACCTACAATTAAACCTCTATGTAATGAACCTCCATGTAGTGATTTCCTCGATATTACGAAGTTTTTCAATTTCCCAACTCTGTATTTGAAAACTCCATGTAGCAAACATGTCGCGGCGGTTGATCTTGAAATAGCGAACTCGAGGCGCCGATTGTCTCTTAGCTAGTGCCGAGTTTGGGGAAATTTGCCAGAACCCCGCGAGTTTCAGGATGATAGATACAATGCGCCGTGTTTCAGCGCTGATGCCGCATCTCCGCGGCAGACGCAACAGTCTCTGCTGCTTTCGCTGTTGGAACATGGCACTACAATAGTTCATGCATAAAAGCTGCCAAAAATAACAGAAAAAAGACACAGGGTGAGCAGCGTGCGTCCATCGCTGACACGCGGCTGCTCGCGGGCTCCCACGCATCGGCAGCGGGAGCACTGGAGCGCGCTTTCAAGGCGAGGCAAACACGCGGGGAAGGGAGGGAGGGGGGGCCAACGCACGCGTTCTCGCCCACACTGATTTCTCCTCCACTCTTTCCCCGCTCCCTCGTGGACACGTCGCGCGAGACTCGGAGGTGGAGGCTGCTGCCACAGTCGTGTCACGGTATCAGCGCGATCGCGAAACAACCTCTTCTATGACTTCAAATCATTCTAATTTACTGTAAACACTTTCAAGGTGCATTCTTTTACATCAATTCTTCATCTGGTTTTCGTTCTACATTGTCCTTTTGGGCCTTCATGCGAAAACTGCATGTAGCAAAAACCTGTGTGCAACGAAAAATCGCTGACATTTTACAATTTCGTTATACCCAGGTTTAACTGTATTACCTAATTTTGCAGATTCCCTGTGGCATTATCTAAAGGTGAAGGGATGCCCTGCCGATGAGCTGCCGAAGCGCCACAAAAAGTTGTCAAGGTACCTGGCGCAGAAGTGCTGTGACCTGCGGCGGTACATATCTTCTCAGACTCACGTTTGATTCTTCTGTTCAGTTTAGGCAGAATTAAGTGGTTGGCTGTTATAGTTTGTTCAGTGTCATAGTAGCAGCTAATGTTTGTCATCATGGGTGTGGTGTTTGTCGTCTTTGTCGAGCTCTTCTGATATGTTGCCAGTGAGAAGGCGAGCAAAAAGAACATCGCCTGTTGCAATGCAGTCAGCAAATTGTAAGCCAGTAGGCAGGAAAAAACTAACACCTCTCATCCATCTCGTGCACCACTGATCTGCCAAGCATTGCATAGCTCAAAGCTATAGGAGTTGCGAATGCGTCAGGTCTATTAATTGGTGCACAAATACGTGCCTCCGACCAGCAAGCATTGGAACTATGCACGCTTTTGCTAGGGCCGTACAGAGTCCAAGTTGACCAAATTGCCGAGTTAACAAGATCAAGATAGGTGCGAGTTCACTACCTGTTATCAAGGATGCATATTGTGCTAATAAATATAGTGGTTTTCTTCATAATTGGTCATTCGAGCTATGCAGTGCATGCGAAAAATGTTCTCATAGTCCAAACATGTCTCCCAAATTCTGCAGTGGTCTGCACAGCTAAGTGACATTTTGTTGACACATTGCATACTTATTAGTTCTGCCAAGTTAACATGTATTTCTTATGGGCATGCAGTCTCACGGTCTTTCTCTCTTTTTTTCAGCTTGGGTTATGCTGAACTCACAAGCAGAAAAGGAACGTTATCAGCCGGGAGTACTATGCTAATAAATTTTTGCCCCAAGTAAGGTGTTTTTGATGTGCATGGCCATACTTAAGAATGCATGGAATGCACAGAGCTGGATTGCTGCTCTGCAGCTGCATGTTAATTTAACAATAGCAAATACTTGACGAGGCAGACTATAGAAATGCGCCGCACTACACAAATACTACAGGCCAGGAGACAGACTACAGAAGGACAACACTACAAAAGACATACTACAGAAGGACAACACTACATAAGACAGACTACAGAACTGCTACACGCTACACAATGCAGACTACAGAAATACTACACAAGACAGACAACATAATTACTACATGCCGAAAATACGACAAACTACAAACTACAGGTATTTTATTTTGTAATATTTCTGTAGTACTTTTTGACTGGGAGGACCTTAAAAATTACAGACCAATCAGCTTACTGTCTGTTACGTATAAGGTATTTACTAAGGTAATCGCTAATAGAATCAGGACAACCTTAGACTGATATGAAGCAAAGGATCAAGCAGGGTTTCGGAAACGGCACTCTACTATCGATCATATCCATACCATCAATCAGGTGATAGAAAAATGCTCGGAATATAACCAGCCCCTATTCATAGCATTCATTGATTACAAAAAAGCATTTGACTCAGTTGAAACCTCGGCTGTGATGCAGGCATTGCAAAATCAGGGGGTAGACGAGCCGTACGTGAAAGTGCTGGAAGATATATATAGTGGCTGCACAGCAAGCATAGTTCTACATAAAGAAAGCAATAAAATTCCCATAAAGAAAGGTGTTAGGCAAGGAGACACAATCTCCCCAGTACTATTCACGGCTTGTTTAGAGGAAGTATTCAGAGACTTGGAATGGGAGCAGTTAGGGATAAGGGTAGATGGAGAATACCTCAGTAATCTGCGATTTGCTGATGACATTGCCTTTCTAAGCAACTCGGGGGATGAACTGCAAATAATGATTGATGATCTAGACAGAAAAAGTAGAAAGGTAGGCTTGAAAATCAATATGCAGAAAACTAAGGTAATGTTCAACAGCCTCGGGAAGGAACAGCAGTTTACATTAGGTAGCGAATTACTGGAAGTAGTAGGCGAATATGTCTACTTAGGGCAGGTAGTAACCGCAGATCCGGACCACGAAAAGGAAATAACAAGAAGAATAAGATTGGGATGGAGCGCATTTGGCAAGCACTCGCAGATTATGACTAGCAGCTTACCGGTATCGCTCAAGAGGAAAGTATACAACAGTTGCATCTTGCCTGTACTCACCTATGGGGCTGAAACGTGGAGGCTAACCAAGAGGGTTCTACTTAAGTTGAGGACAACCCAGAGGGCGATGGAACGAAAAATGGTAGGGGTAACATTAAGAGATAGAAAGCGTGCAGAGTGGGTCAGAGAAATAACTCAAGTTACCGACATTCTAGTGGAAATTAGGAAGAAGAAATGGACATGGGCAGGACATGTAGTGCGAAGAGAGGATAACCGATGGTCGCTGAGGGTAACAAACTGGATTCCAAGGGAAGGAAAGCGTAGCAGGGGGCGGCAGAAAGTTAGGTGGGCGGATGAGATTAAGAAGTTCGCAGGGGTCAAGTGGATGCAGCTAGCACAGAACCGGGTTAAGTGGAGAAATATGGGAGAGGCCTTCGCCCTGCAGTGGGTATAATCAGGCTGATGATGATGATTATAATGAAGATCATGATGATGCATCAACAGTTGTCTTCACGACATAATCGTTGTTGCATTTCCTTATTTAACAGTGCTGCTTCATAGTTATTAGTGTACACTGGACATTTTTTTTTATTTGCTTATTTATAACTGCTATTTTCTTACTATTGAAATATGGCTGTTGTGATGTTAAACATGATTTAAAATATTATCCGATTTCTTTATGTGTTTTGTGTCCTGCGTGTAAAATCCCACTAAAAATTTACAGCATATGTGCATAAATAAATAAAGGCGCAGGGACGCAGAATCAAATTGGGGATTTTATTGAGTGAGAGAGCCCTTGCAAATAGAAAGCATACTGTATGTAGTGGCTGCTACGGTTTTGCATAGCTCACCGTAAACACAAAATGCTTTCCAATTATGAAGGCCGCAATACGCGCGTATACAGCGCTTCCACGCCACCGCTGCAAACGTTCGGCCAGAGTTCTTTATAGATGACTACGGAAAGCAAATCTTCATGGCCCTCACTCCATTCAAATCACGCGCCTAGTCGGTCAGGCCACATGGTAAGAAGAGGCTCCGTCCTTTGTGAAATGTTTGCGTAGAATAAAAGACTCCACATTTCATTACGAGGAATTAACGTTCCCACGAGACACTAAGCAAAATTTAATGAATTACGAGTTAGTCTAAAGGCATTCAGCGCAAGGCGAGCGCACTGCGTAATGGTTATAAGGCAGAATTTGCAGAGAAAATAATGAAACTGTAGTGCGTGCTGAAAGTTGAATTTAATTTCTTGATGCCATTCACGCATTCATTTCCTGGTGTCGCTGTTAGGTAAGGGAGATCCCGAGATTAGCGAAGCTCAGACGACACTGCATAGCTCCTTTAAAAAAAATAGCATCCCTACAGAATTCTGCATATACCTACCGAGGCTAACGTGCCAATTCTATTTCAGATCACTATTTCCTCTTTTATCACAAATCGGCAGGTCGCCACGGATAAACACTTGCCCTGATTCCGCACCACCCAGCCAGTATTTCTGCAACGTGTTCTACACTTCACCCTAGTGGCACGAAAATGCAAGAAAATGTTCTGCTCCAATGAAGCATCATCATCATCAGTCTGACAATACCTACTGCAAGACGAAGGCCTCTCCCATATTACTCAAACTAACCCGATCCTATGCTAGCTGCATCCATTTGACCGCGGCGAACTTCTTAACCTCAACTACCCACTTACCTTCTGCCTACTCCTGCTACGCTTTTCTTCTGTCGGAATCAAATTGGTTACCCTTCGAGATCATCGGCTATCCCCCCTTCGAACTAAATTCCCTGCCCATGCTTCTTGATTTCCACTAGAATGTCATTAACTCGAGGTATTTCTCTGGCTCAGCCTTCCCGCATTCTATGCCCTAACTTTACCCCTACCATTTTTCGTACCATAGCTATCCGCATTGTCATCATCGTAAGTAGAACCCCTTTCGTTAACCTCCATATTTCGGCACCATAGGTGAGTATAGGTAAGATGCATAATACTTCCTAATGCTACTTTGACCTTTTCGCTTTTAAGATTGCTTGTTGTCACCCCCGTCCCCACTATAATAGCCTAAAATGAAAACATGTTTCAGCTCCAAACATTTTACGCTTGTTTCTTGCGGTTGTCATATTTTCTCACCAAACTTTATTTGATAAAAGCTGAGGTGCTAAACTTCGTTGGTGGATCTGGTCAACCTGATTCCTATGGCAGCTTTTTATTGTGAGTAGCGGACCTGAACGGGAAGGGATCAGGAAGGTACGGAACGCTGGCGCAAGGCGGATGTTCGGATCGCTTCCTCAGTGCTTCCAGCCGCTCGGACTGTAAACTTACACTCTTGCTTCCTACAACGAATATATTTTCCCGTATTGCAACACAGTGAAAATAAATGATGCATGCTTTATATGAACGGCCTCCTGCGTGTGCGTCAGCAAACACCATCCACTGTAGCTAGGAACCTCAGCTCTCAAAAAGTGATCCAGTCTCAATAGGATCGCTTCCTGTCTCACTATGGGCGCTCATTCAAGCGTCAATGGAGAGCCCGTAGAGAGACGCGACTTCGGCGGCCCATTGAATCCTGTGTTTTTTTATTTTTTTATTTTATTTACAGAAGACTGCTGGCTTTATTGCAAAGCCTTAAGCAGGAGTGGGTGTAAAATACACTTTGACAAAAAGAAAACCTCCCTGAGGTACACGCAACACAGCACACAATACCGAAAAAAATGAACGACGAAAAGAAACAACATTATACAATATTAGACGACGCCTGGCGTCAAAATGAGCACTGGGGAAAGAAAGAAAAAAAAATGTTGAATGCTGCAAAATTGTTACGAATTCCTAAGCGACTCCGTAAATGACTCCACAGTAGAAGCCTCTACAATATTCGCTTTGAGGACATTCCATTCCCGCACAGTACGGGGGAAGAAAGAATTCTTGTATGTTTCAGTGCGGCATGAGTATTCCTTCACTTTTAAAGAATGGTAGGATCGTGTCGAACGACCCGGGACGAGCTCAATGTACTTGCTGCTGTTAATTCCTAATTTGTTGTGAACAATCATGAACATATATTTAAGCCTCTCGCGGTATCTCCTGAGCTGCAAAGAATCCAAATTTGCTTTCTCAAGTAGCATGGTAGGGGGCGTCTACCAGGTGTATGAATTATAAATAAATCGCACTGACTTTCTTTGAATATTTTCGAGTGTTTTAATGTTTTCTTTAGTATAAGGGTCCCACACAGCAGAGGCGTATTCTAAAACAGGTCGGATAAAAGTTTTGTAAGCTAGTAACCTAATTTCCTGCGTAGAGTACCGGAGAGATCTTCTTAAAAAGCCGTTTTTTCATAGCTTTATTTTTAATATTAGAAATGTGTTTGTTCCACCGTAGGTCAGAGCTAATCGTTAATCCCAAGTACTTGTAGCTGTCCACGGTAGACAGGGGGTGGTTATTAATAGTATAGGCAAAACTTAATGGCCGCTTCTTCCGCGTAATAGACATTGAAACTGTTTTTTTTTAGTATTAATACTCATCTGCCACGTTGAGCACCAATCATGAATTTTAGCCAAGGCGTCATTAAGAAGAAGCTGGTCAGTTCGTATTTCATGATATAATACACAATCGTCGGCAAACAGCTTGATTTTGACAGGAATTTCTTTAACAATGTCATTTATAAAAATTTAAAAGAACAATGGCCCAAGTACTGAGCCTTGTGGGATACCGGAGCTTACCAAAGCTGGGCTCGAACATGCATTGCCGATAAACCTCATTGTTAATTGTTTAGCCTCCATTGAATGCTCACTATTTAATGTCATTCATGAAATAGGACCTACAAAGTTTGAAAACTGCAATTTCTTCTCTATTCAATTGACTGGCTGGGCACCAGCGCCGAGAGGCCGCATGTATCTTCAAAACGGATTTATATTGTGGACTTATTTTTATTCTGTGAGGGCTCGATGCGGTCGTATAGCGCTGCACACCACAGCCCATGATTTATGTAAGAGTAACGGTCTGTACCTAGACTTGCTTTGAGGTTTATAGTCGGCGCTGTCGACTTCAGAGATCACTTTCGCTCCCCTGTGACATGGAAACTCTGCTTTATCGCACTGCGTGTTTCTATAAATCATCATATAGTGCGTTTTTGCTATTCCGAGCTTTGTGCTTGAGCTCTCGAGGGCCATCGAACATTGAAAGATTTTGGTAAAGGGTTTATGTAGACTTCGTATGAGAGTATTAGTTTAGCATGCTCCTTTATAGCGCTAATCTGTACAACATTAAAAGGTTGTCAGAAACTATTTTAAGTACGAATTTTTTTCCATTGCCCTCGCCAGATTTCAACGGAAACGACTGTAAAGCTACATTACTCTTTCAAGCCTTATACACACAATTGGCAGCATCCTCCTCATGTTGTGTTTTCAAAAGCCTTCACAGTCGAGCGTAGAATATCAGGTAGAATATAGAATCCGCAGTCAGCGTTGCTTACGTCAGAGAAGTTCCCCACTATCTGCTTTATACTTTAGAAACAAATTAGCGATCTAAACCGTACTAAGCCAAGACTGATCCACTGCAGAAATTCATGCGCGCTGGTCCATGCTTTTTTACATAAAGAAAGTATGGATTGTGAGAAAACGTAGTTGTAATCACGCATGCGCTCCTGTGCTGTCTCGCTATACAGCGAGTAGCGACGTATTAATTTCTCTCTAGTTCAGTGAGCCTAGTCTTTCAGAGCCGGGTGATATTTTTCAAAACACAAACCGAGAAAGCAACTATTACGCCCTTCCTTGTCAGTGCCATAGCCAACTCCTTGCCTTCCGATCTTCCCGCGGGTACCGCGGACTCACTGTTGCTGGTTCCCACACTCTTTTTCATCTGCAGTTTCTGGTCTCGTTCAATGCCGACGAGTGGCGACCGGTACTCGTACTCGTCAGCAGAACGAAGCGGTCCGAATGTTCCGCGTTATTCGTAGCAACTACCTCAGTCGTCTCAACAGGCAGGAACCGCAACTACAATCAGAACCGCAGCCAGAAACTGATGCTAAATGCCACCGTTTGCTGTGCCCCGTGAGGGCTAAAATTGATTTTATTGTTTATTACTAAAAATATTTTTACGCCGCGGTGCACTGAGAAGCAGCAGCAGAAGAAGAAGAGGAAGCGAGGCGCGCGCAAACTGATTCGGGTTTCTGAGCCGTGTGCGCCCGTCCTTCATACGACGTTCACCAGTATTAAAACCATTTCATCCGTTACATTTGGTGCTAGGCGCTGAGTACAATCGTTCTGGATCCACCAGTACCTCGTCGCAGTCATCTTGTAGCAGGTGTACCACCTTAATCTCCTTAACAGTAACTTTCAATGGCTACCACCCGCACGACGCAGACTCATGAACAGCGACCTGAAGGGACGCCGCCCTTTCCCCACCAGCAAGAGCCGTGTACGTTCCACGGTGAGCCCGAAGATGACGTTGATGAATGGCTCCGACATTGCGAAAGATGCAGCAAGTACAACCGCTGGAACTCGTTCGCACGTCTGAACAATGTTGTCTTCTTCATCGCTGGCACGGCGCTGACGTGGTTTGATAACCACGAAGAAACCCTGACGACCTGGGACCGATTTGTTGAAGAAATTACGAAGTCCTTTGGGGATATCCTTGAGAAGAAGGAACGCGCTGAGCATCATCAGCTTTCCCAGAGAGCCCAGCTACCCGGTGAGACATGCACACATTACATCGAGGAAATATTGAAACTTTGTCGCACTGTAAACCGGCAGATGTCAGAAGAAGACAAGGCAGGGCACCTTCTCAAGGGGATAGCTGAGGATGTGTACAACTTCCTTATTTCGAGGGACACCCTTGCCAAAGTAGCAGATGTTATGAAGCAGTACAAGGCATTTGAGGCGTTAAAGGCACGTCGGATAGCGCCCAAATTTGGCCGTCTTTCTCATGTGACAACTGTTGCGGCATCGGTATTCCGGAGGCTGAAGACATCGCTTCTATGGTCAGGAGGAGTATACGTGAGGAGCTCGATATTCAGCGGCAACGTACAAATTTCGATTTACCTTACCATCCGACATCGAGGCTCGTATCATCATGGGAACAGCGCACACCATGGCTGCACAAAATAACAGCGAACCATCTTGCAACAACGGCGTGGAACGGAACCTGCAACCAACATCGCATCCTTATTTCCAGCAGCGTCCAGCCCATCCGGATGAAGTGCCTCGTGGTGCTCCTCGTCGTGCTTTTGTAGCCCCATCTTGGCCTCCAAGGGATCCTGAAGTGAACTACCAGAGCCGCCAGCCACCCGTATGTTACAGCTGTTGGGGCAGCGGACATATCTTCCGCTTTTGCCCGCGTCGTCAATTACCCGACCCCCTGTCCAACGAGCATCGCGCTCCACGAATGGTGCCCAATGGGAACAGCAGCCACCCGCTACCTTCCATCGGCCCCCTTCGCCTCAACGCCATGCACGAAATGACTCCCCTGTGTCCGATCGCATCATCACTCCCCCACCGCAGCGACAACCCCGTTCGCCATCCCCACGACGCCGCTTTGTTTCTCCACAGCTGGGAAACTAGGTGGTGCGACCAATGGAGGTAAGGTCGCCGGGCGGTCAATTTAACTGAAGTAGAACTTGTTGCTGGGCTAGTTGGTTCATGATCGTACGGGGAAAGTAAGCGCAAGCAAAGAGAAAAACACAAGAGAGTTAATCCTTCATGGGTAAACATTCAATAGTCGTCGAGCCAGATGTCTCGAATGGAGCAAAAAAAAAATATTTTGGTGCCACGCTCCGGTCGTAGAGGCGGAAGATGGTCGCACATAGCTATGGGCTGTGAACGTCTCAGAAGAGCCAGTTTGTCTACCTTCTGGTTTGACAGTCGCGAGATTTGAGAATTATGCGACTCATACCGCTGGAATTATTTCCGATTGCAGAGGAGCCGCGAAAGACAAATCTGAATATTATGCTGAGTTTGAGGGCATGGTCAACAAATCGCTCCCATCTAGTGAACGTCGTATTCAGCAAGACATTTTGGTAACTCATGCCCAATTCTTCGACTTTACCTCAAACAGATCGGGTAGCCATTTCCCAGCTTCTCGGCTACAGCACAAAATTAAGACAGGAAACGCACCCTCTATTCGCCAAAAACCTTAGAGAGTCTTCCCGGCAGAGCGCAAGATAATTCAAGAACAGGTGAACGAAATGCTGCAGAAAGGAATAATCCGAGAATATTCCAGTCCCTGGGCCGCACCTGTGATCCTAGTGCGAAAAAAAGACAATTCTTGGCGAATTTGTGTAGGCTACCGTCTTTTGAACGCGGTAACAAAGAAAGAAGTATACCCGTTACCTCGCATTGATGACGCGGTCGACTGTCTGCATTCGTCGTCATATTTCTCCTCTGTTGATTTGCGATCTGGCTATTGGCAAATTTCTCTACATCTATCCGACCGTGAGAAGACTGCTTTTGTAACACAAGATGGTTTATACGAATTTAATGCAATGCCCTTTAGAGTATGGCACGCTCCCGCGACGTTAGAGCGATTTATGGACACTAACCTTCGTGACCTCAAATGGAAAATACACATATGTTACCTTCAGGGTGTCATCATGTTTGGAAATACCTTCCAAGAGCACAATGAGAGGCTCCATAATGTTCTCGAATGCACTGGCAAAGCGGGCCTTATTTTAAACTCAAAGAAGTGCCATTTTGGAGAGCGACAAACTTTAGTTCTTGGGTTCTTCGTCAACGAGGATGGTATCAGGCCTGATCCATAGAAGATTGCTGCAGTACGCGACTTCGAAACTCCTCGCAGCCTGAATAGTCTTTGGAGCTCTCTTGGCCTCTCTTCTTATTTTCGTCGCTTCATTGCTGGTTTTGCGCAACTTGCCCACCCCGTTACTTCTCTACTGTACAAGAATTCGCTATTTGTGTGGACCCCAGAGTGCGAATCCTCTTTCAATCTGCTCAAGTCTTCTCTAACTTCAGCACCGCTGCTGCGCCACTTCGACCCTTTTGCTCGACGGAGGTTCACACGGACGCCAGTGGCATCGGTCTTGGGGCGGTTCTTGTGCAGCTGCATAGTGGGGCTGAGCACGTTGTTGCATATGCCAGCCGCACGTTGACAAAATGTGAACGGAACTACACAGTTACCTAATTTTAGTGTTCGCTGTGCACAAGTTCCGGCCTTACCTATATGGACGCTACTTCACCATAGTTACTCTCCACCATTTGCTATGCTGGCTGATCGGACGTCGCGATCCATCTGGTCGTCTGGCGCGCTGGGCATTGCGCCTACGAGAATACAACTCTGGTGTCGCGTACAAGAGTGAACGATATCCCAGTGATGCAGACTGCTTGTCACGGCATCCATTGCCGATTTCCGTTAATGATGAAGACGGCTTCGACGGGTATTTAGCCTCAATCGCATCGAGGTTTCCTAGTATGGCGACCTTTAGGCGAGAAGAACGCAACGACCGGTCACTAGAGCCTTTTATACAAGAGGCACAAGAAAGAGCAGTCAATGCAGTTTACTGTCGAAGACTGTGTTTTGTTCAAGAACTACTACACAATTGACGGTGCTTCCCTCCTTTTGGTCGTCCCAAAACGTCTCCGTGCACAAGTTTGCATGCCATGGATGATGATATTACCTCTGGACATCTAGGCTTCTGTCGTGCCCTGCACCGAATTCGCCAGCGTTTTTATTGGCCACAAATTTATAAGGCAATCAAGCAGTACGTTGCGCCATGTGAACAATACCAATGACCTAAGGCATGCACTACCACACTGGCCGGACCTTTACAACCCGTCGAGCCACCTACCTCACCTTTTGAAAAGATTGGAATTGACCTGCTCGGTCCATTCCCAAAGACTTTAGAGGGCTGCCGCTGGGTTATCGTCTGCGTTGACTATCTTACCAGATACGCGGAGAGCACTGCTCTCGCTACCGCAAAGGCTACCGCAGTGCACCGCGTAGCCATGCACTGCGAAGTAGCAGCAGAAGAAGAAGAAGAGGAAGGGAGGCGCGCGCAGACTGATCCGGGTTTCTGAGACGTGTGCGTCCGTCCTTCATACGACGTTCACCTGTAATAAAACCATTCCATCCGTTACAATAGACGTAAGCCACTGAGCCGTTCAAGTAAGCCGGCTTGCTTTAGTGAGCGGAGCCGCTCCGATTCGCTCACTGAAGTGCGCCATATTGCCATCTCTAACCTATTCCGCTGACATTATGTCGAAATAACTCACGGCTTCAACATACGAGAACTTCTCAAAATAATTTTGTAGCAACTGCAACGAGTCAGGATGTCCATCTGCCTTGGTGAACGAACCGCGATACGATACGATACGATAAGCTTTATTTTCCATCAAAGATGGACGGAGACGAGGCTAAAAGCTGCGGCCGCAGCTTGACTGGTCCTCGCCCCCCTATACAATAAGAGCGACAGAGCGACAGGTGGCACTTGACAGCAAGGCATACAATGCCAATGGAGAATACTGGTTACACAAAAGATATACGCGTGGACACTGACAAGGACGACAGCAATGTGCAGTGGCAAACAAAAATTCTAGGCCCATAGTGGAGTCTAAGAAATCGAAAAATTAGGTAACCTTGAAAAAGGAGATAATATATGCAACTCTCTTGCATTTGAAATCAGTTTAGCCACATGCACACACAGCATTCCAAAACAAAGGGGAAAAAAAGGAGTATACTAATGCACCAGAAAGGATATCACTACAAGACAACACCGCAAGAAAGTCATATATTTTCCAAAAGTTATACAATACTAACACCGAAAGAAAATGTTCTTAAGCTGCTTAACATTCAGCTGTAAAATGTCGGTATTATTAGACAAATAGGAATTTAAAAGCAACAGACAATGAGAGTTGAAAATGTAGCGCACGGAATAATATGTCGTGCGGCACTCGGCGAGCCGCGTTCGAAGGGTGAGTTCGCCTTCCTTTCTTTGTCGTCTGCTGGCTTTGCGCTACCTTCTTCGTTTGCTGCAAGGATATGAGTGCCCGGCCCACGTGCTCGCCTACTAATTTTTTAGACACAAGTGCTAGGGAGCTTGTCCCTGATATACGGCTCAAAAGGGGTCCACAGGCTTTCCGGATGCGGTTTTTTATTCGTGTATAGTGGCCTTTCGGTGGCACGCCAGACATGTCAGCCCGGATTGAGACATCTCGGCGAACAGAGTGAATGGGAACCTCTTCCGCTAGGGCCTGCAGAAGGCAGGCGAAGGGCGGATTCCATTTCTTGGTTACCACTCACAGCATCGTTTCTGCCAGGGCGTTTACGTCCACACGAGACCGGCTGCAACGATGGGGCATTGTGCAAACAGCGCAGTGCCCCAACTGCCCGCTTCAAGAATCTAATCTTGCCATGGCCCAGCAATGCGTTGTTGCACGTGTCTCTTGGAGGGCAGTTCATGCCAGTTTCAAAAGTCTTTCCATCAATCGATTTCAGATAAATGGTAGATGTCCTCGTGGTCGCTTCGCACGATTGCTGATTGGAGCTGGCACTTTCGCGTTATGGCGCAATCGTTGTGAGGCTATCGCCTCAAGCCGGCCCCGACGTTCGCTTTTCCCCGTCCGGGCGCGTATGCGATTGGCGATAGTAAGCTCTCTGACTGAGGAACTGTTCTATCTTGGGAAGCGAAAGTTCCTTCGCCAATGATCTTGTCCTTTTGTTTCCGTGTCAAATAGACGTATCCGGGTGGCTTGTATTATAATGTAAATATCTATGTCCGTTCACAGCTGTATATATCCCAGAACACGTGTGTAATACAGTGCATGTGATTGCTGTATATGTTTGTACCTATATTTATTATCAAATTATTGTACACATGTATAAATTCATTTACAATGTCATTCAAAACTGTATCTGTCATTACGATCAACCAATATATTATTTTTTTTGTGGCTAAAAATAGTGAATTTTGGTGTATTTCCTAAGACATAGGGTGCGTTATATGCAGTACGTGTCTCTTGTTGTTAACCGTGTACGTTTTCACTTTTGATCATTCGTCACCACACATGTCATTGTATAGTGTCTAATAAAACACTTTCTAAACACAATATAAAACAAACTACGGAATACTGTCAAAGGAGAGGGGCTCGCCTCAACCACAATACCTAATATAGACTTCAACGCGACCGCCACCAGTACCGACATCCATTTGATCTCCGTTACCCGCGAGACGAAAATCCTGGAATATTTTTATTCCACCGGAGCAACGCCCAGAAATTTGGACTAGTCTGAAGAACAACTAAGCGACAAAACCCAAAACCTTGGTGGGCTAAAGTGCCCTCTTACTGCTCAGGCAACCATCAAGTCAAATCAAGGCAATTTGTTCGCCACCTAGAAATGTTCAGATGGAAAGAAGCTGCAAGAAAAACGTGCCCCTTGGCAGCTTGACTGGCCCGCAGCACCAGTTTAGCCGAGCGGAGCATCTGTTACCAGCACACTAATATGTAAAACGAAAGATAACTAATGTACAGTACAGCATATCAATAGAGTAAGGTCAGTCATAATTGAAAATTTCAAGTGCGAACCATCATATTTTAAATAGTTTTGTAAGCAAAGCAAAAGAAGAAAAATAAGGGAAAAAACGCGGACATACACGCTCACACAGAAAAACATTCAAATGCCACAAATAAAAATGAAACAATATGTATGTATTCATGGATATGTTACAGTACCCATGGAGTACACAAGTAGTTAGCAATGCTCACAATAGTAGTTATGCCACAATGTGCCCATGGAGAGCGTGAAGCTCCTTATAGGTGCAAGAGAATAAATCAAAGCCATTCAGTTCATACTCGTTTAGTAAAGATGGAAGTAGATAACAGAGCCCTCCTTTTAACAAATTTTGAGAAGGAATGGGCGCGAGCAATGTCTCGTTATGCCTTGTTTTATTAGTACAGTCTCTTTTGCATTTCGGCGATCCTATGCAAGCTGTCGATGTAGTTTCTTGTTTCCTTTTTAACTCGCCCACTTAACAGATATTTATACTGGTTGAAGATTTTAATAATTCTTGAAGCAAAGAAAAGGTTCGCACTGAGGTTCGCACAGCATAGGGGGTATTGTATATATGACGTGTATATTTCTTTTGCAGTAGATGAATCGTCTGCAGAGTAGAATGTGGAGCCGTTCCCCAGACCAAATGGTAGTAAATAAGATGAGAGCAAAACAGTGCGTCGTAAAATAACAGTTTCACCTGCACAGAAACTAAGATATCGCATGCGACTTATAGTTCAAGTAAACTGAGCTAGATTTTTTGTATATGATTGGCAAGACCATCCCACGATATATTGAACGAAAATACCACCGCAAGGCATTTAAAATGGCCGACAAGATCAATTGTACTGTTATTGAGCAGAATATTTAGGTTGGGAGAGACATACTTATATGTGGCTCCAAACATTTGCTTTTGATTTCTTTTCATTATTCCGCAAGCAAAAAATTATTTCTTGCAACTGAGACCCTGAAAAGAAGAGGCTTACATTGGCGGCGTATATTACATATTTTGCAGTCGTGGATATATAACAACATTGTTGAGATATATAATTGAAGAGCAACAGCCCAAAAATGCTCCACTGTGGCATTCCGCAACCTAAAGATTTAACTTCAGAACTTTCATTGTCTATCCGAACAACTTGTTTTCGATGGGACAGATATGAGTGAAGTAGTTGCAGAGGCAGTCCATGGACACCGTATGTTTGAAACTTTTTGAGCAAGATATTGCGATTGACAAAATCAAAGGCCTTCGAGAAATCCACAAACTCATACTGCGCCTTTCCTTCCTATTAACCAATTATTGTTCACCAACCACAAATACCTCATTCTGAATTTTTTATTGACACTTCCATTGCCATGTTACATAGACCTTGACAAAACTTCTTTGGTCCCATAACCTGACTGGCTAGTAGCGGGACCACTTGATCAAAGTACCGAAACGAGAAATGCAGTGTGCGGTAGTACAGGAATACAGTAAAATAAGTGAAAAATTGGTGTCAGTTTCACCAATGGCCACCCCGAGTAGAATTGCAGAGGCGTTCTTCTCCGCTGCACGCTCAGCATTTCTCTTTTTATACTTTCTCCGATCTACTGCCTTTTGCCAGGCTGCACGTTTCGGATCGATGAATTACGAAGATTTGTTTGCCTAAGTCACTCAGTCTCTGATCGGCTCAACTTCTTCATGGCTGACTGCTCCGGTACCGGTGCGATGCCATATATATGCACTCTCTCCAACATATCGGAAGAACAATGACGTCACTGCGCATGTGCTGTGCGGCAATCGCAGTGGCTGTGGCACCTCTGAGTCAACCGCGTAGCGGAGGAGTCGGCGGTGACCCCCATTGTTCGCCACTTATCGGCGTTCGTTGCAGTACTACATATAAATATTATTCGTTTACAGAAAAGGAAAGGCACAGTCTCTGTCGCACGTTCTCCTGCAAGTGTGTTTGGACGGTACACCACCGCTCCTGTCGCGTGGCGTTCCTTGGATACGTTCAAGTCTTCTCCGGAATGCTGAAGGTGCCCCAGACTGCAGCGTTCCGTTTGCCCACAGCGGCTGTCATGGTCGTAGGACCACCCTTCTCATTGGAAAGCGTGCCGCGTTTATCACACCTCTGATTGATTCATTTATAGGAAGGGAAAGGCGAGGTAACTGTCTCACCTGTTTTTCTGTGGACACCGCAACCGCGCCGTAAGGGAAGGGAGGAAGGTGGGAATGAAAGTGGAAAGAGAAAAAGAGGAGCCGTAGTGGAGGGCTACGGAGTAATTTCGACCACCTGGGGATCTTTAACGTGCGCTGACATCGCACAGCACACAACGCCTCTTCGTTTCGCCTCCATCGAAACGCAGCCGCCGAGGTCGGGTTCGAACCCGGGTACTCCGGCACAGTAGTCGGGCGTCTTACCACTGCACCACCCCGGCGGGGCTTATCACACCTCTCTTTCTAGTCACCCTACAATAGTGGGGGGCTACGGAGTAATTTGGACCACTTGGGAATCTTTAACGTGCGCAGACTTCGTACACCACACGAACGCCTCTCTATTTTGCCGCCATCGAAACGCAGCCGCCGGCTGTCGGGTTCGAGCCCGTGTACTCTGCCTAGCATCTTACCAGTACTCACTTATGAGGCTCAAGCATAGAGGCTAATGAAGAGGGTTCTACTTAGCTTGAGACAACGCAGAGGGTTACGGAACGAAAAATGGTACGGGTAACGTTAATAGATAGAAAGCGTGCCGAGTGAGTAAGAGAAATAGCTCAAGTTACTTATATTCTAGTGAAAATCACAAAGAAGAAATGGGCATGGGCGGGGCACGTAGTGTGAAGAGAGAATAACCGATGGTCGATTAGGGTAACCAATTGAATTTCAAGGGAAGGAAAGCAGAGCAGGGACCGACAGAATGTTAGGGGGGTAGATGAGGTGTAATTTCGCAGGGGTCAAGTGATGCAGCTAGCACAAGACTAGGTAATTGGAGCAATATGGGAGAGGCCCTCGCAATGAAGTAGATATAGTTAGGCTGATGATGATGATGACTCAGCCTAGAACACCGATCAACTATGATGGATTCAACGGAACGCTGGCTGAGTTCGGTCGGTGCAATGTTCGGTCGCCTGTAGCCAAAGCGTTCGTTCGACATTCGGTTCAGCAGCTTTGAAACCCTGAAATGCACAGCTAGTGCAGCGGTGACGGCACCTCGGAGTCACCCGAGCAGCGGAGGAGTCGGCGGCGGCTCCGCGCTGCTCTTCAGATGTGCGCTAAGCGACGTCCCTTCCTTACGCATGCGCAGTTGGGGCTCTCTGGGGATCCGTGAAAACGCTTAAACCTAGCGCTGCAGTGCCGCTTCTGCAACAAAAAAAAAGTTAAAAACACCAATTAGAAAAGCAATATCCTAATTCAACAGCGGGTTGCAAAGTAAATTGGTTAGCAATCGTACGAAATCGCTTTTTTCCTGAACAAAAACTGCTTCATGACCACAGAAAAAGTGCGCACTGTTTTCACGTCGGGGGGTATAAAATTCTGTATGAGGGCACCCTGGAACTTTATCAGCCTTCGACCGTAAGCATTCATGGAAACAGATAGATTCAAACAGTTATTCTTCGCAGCTCTTCTACTGAGTGCGGGTATAGTAAATGAGCTTAATGATAGGGGGTATCATGTGCTGTTATGCACAATATCAACAGCTCTTAATAAAAGCACAGAGTTAAGCGGAAGTACACACATCAGGAGAAACGGTGGCTTTGTAGGGCTCGTTCTTTTTAAAAAGGTAATGTCTCTCACTGCGCTCTATTGCAGGCGGCTATTAGATTTAAGTAACTTTTGCATGTACTGCACCATGATGCTACGCAATAGATCAAGTAACTATGCACATATGAGAAGTAGAACCGTTACGGCAAAGCATTCACAGGCTTGAAGTAGCATGTGGCTGACATAAGGTAACTTCGAACATCTCATACTAATATGAGATTGCCAGTTCCTATCTGAAAAAAACGTCACCCCTAAATACTTTAAAAGTGCACTCCCAAGAATAGAATAAACATATCAAATTTAAGCTGCTTTTCCCCTTGAGTGAAATCAATGAATTTTGTTAATATTTGTATTTAATTCATTTCTTTTAATCTAGGAATAAACTCTTTCAAGTTTTTATTAATTTTTCCTGCGAGCTTATTCAGGAAAGAGGCTGAGGAACGCCACAGGGGGCCTTCAGGACATCTATGCACGCCAGACGCTTGCTGCAGAGAAGCCTGGCTCCCCGGCAACGCGACGGGTCTTCCCTTGGAATGTCAAAGCGCCGATCTCCAGCTGCGAAACAGACGAGCGCTGTTAGCCTGCATCTGTGAACCGTTGCCGTCGCTGCCCAAGTTCTCATCATCAAGACATTGCTGATTTCCACCCTCAGTTCTCTGGACAGACTCCTCGACATTCCCGCCAAGAAAAAACAGCTCTAAAAATACATATACCGCTTTTATAAGGCAAGAAGCTCCCGACAAGGTCAAGAGAGCCATCGTCTGCCTGCCCAGATTCAGAGGTGGGCTTGGGCTTCCCGTTTTGGGTATTCTAGCGAGGGCTCTGCGCATTGACTGGACACAGAGCCATCGAATGCGATATGCCGCTAACAAAAACGATGGCCTTGTACTACTAGTCCACATGGCTGCAAACAATCATTGAGAGGACCCTGCACTACAACATTTCACAAGTAGGCTCACCCCTCTCTTTTTAGCGCACCGCAGCTACTTAAAGTCCTTGAAGGGAATATCGTCTGACATTGACCCACGAACCATGCCTTTAAAAGCTATCAGTATATGATCACCCTTCCGCTCTGCCCGCCTATCAAGCTACATGCTACGAGCAGAAAGACCCAGTTGGAGTACATTCGCCACCCATTTCCTCGGTGCGCGCCCAGCTTTTCTGATGTGACGGTTCGCAAGAGGCATCTGGACAAACAGATGGCGTCTCTGCGACATCGGGACAGATTGACCTAGGTGCCTCCTGTTCGGCCTGTGAAAAAGCGGAGATCCTCTTTCTTGGCTAACTAATTGCCGCAGCGCTCCTACAGCGTCTGAGGGATATGTTCGGCCTCTCTGGGATCCCATTCCCCACCGTGCGCTCCTTCAACCCACTTGCAAAGGAAGGGCGCAAGCAGTTTGTATTGACGCTGTCGAGGTGAACTATCAGACGCCTGCTGTAAAACGGCCTTCTCGAACAATACTTCGAGCCTCCGTGAAGGTAAGTCCAAAATCAGAAAATAACTCTGGTTACACCTGGAGAGAGAGAAACTCCACTTAAGTGGCCAGGAGTTGTTTGAAGAATGGGGACACAACATGGTGATCTTCAAAGAAGGAAACGGAAGACTAGAAGTGAGCTACTAGAAGACTTGCTCGCGTCAGACTTCGACCGGCCAAGGGGGGGGGGGGGGGGTGCGGACGTTGTGCATTAGCACTGCGACCGCGAAAGCCCGCTTGCCGAAACAACACCCAAACCTTGTATTGTGGAATGCCTTGCTTGGGGTAGCTGTATGATGATGATGGTCGCAGGAGGAGTACAACCTTATTTTTCAATCAAGCAAAAGATCAAGCAGGTTTTCTAAAGGGTACTCCACTAGCGATTATATCCATACTTTTAATATTATATCCATTATATCCAGACAGCAATTATCCCTAAGTATAAAGATCAGTCTTTACACTTGATATCAAAGCATTTCATATTCACAAATTTGGTAACAAGTTTGTCAGCAAATCCTCGTTGGCTCTATGCCCATACGAGCCGGTATTTCTAAGTCAATTATTTCTGTTTTTTCATAGCCAAACGTATGAATGTTGCTCACAATATTGCGCCGCCAAATGTGTTTTTTGTGTGTCTTATCTGCGTATTGCAGCCTTTCGTGGTCAACCATTTGGTTGCGAGTTAGTGCATGCGTTTAGTACTCATCTGCTGCTCCGTCTGTAAGCGCTGTTTTCTTCGTTCCATTCAAATGTGTCTTGTACCTAACTTCCGCGAGCTAGGGGAATACCGGTGGGCAAGCCATTACTCAACGACATAGCGTGAATAAGTGAGGTCATCAGAAGTGTGATTTTTCGTTGTTGCTACTGATGATGGAAGGCTTTATCGCTTGAGGGAAGAAATACGTGAACAGCTTAAGCAGACAGTTGGTGCAAGAAGATTTTTGTGCAGGGCTCGGTACGAAGTTCCTGCTTTCCGCACAGGAACTCAGAAGCCTTCACATAACTTGCTCTTACCTTCAGAACTATATATTTATCAATAATTATAATAGTCCAAATGTGTACTTCGAAGTTCTGAGCGTGTGTTGAGTATAACGTCCCAAATACACGCCGCAATAGCAGTCCGGTTCAGAGAGCACACGGCATTTTTTTTTTGTATTTCGCCTCCCATGAAATGCGGCCGGAATTCGATGCGGCGACTGTGCGACTACGCGACTTTGTTGCTTAGTGGGACGTTCCGTTTCTTAAAAAAAGAACAGTGCCACCCGAAGCTAACGCAAAGCCAAATTTTACAGTGCGGAGCGCGCACTTTAGAGAGTGCTCGAACCAGCGTGTGGGGCCCGAGTCGAAAGTTTATACTGTTTTTTGCACTATTTTTTATTCGCACCTTCGTGTCTGTGCGCCAGAGATCACCTAAGCCAACTAATTTCACTTGTCTGACACTGAGCCGTAATCCGTTTCCCTGAGCATTTTTCCTTCGTGGTCTTCACGGCAAGCGGTATGCTTGGGCCCCCATCGCGATTATGACAATATGTCATAAAGCAGTGAATGCGCTTATTATTATTTAGGCGAAATCATTTAAGGGCTTACACTGTCGGCGTTCATTCGGTTACACTATCGCTATCAATCAAATGATGTCATCGCCCCAATTCGAAACTAACGTCGAAAGAAACATAAAAATCTTCTCACCGCCGGCAATCGAACTGCAGTAGTGCCACGTGCATTAGTACACCGTCTGTTTATCTTATGGAAAAAAAATTAATACGTACTTAAGGTTGCATCTCATGTCATGGGCGATAACTGTTGATTTAACCGTTTTTTCATATTTTAGATTTTCAATGAAGAGTGTTATCAATTTTTGTAGGTATGCGCAGGCGTATTGTTCCTTAAGAATGGAAGGTTTTTTTTGTCGTACGATTCCATTCAGTTGTCAGCTGTAGCTCTGTCCTGTCCTTGTCTCTCTAGTCGTGTCTTAACGCTACGTTTTTCGCTGAACTATTTCTGATCAACTGGCCCCACAGTACACTGGGTTAAATTTATATACAAGGCAAATATTTACAACATTTACAGCAGAGGTACAAGGGGAACTGGCTATCAGGCTATTTAGTCAACGGAACATCTCAGAACTCTATCGAGGTCTCGAAGGCCTTCGAACCTCGCGCAAGGTTCTTAGTGTTGACTCGAGGACACACGTGCAAGGCACGTTTGCAATACAAAGACGCGAAGCAGCATTATTATTTTATATCTTTATTTACGCGGTAAAATATTATTATACATAATAATTTTTAAATAACATCGCTCTTTTTTTAAGCCGCATTATTTATGTGCTCTCTACCACTGTAACAGTCGTTGCTGAGAAAATCGAACACAATGAAACGCACGCCCGTATGAACGTCAACGCGTTAAAAAAAAAGATTGTCCTTGAATAACAACTAAACACCTCTAGTTACCAAAAAAAAAGATGACAGTTATATTTTATTTTGCATTTATAGAGAGATTTTAGTTCTTTAAGCAAAACCGAAAGCAAAAATAGGGGCGCCATAAAAGTTTGGCGCCAAACACCAGAACTATTTCAATAGCCTTTCAGTTTTTCCGTGTAGCACCGGTACAACTTCTTCGAGTTTGATCGCGATTGAAAATCTCGAAGGCTGTCGACTCAATCGCCTTTGAAAATGACCATGTGACTGGTGTATTACTCCGACTAGGCAACTTTCTTCTTGAATTATTTTGTCTCTGCAAGGGCATCGCAACACTGTCAATAGAAGTCATAGCAGTGGTTACAGCACTCGACTACTGTTCCCAAGGACGCGGGATCGAATCACGGCCTCGGCGGCTGCTTTTCAATGGAGGCGAAAAGCAAGGTGCGCGTGTGCTGTGCGATGTCAGCGCACAGTAAAGAACCCCAGGTGGTCGAAATTTCCGGAGTTCTCCACTACGGCGTCTCTCATAGCCTGAGTCGCTTTGGGATGTTAAACCCCACAAACCAAACCAAACCAAAAGCTATAGCAGGGCTAATGACTAGAAATATAGACATCATATAAATGGAGTAACAGCCATTGCGTTAGCTGCAATGTACACCACTCAACATGTGTGCTTACCGACTCTAAAACGACTTACATAAACTACATGCGAGGCAGGGTAGCTTCCCTCACCTCGCAGAAAAGAAGCAATTTGAGTACTATCGTGCGCAAAAGTGGGGAGACCACGGCTTCGACGGCCGGAGCGGCTGGTCGGCTGCACCGCGGAGCAGCTATCTCGCGCTACGTAGGGAGCCTAAATGTTTCGGCGGCGAAACATGTAGGCTCCCTAGCGCTGCGCGCTCGCTGCGAGGGTTCCTCGCGTGACGCAGAAGGTTTCCCTCACTGCCGGGCTAGAGCTTATCACGCTGACAGTTTTCTAGTGCGACGTTCAGCAATCGTTCAACTGCTTTACGGCTGACGGTCGCGTCGAAGGGGAGCGCCCATCGCAAGGTGTTGCTATGTTGTGGAAGGTTGCGCAAGAATGCCGCAATCGCTCATTTGAGAAGCATGCGAAGGATAGCGCTACATTTATTCACTTCACTCCGCAGCGTCAAAGGCCATCTAATAGAAAGATTTAGCTTGCCGAAGACGTACTGACGTAGACGTAGCCGTGTTACCAACGCAGGTGCATTGACCGCGATTACACTCACCGCTGTCAATTCGCGTGAGCAGGAGGGGTCCGGCAAACCGGTATACATTTACGTCAGTATGTCTCCGGCAAGCTAAAATCTCTCTAATTTTAATTGCAGTGATATTTTGTGTTTTCCCCCTCAGAATGATGAGTGGTGTCTCTGCATCTTTATCTGCGAACTGGCCTGGAGGATATTTTCTCCTTTTATTAGTGGTGTTATCCTAGTCCAATCGACGATACGGAACAAGCTTTCTTGCTCTATGGACAGGAAAGCGTATTTAAAAACCATGATTTGTTATATTGATACCTGGCAAGGTTAATGTACGAAGGTTATTCCAAGATGAATTAGCACACAAAATACAGAAGCGCCGCAGCGTCGTTGTTTTTGTGGTTGTTCTCTAATTTGACGGAACCTTCTTCTAGCATTACCCATTGCTACCGCTTTGTCTTCTTCTGTATCGCTGTTACTCATCGTTGTCTTCTTGAACGTCCAGCCACGCATGGCATATATGTCACATTCGGGCGACATGACCAATCTCGGTGCGTGGCATAGAGGCTTACAGTGGATGGACAGTGGATGTACAGGGGCGATCTCCTATGTCACAGGAGTGACTGGCCGTAAAACACGGTAGGGTCCTGCGTAGCGTGGCAAAGGCTTCTCACACAGCCCAACTTTACGGGCGGGAGTCCAGAGCAAGACGAGAGAGTCCGGAGAGTATTGGACATCCCGTGGCGAGAATGATGGCGCCGTTTTTGAGAATTTTGGGAGGAGGCCAGTCGGCAGCGAGCAATAATACGGGCGGCGTCAGCTCAGGGGATGGCGTCAGGAACATAGCAACTGGCGTTAGCGGTGTGAGGCAGCACGCTGTCAGAAGGAAGGGGAGGGTCGCGACTCTATAGAAGATAAAAGGGTGAGTAGCCCATTGTGTCATGACGGGAGGAACTGTACGCAAACGTTACAAACGTCAAGTAACATCCCAGGCACGGTGATCATCCGAGACATACACTGACAGCATGTCCGTGAGCGTGCTTTTGAGGCGTCCGGTCAGGCGGTTCGTTTGTGGATGGTAAGCGGTGGTAAAATAGTGCTTCATGGAGCAGTACCGAAGCATTTCGTCGCACATATATATATATATATATATATATATATATATATATATATATATATATATATATATATATATATATATATATATATATATATATATTTATATATATATATATATATTTGAAGGAAGGTTATCTTCGACACGTCACCATTCTTGGCGTTAAGGGGTCGAAGGGGGCACGAGTTTTGTGTCACAAGGGCTACTATGCCATTAAAGGTCCACGGAAACGGCCCCCAAGAAACCACTGATAAACGTATTCAGTGTGTACAACACATCCTTTTGAGCATTAACGCAAAGTATAACTCCTTGGAACAAAGCCAGCGATTTATTATTAATTTTTAAAAACAGCGTTTTTTGAAATTCGCGGGCAGAGGAAATGTCGCTTGGCGGTGTCGCATGGAACTATTTCCTAATCCCGTGACGTCACGAGTCGGTTGACTGGCAAGGCTTACTAGAAGCTGCCATTCGCTGCGGTCACTGCAACCATGACGTCACGAACACACTTCCGGTAGCTGCGAAAGTCGTCTGCTCGTACGCTGCTCGAACTCTGTGCGGGCTGTTACAGCTCGCCGCCCTTATCGGTTAGGTGGCCATTGCCCATTAAGTGCAACAACCGAAGCGACGCAGGGATCAGCAGAACGAAGCTGCATTTACAAATATCTTATTTATATAACGTGGTTTCAGGAGTATCGGAGTGTCGTCCGACGAGGCGTCAATAGCACGGTCAAGCACCGCACGATGGCAGCACCTCCTCGACCGCCGTAAACACCGCCGCTGTGGTCCCTCCTCCCGCATGCCGTTCGCGAACGACACGGCGGATTGTTAGCACCGATGTCCGAAATAAAGCGTGCTAAACTTTGTTGGCGTCTGGAATACTGAGCCGAATATCAGGTATGAAGTCCTCGTGAGGATCGCTGACCAGCAGCAAATTGCTGGTAAGAGCGATAGCCGTGATACAAGCTAGTTTCTGCTCAAGCCAGCTGCCGCTGGTGCATTTCGGCTGATCCGATCTGCTCGTACTAGCTCTGCGATTAATGCGTCGGCAGAGTTAATCCTATAATTATTTTACTATGGCAGGATAGGAATCACTATAAGGCAGTTTCATAAGTAGACGATTTACGACAGCGTTGATCATGTTCCAAAGCGTCGACCGCCGCGGCTTTGAAGCGAAACAATAGGCCTAGCGACGACTAGGGACGGTCACGCACGGCGCCAGCGTTCGCCGCGCTCGCACGTTCCACCCCCGCGGTAATTGTGTAACGTACCTCAGCCTGCTCGCGGCATCCCGTGCTGCAAGCGTTGCAAACTCGTGTACTTTCATAGCTAAGGCCGCGTATTTTTTTGCGTTCTGCTCAGCAACAAGCCGTTCAAACGATACTGTAGGCACGACAAGGCTTCAGTACGCAGTCGCTGCGCTGTCGGCCGTAATCGAAGACGTCGGGCGGCACCATAATCTATACATCGATCTTTAAACGTGATACAGTGGGCAAATGAATAACTTTGTGAAGCAGACCCGCTCGTACGTTTCGCGCACTCGGGCGCCGACGAGTAGCTTCCGTCAACAGACGCCTTCATAACCTCGGTTAACGACGCAAACCGAGGTCGTCAAGCTCGGTTTGCGGTAACCGCGGTTAGTGGTGCAACCATGGTTTGGTCCGCCGTGTAACATAGGATAACCACGGGTTCGCGGTTACACTAACCGTCGCTGCGCGAACTGGCGAACTCCTCAGGCGTGTGCAAGCGAGGACGGGTTGGCGGAGTACGCCAGCGAGCGAGCGCGCGGCAACCGGAAGTTCGTCGAAGTGACGTATGTCTGGGCGGAGCTTTGAACTTGCTTATATTCTTTGTTTTTTTTATGGCTCCCTTCGGCGTACGAGTTGAGAGGGAAAATTGGAAGGGTCATTTTTAATCGCCGATATCTCTGGTGTTGCAGAAGCTAGATCGAAAATTTTTGCGGGAGAATGATGGGTGGTTCAATAACTATCAGTGTTATGGCGTTGTTTACCCTTCTTGGTGACCCCTTTCTGGGGACCTTTAACACCATGGTTGAAATGATACCTTGTTGTGTCGTCTCTAGGCGCGTGGACTACTTTGCTTCATCATCATCATCAGCAGCAGCAGCAGCCTCATTATACCCACTGCAGGGCGAAGGCCTCTCCCATATTTCTCCACTTAACCCGGTTCTGTGTTAGCTGCATCCACTTGACTTCTGAGAACTTAATCTCATCCGCCCACCTAACTTTCTGCCGCCCCATGCTACGCTTTCCTTCCCTTGGAATGCAGTTTGTTACCCTCAGCGACCATCGGTTATCCTCTCTTCGCACTACATGTCCTGCCCATGTCCATTTCTTCTTCTTAATTTCCACTAGAATGTCGGTAACTTGAGTTATTTCTCTGACCCACTCTTCACGCTTTCTATCTCTTAATGTTACCCCTACCATTTTTCGTTCCATAGCCCTCTGGGTTGTCCTCAACTTAAGTAGAACTCTTTTGGTTAGCCTCCACGTTTCAGCCCCATGGGTGAGTACAGGCAAGATACAACTGTTGTATACTTTCTTCTTGAGCGATACCGGTAAGCTGCTAGTCATAATCTGGGAGTGCTTGCCAATGCGCTCCATCCTAATCGTATTCTTCTTGTTATTTCCTTTTCATGGTCCGGATCTGCGATTACTACCTGTCCTAAGTAGGCATAATCGCCTACTACTTCCAGTACTTCGCTACCTAATGTAAACTGCTGTTCCTTCCCGAGGCTTTTGAACATTACCTTAGTCTTCTGCATATTGATTTTCAAGCCTACCTTTCTACTTTTCCTGTCTGGGTCATCAATCATTTTTTGCAGTTCATCCCCCGAGTTACTTAGCAAGGCCATGTCATCAGCAAATCGCAGATTACTGAGGTATTCTCCATCTACCCTTATCCCGAAATGCTCCCATACGAAGTCTCTGAATGCTTCCTCTAAACAAGCTGTGAATAGTACTACTTTGCTTAGCGGTTGGCATCTCTGAGCAGTGCCTAACCCGCATGTATGCGATGCTAATATGCCAACGATCGGCATCGATGCTTGACGTTTAAACTACGCCTTTGTCTGGCAACGTTCAACTCACAGTCCGACAGCAGTTTGCAAAATTATTAGCTGTCGAGGCTACCTTAAAAAGCGAAGACAATCGCAATAAACTACAAGCGCAGCAGAGCAAATTTATTAAAAGCTTAGCAGCCATCAGCCATGAAAAAAAAACGGCATGGTTCTTTTGCCCTGAAGAAATAGGATCGGATCCGGAATGCAAAGTGGTCGGCTGTAAATTCGGCTAAACTTTTGAAAGCAATATTTTGACGTGTATATTAACTCATAGTAAGGACAAGGCCGTAGGCAACAATCGAAGAGACTGGAATTCCTTTGAAGTAAGCGCTTTACTGGGCTGATTTGCGTGGCAAAAAAAGTTAAACACTTGGGCGGTGGCGATAGCAGCTTTCGTTCTCGTGCTCGCTCGTCGTAGAAGTAATGAATGCACTTTGCAATGGGCTGTGCTCAACTTATATTCGACAAAGAAGCATGTATATAAACACGCAAAAGATTACCCAAAAAGCCTGGAACATTGCGGAAACCGACACGAGCCCCTGGATCGCTCGAAATACCTATCGGTGCATTTTCAGCGACAAATAAAATAATAAAAAGCGCGTCTCGGCGGTACTGAGCATGAGCAAGATCGTTCCACGGGTTAAAGTGTCTGTGATAAAGCGGCATGCAGGCAGCTATTGAAAACAGTAAATAAAGCCTTGAATGGTTTGCAGCAATATTGTGACCTTGTCACACATTTGTTTTATGGAACAAAAGCCAGCGTATATTATACATCTTAGCGCTACTAGATTTTTTAAAAATTATTGTTCTGCAATCAAACTTATTGCATGAGCTTTTGTTAAGATAAAGCAAGGCAAGTCACTTCGAAGCGCTTTTAACTATCTCAATACCTAATTTTGTAAAACATCACTCCTTGACGTCACGATAACGTTCCAGTTGCGGCCACCTAATGGATAATTTTGAAGGTATCATCGGTGGAATAAAATTGGATTTGCCATTGCTATTTTATTCTGCCCCTCATGACAGGCTTTGTCTACACATTCAGTTGACACTTCCTGCCGACTAGATCTGCAGGCGTGGTTTGCTCACACAAGCAGGGAGCCAAGACGGGCTTTTGATTTCAAGGTTTTGAACCGTAGCCAATGCGGTTCACTCAGTTTTTGGATTCGCAATATATTAGTGTTTCGATAAAGCTATTCACAATAAATTTTATATAAAAACTAAGCAATTCCTAACAGACTAAGTGTGGAAAAGTTTTTGAACACATTCAGTAAGGCTGTCTTACCAGTTAACTGAAGAGGAAGACTCACCAAGTGTGACCTAAATCGAGCAGAAAACGCAGCGTTTTGGGAAATAGAGCTCTGGCTTTTAAGCTTCGTTGTCAATGCATAGCGCCTAGATTGCCATGGGACCTAGAATGGTGTTCAGAAGGATGGGAATGTGGACCCACAAATGGCGATAAACAGAGAGCGGGGCAGAGACCTCGGCACGGCCATCAGGGGATAGCGGCCGATGACCCGGGCATCCAACCAAAGGGGAGGATGAGGGGTGGAGATGGCCGTGGTGTAGGGATGGAGATGACGAAGTTAGGAGATGGAAAATAAAGGGAAATGCTCTAGACAAGACGGAAGGCGAGAGAGGCGAACCAGGCGTTCCTCGGACCCGACACTCGCATCCCGCGGCGGGGTGCGAACAATGGAGAATCGATGATCGGTTTTGTTGGCACGAGCGTGATCCTCGAGAGATGCGAAGGAACGTCAATGCTGGGGCCTACGAGTGGCCTACGCGAACAGCAAAAGGAAGGCAGTAACATCGTTATACTTTATTCTGCAGCGAGTTCTAGGTTATGCGCTTTCCTGGTCTTGCTATACATGCAACTTAGTGTACTAGGCAAGTATACAATGCTATCTTTTCATCTTTCTAGTAGTTTGAGTACTGCCCCGTCATAACGATGAAATATAATCTGCTTTGGCCAGAAACCCATTCTCTCCTTTCTCTCCCAACCACAATATGGGCCAGAGGCTGTAAGGTAGTCAGAGAGGTTACCATACCTGCACTGAGGCAGGCTCTGTTCTACTTTTGCATTATATCAGCCGACTGAAAATGTTACATTGACCCGTAGAAGCGGTCTTTTATGGGAAGTTTGAAGCATAGTGCGCCTATCGGGTTCCATCTACAAGCGATCTCCCAGAAGCTACCAGCGGTACTTGTGTGCACTGCTCCCTCTTCCCCTAAATTGTTGACGCGCCTGCAGTCGCATCTGATGAAGCAACCGAGTAGGTTCTGAAACGTCGGGTCTTTTATTCTTGGTATTAATTGTTTGCAACTTTAATTATTCATGGTAAAAGTTTACCATAGGACAAATTTGATTTTTAGGACAATTTGTGAGAGATATATATAAACTGCGGTCATATATAGGGCTGACAAGACAAACGGTCATTCAAAGCTTTCTGACGCATCGTATTCCTACATTATTCTGTACTGAAGGATGCACCTACTAACGAAAGTAGAAAATAATGAGTTTGTAGTCTCAGTATAACTGATGTTCAGTGTAATGAAGGCCCCATTCGTGCCGGTATTCCATTATAGACATTTTTTCATTATCGGCCAGAGGCTCCCGGAGACGGCAGTGTCGCTGTTTTCTACTTAATAGTTTATCCGCTAAACAATGGCATTCTCACTAATCACTCCCAATACCAACCATACGTCCTGCGGTTAAGATTTCAGTTATTTCAGATGCGCATTCGCTGCCGTCATTCATTACTACACTAAATATTAGAAGGAACAGGAAGATCCGAACTTATTCCTTTGAGGCTCCATGAATCACGCGAGTATTTAAGATAACAAAGGATTCAAATGTATATCTTTTGTTAAATACATGAAAACCGGCAGCAGGAATAACGCATCGTTTATGGAAATACCCATATGTAATACGTTTTAGGAGGTTCTTACAGCACATAGGTCATTCTACGGATTGGAAAAAAAAGCCATAACTTACACGGAAGAGGTAAGGTGTAATCAGAATAAATTCTAGTTTTAGAATGAATACAATAGAATAGCTGAAGCTGGGATGCACACCCTGAAAATCTGTCAGCTAACATGGCTAGGCACTAGATGCGTACCCCTTATAGTGGACCTGGCAGAGACCATGTCCACTAATACCATACTTGTATATATGCTGCAAACTGCAAGTTTACAGCAGGCTACGTGCTGTGTACATTTCAGCAGTCCGTTCTTTACCTGATTCACCTGAAGATTTAGGTATTTATCTAATATGTGCAAGGGTACCAATAACAAAAGAGCAGAAACTATGCAAATCAGTTAAAAGAAAAGAAATATTGGAACATGCAGCCATTGAAGACTTCAAGCGTAGCGACAACGGCAACGTAGAGAATACTCCCCTGCACAGCTAAAAATTGCTTTTTGGCCAAATATAGCCAGTGGCTAACTGACCAGCATGAATTATGAAATTTTCATACCGGCGATTCATTTACAGTTTTACTGACAAACATGCTTTCACAGACACAAGCGCGAGTTAGATAATATAACATATTGCTCAAACATAAAGCCGAATTTTGTGGTTAAGGCAGTAAAGTCACCAAAGCCCATTTATGTTTGTCTAAAGTTGAAATCAAAAGCCCATATTCTCATGTTCCTAAATTGAGAAATAATAGAACAACCTAGTCTAAGGCTGTTAACCTAGGCGTTTGGCCATTCTGCAGCCTGTTCGTAGTATTTCATCTGAAATGCTCGCGTCATGCGCTCCAGCGTACACCCTGTCTCACTTTGCAAAATTAATTTCACGAATAGTGCGGATAGAAGAGTGAACTGACATATTCTACGACGTTGCAAAGTTATCGGCAAAAATTTACCTCAAGGGATACAAGAAGTTATTTTTGCTTGCATTCTATGCGCGATGCATGGGGCTACATGTAGCCATCAGCACCTAAAGATAATAAAAGAGCATCGGATGCCGTACATTGTCTAGCTCCTGCCTGGATGGTTAACAGCGCAGTACACAGTCTGGTGGACAGCACTCAGGAGACGGTTAGTAGAAGAGGCTGCCTATCTTAAGATTACACTCCTGGCCTGCTGGGAAAACAAAAAAGAGAACGCTCTCCCTCTCTGCATGTCCTCGCGAAGCAAATTCGGGAGGCTATGCAACCATCAGGAGACATGTCTGTGCGCGTTTAGAACCCCCTGTAGTATTTTCTGAAGTCACCCTCCCCCCCCCCCCCCCCCCCCTGAGTAATTCGTCATAGCATGGGTCCTTTTGGGTAGTTTAGGCCAAACTAAATCATGCGCAGTCCACCCTCCATAACAAATAGCAATTACCTGGCTAGGGCAGCCATCCAAAATACTTCTTTTCCCGCACACATTTGTACATGAATGCACGCATATCTAAAGTGATGAGAAATCTCTCCGTTGTTTGCTTCTTGTGCGCCAAGAGCAGAAATAACTTGTTGTTGCTATGAAACAACATTTTAAAGATAAGTAGAACGCAAAGAGGTGTGTATTTTTCAGAAATTCGCCCCCTCCCCCCTCCTATTTACCAAATGAAGCCTCCAAGTCTAAGCATTGACCAAAGCAGAAACATGGAATGCCGATTGCAAGTCAGTTCAGACAGTTATGCACCATATGACATTTCTGACAGCCCTATTGCAGAAATAAAGCTTTGCTAGTTCAGCGTCGATTTCTTCACCATTGAATATCAAGAAATGTAAGACAAACACATTCTTCAGCATGCAGTTTTTGTTACCTTAACTTAATGCGGCAGTTTTAAAAAGCTCGTAGGTAGGAAACGCCGGCGTCCTCTTCATCGCAACCGTCACAGCAATTAATCTCTTTGGGCTTTGTTTGTGCGCAGAGGAAAATCCCAGGAAAATCCCAAAGTACGCGCAGCTGCGCGTGATCGGGGAACGCTGACGGTCCCTTGGCAGACGAGGCGACCGTCGACAGCTGGGCCGCTGGCCTGCAGCGTGTGCGGATTAATGTGCTCACCATTCGCAGGGAGCGGAAACAGAGCTGTCGCATACTCTAGAAAAATGCGAATAGATCATCCATTGAATGGTTCACGTACTCGTCAACCACTCCCTCATGTAATACCCCTTAAATGGGGCCTTTGAGGTATCAATAAATAAACTGTGAACCAAACCACGTTGTTTTCGATATCAATCGCATGACAAGCAGGTAAGAAGACGAGTTGTGAGGGGTCCAATAAAGGGGCGGCGAAACGTTTCGTGATGTGATGTCGGTTATGCTTCAGGTCATTTCTTTATGTAACACGGGTACTAGCTCAAAACGAATTACCAGAATCAGTACACAGGGGCGGGGTTATTCAACAAAGTATTTAAAAATACAAGTGAACGAAAAACTACCCTGACTCAAATTTTGCGAGCTTCCCATTCCCATTTCGCTCTCCCATTTACGTCATTGAGCGAAACCAATCAAAAGAGGCAAACCGGTGTCTTCGTGGAAATTATTACTGCATGGTTGCCTATTTGCTTTAACTGGTTCCTGTCAAGGCTAACAGCGTCATTTCTATGGTTACAAGGAACACATGGGCGTAAGTTGACAGCGTCGCGGCGTCGGTGTTGCTTCCGTTTCCATGATGATAAAAAGTGGATGGTAAGCGATGCTTCAGCACTGCTACTACGTTAAGAGAGATCCACGTGAATGAATTTGCTCGGCCTGTCGGAACTCGAACACGACATATTTGCGACAGGTCGACGATAGGGGATGCGCTGCAGAGAGAGGACGATCAGCAGCCATCAAGGCCACCGCGCGGTGTTGACGACGACGATCGCGAGCGACACCGCTAGAAGATCACTGTCAAGCAGACGTTGCGCCCCGGTAAATATGGAATGAAACGCTTTTTTGCATCCTTTATTGGGACTGAACGAATGCTTGTATAATGCACTGGCTCGATTTCCGCCAAGCCGTTCTCGATACGTATGCATGCCTCGCGAACTTGGAAAAACGTACTTGCGGTTGGCGGAATACGTCTTATCCATTATAGCGATCCAAAACGATGTGATGGAGCCACATTGGTAATAATACGTTCATTGTTAACTTGGAAATGAATGCGAGTGGAGAGAATACCACACTGATAACATATTATGAAACTGCTGCTGCGTCCAGGTGCAGGTGTGGCTATTTCCACGACATGCCAAATTCAACGGAGCGTCTGTGCTGCTGAGATGTTGAGCCATGTACAGCCCGGAACCGGGACTGCATGTGACAAGACGCATATTTTTTTTTGTACTCTCCCTAGCATACGCGGCGACCTCATCGAGAAGGGCCAGGAGCCTGATATGGATATATCCACAAATAGGTATTTCTGAAGCTGCATCCTCTGAAAAAGGCAATGACGATGGCTCGTGCGTTCACGTATCGCATTTAGTTTTATTTTTTTAATGAGGCCTTCTAAAATTGTACCGCATGTCCTTCAAAAATGAGGAGGATGCAGTCCACCAAAGCAGAGGCGCTGAGCAGTACATAGCAGTACAAGAGCACGCCGAGCGAGAGTGTAACTGCCCTCCCACGGGAACGCTCTCTGCGTGTCGAGAGCAGAGCTCCAGGACCATGTGGCCGCATTTCTCTCCCCAGCATTCTCCGCCTGCCCGCAGTGGCAGCCGTTGCAACCCGAGGCTGTTCTCACAGCGCGGCGTTCTGCCTCCTTTTGGCCTTTTTAACGCCAGCCGCGACTCTCATACAAGCATACAGCACCTGAGCAATGATTTCCGCTCGCAGTGCGCCAAGCTTTTGCAGCCGCCATTTCGAGCGCCGCCGACTCAAAAGAGAAAAAAAAAAAAGATGGCGTGGACATGACACTTTATGTAATGTCACTTCCAACACTCGCTTTAGACGAGGGAGCAGCGGGAGTGCACTCGGGTGCTCTCAGTGGAGAAAACGCCTTTCTTCTCTACCATTGGTAGCCAGTGATTCTACTCCTGCTCTACCACTGGAGGGCGCCCGCTTGTTTGAAAGCACTTTCGAAGTGCTCTCGAGCGCGCCTGCTCTCCCACTCGAATTCCCCATTAGAAACTTGATAGGAAATTACACTGTGTTTGATTGGACGGATAAGCATTCACATTAATGGAATACAATCTGCACCGCATTGAGCACGGTCCCATTGCTCGCTATATATTCGACCCTGCGAAAGAAACTAAGATAACCTCAGCGTAAGGGTACCACTGCTTCAGCGACATATCAACATATCACTGGCTGGCGTCCTGTCGCTTACGCTTCCCGAATGATGACCGAAGCTAAAAAACAATTCTCATGTCGAGAAAGACACGATTGGAACTGTATACGGCTATGAGAAGTTTCGCCAGTTTACGTATGGTAGGAAAACTGTTATATATACACAACACAAGCCATTATCTGTTCTGCTGATTACGAAAGCCTGCATAAGCCTTAGTAGTAATGGGAAATAAAGAATAACTATGGGACTGTCACACGGGAACCACACAAAACCACTGCTCTGGTAGAGAGCTAATGAGATAAAACGGCTCGCTTAATATGAAACATAGTGGCTGACGGTCGTCTCACTCCGAATTCTGGAGAGTAGAAAACCATGCGAGAAAAGCTGAGGGACATGGTGCTGAAATCTGCAGAAAATGTAAAGCTATTGCACTAAACACAAATTGTTAGAAAGGAAACAACTAGCGGGGGTCATTCGCTTTCAAACACCGTATTAGCGGGCACGAGCATCGGCATGAACACATCGTTACAAGCGAAGTGAGGCGGAAGCGCTATGTTTCGATAAGCACACGCCAGTGGGAAGGGCAAGTTGCAGTGCGTTTTCTTTTATCTTTTCCCTTAAGTAAACAACACGTTTTGTTTTGGACAGCAGATCCACTCAAGTGCATACGACGCAAACGATAGTGTTACGAAGAGCAAGGCGGTCGCTGCCTAGTCCTAGGCCTTCTATTGGTTGCAGAAAGGAGAACTATAGCTATAGACCGCACTGTGTCGGATTCCGCCGTGAAATGAAGCTCGGGAGGCTGAACGAATTGACTGTGACTTCTGTTGAAATGAATATTGTGAAGGGCACCTATGCGCCTGCCTCCGAGATGTTTGAGATCAGATCGAAATATAAAAGATTGTTGCCTTAGTGAAACCACTCAAGAGGACATCGTGAACGGTGGGATGGCTTTCGATTTGCTCTGAGTCGGCGTCATTGTGAGCGCATTGAGACAAGTCCTCCCTTTTTCGCGCCTCCGAAGAATGACAAATGCCTGCTTCGACACGGATTAAAGTCCAGATCTTCGTCTGTCTCAGGGGAAAGAAGCACTCCCATCATTTTCACGTTTTCATACATTGTTGTCAACGTCTTTGCCTTCTAATAGCTTTCTGTAGGCAGTACGGAAGGCTGGGGCAGTGGGCTGCAGAACAAAATGAAATAACGGCGCATCTATATACTATTATGTGCAGGTTGCTTTCGTCATTCTTATGGTTACCCGCCTGCATTTCAGTGACGTAATTTAGTACATTGTTACAGATTGTTAAATTAACTCCTTAGAATTAAGGGCAAACATCGATTTCTGTATTCATAATATTTATACAGAACCGAAGACTATACAATAATTTTTGCTATCTTTTTTACATTTCTGAGTTTTTGTTTTGCGTCAAGGTCAGGTAGACTGAAAGTGCTTTTCACATGGTTTCTAAAATTACAGTTCTCTGTTTCTAACAGCAGATAGGAACGTTAGAGACTATATTATTTATTGCTTATTCTACATGCGCGTACTATACTGCTTCATGGCCTTTCTGTTTGATATTAGTTTAGCAGTCTGTATATTAACATGTTGAAGTTTATTTCAATATTCATTTCTTAAACAAGACTTAGGTTTGAAGAAATGAAGTGTTGCAATATACACTGGAAGCGTTTAATGTGCAGCGCCATCCTAACATGGTCAGATGTGAGATACTGCTTTACTGTTAGGGGAAAGCATTGGAAGTGTTAGTGACAAATACAGATGCAACGTCGCTGTTACGATTCAGTAAAGCAACATTCTTCCGTGGCAGTATTGTGAGTTGGGTCCTATATTTAAAAAAAAATCTGGCCGCGCTTACAGACAGAACCGAAGAGGACATTGTCCAAAGTGGTGCAACGAATGTGTATGCCTTGTCTCTTGCTCCAAAAAGCGCTGTCACACACTTTTTACGTCAACGTGAACCAACCAGCCCACATCAATTCTTTTCTCATATTCAGTTCCAGAGTCAGCAGTGAATGTCTTTGTGTTTTTTTTTTCAGTCCTGTCTGCAAGCGTTGTCACATTCGTTTTTCGTTGGCGTGTACTATACAGACCGCATCAACCTCTCCTTTAGATCAGCTTAAGCGTCTGCATACAAACCGTCCGAGACGATCAAACAGTAGAGGAGAAGGTAAATACCGCAGCTGCCGTCAGACAGACAGGAAGTGAAATTGGATGCGTATTCATGCAAGGCTCGAGACCGAGAGCTGCATTTCATTGGAGACGCAATGCGAGTGTGTGTACGATGTCTAATAATTTTGCCTTTAGTACTTTAATAGTTTAGCAGAGAAAGCCGGGCAGTCTCGTAGCCGGTTCGCTGCTGTGACATTAGCACCTCGTGTTTCCCGGTCTCCATAACAACGGATTGCCGCTTCTGGCCGTCTCTTTTCCTACCCGGTCTACGCCGAGGAAGAAGGTCGTTTTATTACCACCCCCTTCAAAGCCCCACTGCATGTACTCAAAAGACTGCATCCGCCAAGCTGCCGTAAAGCAACCGGTACTCCGCGTGAACAAAGGAGGCATATCCAGGCTTCCGCGGAGATGGGCACATAAATTGGCCCCTTATGAAGAAAGGTGTAAGCAAGGGAAGCAAGCGCAGTCGCGTAAACTAGAATGAACTCTCAACAATAGCCATAGGATAGCAGGGTCGCAATGTATTTGTGTAGCCCACCACGAGGAGTCTGCCTCCCGTAAACATCTCCTGATGCACGCAACAGCAGCCAAGAAGGACTATATTTTCTAAGATAGCGACAACTGGATTACTTCAGAAATGTGCGGCCCTGTGAGGATAAAAATAGCCAGTGCGATTACCGTGCAGCGGGAGCATAGCTGTGAGGAAAACAAAACAATTAAAGCTCAACAATGTATCGGGCTTGTGCACTGGCATTGCTAAATAAATAAAACAGAAACAGGGAACTATGTTTGCAAGTACCGGAGGGGGGGGCATCCTATTTTGAAAGTAAAAATGTTTCCTGTGGTCACAGTTTTTATTCTTTAATTTTTTCGTCATTAAAGCGTGTTTTCTATTGAATGTAGTTTTGCGCCAATTTTTTTGACACGTTACACCCACTTCTTGTCACCATATGCATCCATATGGGTCTAAAAAAAGAAACTATGGGGATCACTAAAGAATATCATTTCAGGGTATCACGCGCTAGTGTAGGTTGATTGCTCATGAAGTGAACGGTGAACCCATCGTCGTGCTGGTCCGAAGCTGTCCCCACCGTTTGATGGCCCCAAAGAAGCTAGGTTAATAATGCGAAAGCTTTATAGGCTCATGAGTATGTGCCCATGCGTGCGGCCGTCCGCAGAAATCGGTATACTCAAACTACCATTGAAGTGACGGCGGAATTCTGTTTAACCTACAAGAAAAAAAATGGCTGAGGCTTAGCTTGGTTAAGCCTGGTCAGATGCGAAGCATATTGATTGCTAAACTCGGCTTTCCATGGTTACACTTGGCTAAACTTTTATTTCCTTGGTTACACGTGCTTTTACACAGTTTAAACTTGGACTGCACAATGTTTTCCCATCGCATAAAACTAGGTAATAGCATGACTCGTTCATCTATAATCTAACTGTGTTACCGACACGCACAACGAACATGTCGTCCCCCCGGCCAACGATACTCGATTGCCACTACGCGAATATGTACGCAAAGCAAAAGCTCTTAGAACACCGACGTGCTAAAGGAATCAACCGTTTTGATTTCTTCGGAAACAACACGGTCGTATGGGAAGCCTCCTCGTAAACTACCCGTGTCCAGCCGGCTTGACGTGCACCACCGGTCGTTACGTCTTCACCAAGCATGGCTGTGAGGTCACGAGCCATATCACCGCCATGGTGGTCCTTCATCTGTCGTGACGTCAGCGTATCACGTGGTGTGACGTCACCATACCACGTGGTCCGCACGGCGTGCAACCGCAGCCCACGGCGCGAGCCGGTCCCCCGTCTGTCCTCTGTCGTGACGTCAGCGTACCACGTGGTGTGACGTCACCATACCACGTGGTCCGCGCGGCGTGCAACCGCAGCCGACGGCGTGAGCTGGACCCCCGTCTCTCCTCTGTCGTGACGTCAGCGTATCACGTGGTGTGACGTAGCATTCCACATTCTTTGCACGGCGTGTAACCGTCACGAAGGGCTGTGGTTTACCTCTAGCAATATGCTTTGCATAAAAATCAATCACTATCGTGAATAGAGCTCATGTCCCTCACAGCCCCTGCACTGCGTTAACCGACACGCTGGGCTTTTTTGTTCTTTATTACCGGCTCACCTTTGAGCCAACCTACCAAAACGTGTCAATCATGCTGCTATTGAGGCGTCAGGGTTAAAAGCTCCTCAACGCCATACGCTCGTTCAACATACTGAACAAAACATATTGTTCATCTTGCACATTCAGCACATCTCGAATACACGCCACACATTCAATAAATTTCTTTCTCACGGAACACTCGTCAACGTCTGCGTTGTTGACAGCCGTACGAGTTTTCCACTAGCTTAATAGCATATACATGTCAAAGGGCACGCCTTATTCGCTTTCAACTGGGAGAAAACAGATACCATGCGGCCTTAAGGTGGGTTCAGATGAAAGGACCGGAGCGCGGACGCTCCGCGCACGTCAGCACGGGTCTGGTGCAACGTGCCCACGCGTCCGCATGTCCATCCGGCCATCGAGTAGCAGTTTAGGTGATGTTTACACAGAGTGAATGATGCAGCACATGCACAACAAACAATACCCCGCTCGAACTGAATACGAGAGAAAAAGCGCTGGCGTAGCAACGCGGAAGTAGCAATGATAAAGCAAAAACAATCTCGGTCCAGGGCGGAAGCTCGGCCCGCGCGGACTGCAAAAGGTGTTTGGCATATTCAATTCGCTCCGCAATCCGGGTGCCCCGGACGGCCATGCCGATCTCTCGCCGTCGCTCAGAGAAGGTGACGTCGGCATCATGCGGAGCCCGCGTAGCGCTGACGCGCGCGCACCGTCCTGGATCCGGTCCTCCCGCCAGAATGCACCTTTACAGGCAGGCCGTTTTTTAAATGCGCGTTGCAGCATATCCCGATGAAAAATTGCGTTTCAGCAATATAGAAAAATACGCTAATAGATTCAGGTTTTCGACATATCAGACATTTGACCCTCCAGGGGACAAATGTTCCTTTCTCCCGCAGTCATGCTTTTACTGGAAGCGTACCGCTATGTAGTTTAAAGAACAATGATTCAACCGAAGGTCTACCGTCCATTTGCGTGACCCTTTAAGAATTTTGCGACGTGCATCATTCATGAATCTAGTGTGATAAAGAGAAACCGGTAGGATAACGTCCACAAGATTTTTTTCTCGCTTTTCTCTTGGGAACAGAGCATAGATATCGCTAAGAAAATCAGACCCTAAGAATATTTAAAGCACCCGTCACCTCAGCTAAGTATCTGCAAACAGTGTTTTTTGCCAGTGCCTCGCGTTGACACAGTAAAAATTGGCAGCACATTATCTAGTCAGATCTGCCGCATAATGCTTAAAAAGTTATCGCCCTGATCTCTCAAGAAAAGAAGTCTTGCGACCACTTGTCTCAAGAAAAGTTACAATTATCCCAGTAATCAAGAGGTCTCTCCCTCCCGAGTTGACAGTTTTTTCAACGCACTTTTTCCGTCTCTTCCTTCCAGTAGTTAGCCGGGTCATCGAATACTTCAAGGTATTTTATCGGTGAACTATTCCATTGCGTATTCTGAGAAAAATCTGCCTTGTCCTCTCTTTAAACATGCCGAAACCCACAACACTTGGTGTAGTATATAACATAACCTGTACAATTGCAGTACGAATACGCGCTAAATAACCAGCCCAAGCGACACTCTTTATCATGTCAAAATAACGCAATTCCATCTACATAAGGCAGAACTTTAATTTTACCAGAAAATAACCTGAATCTCCTTAATCTTTTATCACGGATCGGCTTTAAGCAAAAGGCTTCCTGATAAGTAGCGAACAGCAAAGTGAGGGAGGTGCCTCACATAATTTATTACATTAATAGCATCAAAAGCACAGTCCTTGTAACAGCTTGATACCCTATATTGACTAAGCGGAAAGTTACATATTCTCGGAGAGTAAAAAGCACACTGGGTACCACAGGATCGAAGGCCGCTTCCAGATCCAGCTGCAGTATGGCTACATGCTCTTGCCATTCGTCGGAACACTCCATAATGTTTCTTGTCATGTGAATGTTGGTAGTAATAGTACGGCATTTAATTCCACACGTCTCATGTGGATCAATGAGTGATGTTATTACAGACTGAACTCTCACCTCCGAAACAATAATTAAAATCTTATACCTTATGTTAGTTAGCCTGATAGGACAATAAAAACGTACAGACCGGAGCTTTACAGGGTTGTCGCTTTTAGGTATCGGCACTATGTGGACTCTGTGAAAAGTAGGCATTTTATTGCGTAAGCAATACTGCGCCAGGTTCCGAGCCATCGCGCATTCCCGGCGGACGCCGTCTTTGACCTTAAGCCGCATCTGCGTCTACACGTGAACCGCGCCGTAAGGGAAGGGAGGAAGGGGGGGAGTGTTAGCATTAGAACTGAAGCACTGCTCACTCCCACCCTCACGCACTTCGCACTCCTGGCGTTCCCCGGATCGCACTCTTTCAGCGCATGCGATGCAGGCAAGGTCAGATGTTGCATGCTCGCGCCGAAATCCTAGCACGTGCGCCAAAGCTGTGGTGGGGACTCACCACTCAGGGTCCAAGGGGCGAGCGGTCGCAGCTCAGGGTAAGTAATTGCGCAGTAATAAAAAGACGATCGCTAACAGGAGTGAAAGTGGAAAGAGAGAAATAGGAGTTCGCGTCGGGGTAAATCACTTGCTATGCTGTCTTACAAGGAGAGGCATCTGTGATGCGCCGAAGCCAGAAAACGGCAACGTGCTCAAGAGACTGCTGAAGAACGTGAACAACGGCTAGCTCAACGGCGAGCGCAGGACGTTGCTAGACGAGCGCGTCGTGCACCTCTAGACACTTGTACGCCTGGTGATGATCCTGCATGGAGTCTTCAGAATGCCTTGCACAGTGATGACTCGGCATCATAACAGTACGTGAAGAATCACACGCTAAACACGTCAAACTACGCCCGCAGTTGCACTACATGCCGAACCTTAAGCACAACCATGGCAGTTTTGCTTACGCAACTTACGAGGCTTAAGTAGAGCTAAAATACTGCCAATTGTTTTTCACCTCATATGCAAGGGTTAGCATTCGGTACGTTGCTAACGCTAACCTTTGCTTGAAACACATATAAAACACTGTTCCTAAACAATTGGGTCCAGGGGTAATTCAAGGGTGCAGGTCATTCATAGCCCTTTAATTTCACCGACAGTTTTTCGTGCTCCAGACTTGTTTTCAACTCATCTAATCTTGGTATAAGTGAAAAATACTCGGTTTCAAATCCTGCCTAAAGTTTCCTTTCTCGGTCAAACTTGCTGTAATATTCAAGGAATGCTTTCATTATGGTGGTATTGTTAACACCAATGTCACCCCTGGGTCAATTTCTTTTACCTCGTTTGTTGAGGCATACAGTTTTCATCACTGAGAGCTCGCTCTGTGGTGGTTTTATCTATCCTCAGTCGCTGGGCGGGGGCTCATACTAATGATCCTTTACATATTTCATTATCGATAAACTCAAGCTGATTTTAATACCTCATATTTCCTAGGAGAACGTGCCGCCTCCTGTCTTTTCCATGGCTAGGAAAACATATAGTCTGCATTGAAGCGCTTTTTCTTTTAATTTTTCACAATGATGCAACGCGAAGGAACTTTCTATTGCCATCATTATAATGCCATCTTTGAGTTTTACAAATATACAAAAGCATTGTTTGTCTCTGAATCAAGCAATCTTTTGAATTTTTTTTTTGCTTTTTCAATAAACGTGCAATCACCCAGCAGCTTAGGATTGAGTTTCCATAGCTGTGAACTGAAAATTGACTTTTTTTCCTTATTTCCGAGTGTAGGCATTACCAGGCTGTGATCGTAAACGACACACGTTTTATGACATAGCATTGGCACAGCGGGAGAAAGTACAATGGAACGCAATATCTATCTAATATAGCTCTGCTATCTTGCTACAAACGAGCATATACCACGTCTCGTCCATTTGAACGTGTGTAACCAGTGTCTTTAAGCTCTACGTTCTGGGTTATGGTGCCTAATAAATGTGCGCTTTGATCGCGGATAGGTTACTTTTTATTCCTATCTTCAGGTAAGCATACACAGTTGAAATCGGCCAGGAGTAGGAAGTTCAAGAGACTATCTACGTACTCAAAGAAATCCTTACGTCTTTTCTGATTATTTGGGGCGTACATGCAGAATATACACCGCTCTGAACCACAATAAGAAAAGTCACAACTAACAAGACGCCCTGCATGCAAACAAATGCAGCCCCTTTTACTATGCCCACACTTTTGCTAAGGGAGAAAGCAAATCCGCCAGAAGTACTGTGCTTTAAATGGCTTAAGGATAGTCTGCTTGCGGATAAGTTTCTGCTTTTGTTTCCTTAACAGCAATTATATCCAGGACATGGTCTTGAAAAAGTCGACACACTTGATACTGACCCCGTCTGGCTGCCATTCCCCGCAAATTCCGCGTTCCTATTCCTAGGGCTACATTGTTATTTGCTGCCATTATATTGTTGCGAAGAAGATCAGTAGTGGCGGGAGAGGAGCCCTCGCGCTTGGACAGCCATTAAATCACCCTTCATCCTCTCGCCATATTGTGCCGTCTTCATGCTTGTCGCCACAAAACATTTTGATTGGAGGTGCGGCGTAAGTAATCCCCATCCTTGCTCTGGAGCATCGACGCCATCCATACGTCGGGACCATTGACTGAGAACCCTGGGATATCGCCATGCAGCTTCACCCCAGCCTTTCCTGGCCAGACCAGACCAGCCGGAACTACCTCCGCCCAGCCCCCTGCCCGGACCCGACGACAAGGCACACACATGAACTAACCAGCGAACAGATCAAAGCAAAGACACGACGGACCAGAAGAACCAAAAGATAAGAACACGAAACCCCCGCCCCAGCCAGTCGCCCGACGAACCTCGAGCAATCGGTCACATGGATGGTTTGGTGGCGGATATCTAAGGAGCTCCACGGAAGGCGGATCACCCACGCATCATCGTGGTCATCGTCATCGTGGTGACGTGCACATCATTCTCTTTTATCTTTTATTGAACCTCCTCACCATCATGTCAGCACCAACTTCAACGAACCGATCGGGACGAGCGCTCGGTGGCCCCGGTAAGTTTTGCGAACAAATTCAGAAGGGGTGTGAGAGAGCCCTCGCGCTAGGCAAGTCATTAAATAACCCACCCTCCTCTCGCCCTGTTGTGCCGTCTTCTTGCCGGCCGTCACGTAACAATATATAAGCAAATGGACCGCCTGGTTTAGCCACCTAACTTTTGCATGAAACACGGGATAAACGATGCGTAAAAACAGAAACAGCAAACTAAAACTAGACAGAGAAAGAATACAACACACACACACGCAGCGCTGATTAACAACTGAAGGTTTATTGAATTGCTCGCGATAAATACCAGCAGAGTCACTTCTTGTCGTCACGGGTTTGCAAGATATCCTGTCTTTTGTCAGTATCATCGATGGATCGATGGTGTGCTTACGCATGTCGCGACTTTTGTTTTTAAGATGTAGGCTTCATAACGTTCACGCTTTCGTTGGTTATTGTATCGCCTAAGAATCTGGCATTGTCCAAGGTGTGGAATGCATTTGCAAGCAGATACGTCTTCCGCCAGCGTGCTTCCGTATGCCATGTTGGTAGTAGTGGCGTGTTCTCTTAGGCGGCTGTTAGCACTGCGTCCAACGTTTGACCCTAACCACAGCAAGTCACCACGTTTATTGCAAAAACAGGCAGGTAGCTGAGGTTACGACAATAATGAGTATAATGTTGAAACTGGATGCGTCGGAACAAAGGAAAATACTACTATTACATCGTCTTACGGGTCCTCTTTGGGGCTGGCACCTCCTCAGATTCCTCGTTTACTGCGGCCCGAGACTGGCCACATTTGTTGTCATCTGCACACTCAGGTACAGCCTCAAGAGCTTTGGCACGTCTTCCCCGTGTCTTCCTAGGAGTCTCCTCAGCTGTTGTCAGGGCTATGTCTACTTTCACAACAGCTGCCTTTCGCCTGCCTCTTTTTGGTTCCAATGTTGTGACATTTGCTACTTCCACAGTAGCTTTGTCATTATTTGTCGAAGCCTGGACATCACCAGCCACTGCTTTACCCCGTTGCGCTTTCTTTGCTGAAGCAGCTGCACGGCATGGTTTGGTGTTCTTTGAATTAGTTGTTTGCTCTGAGTAGCTTGAATCCTATTCCTCAATGTGTTGTGGTGCATCCTCAGTGGAAACAACCTGCCGCTGGCGGTGCCCCCTTTTCTCAACGACAACATCTTGAGCAGTGCTATTCCTCAATGTGTTGTGGTGCATCCTCAGTGGAAACAACCTGCCGCTGGCGGTGCCCCCTTTTCTCAACGACAACATCTTGAGCAGTGCTATGCTTTTCTGTCTCTTCTTTCAAATCAACCTTGCGCTTGCCTCGAATTTTCCTTGTGACCACTGCATCCTTAGTTGGAGAATTTTCAACCGGCAGCCCTATTACATGCTTCCCTTGAGAAGCAGTCACGATTACCGGGCTACTGCCAGCAACATTTGGATGTGCTTCATCAATTTCCATGCAAACGTTCCCTGAGCCCCGAGTACGCTTGGCTCTGGTCACTTTTTCACTTGGTGTGTGGTCAGCTGCTTTCTTTTCTGGGGCCTCTACAGTGTCCTTCCTTGAGACCCGAGTACGGCGACCTCTTGTGGGTCTGGCAGGTTCTTCCACCAAAGATAGTGGGATTTAGTAGAGTACTTCTGTGTCACAAGTGATGAATTTTTATCTTGCCGCTTTTAGCGTCGATGTGGGTTTTGGCTTCCATTATCCACAATTCTGCATTGCATATTCAGCTTTCTGGGTGCGGTCAAGATCAGATTTATGCCAGCTCTCCGTGCTATTTTCTTCAATGTATGGCGTACACCGTGCTCACACGGCCTGACGGCTCTCTTCTCTAATTATTTTTCTTCTTTTTTTGCGACTTCTGCGGCTCGCTTGAATGGCGAAGTTCTTTCGGAAGCTTGAAGCCCAGACTGGAAATGAAGGCGTCCGGGAATCCCGCTGCACGTAGACCATTCAGTTGGGTTTCCATGCTTTCTTGAAGTCGGTGATGGCAGGATCTCTTGAGGGCAATCTTCAGAAAACCTATAGCTGCTCTTTTTACTAGTTTTGTGTGCGATGAAGAGTATAGCAATAGGCCCTTCTTGGACCTTAGAGCCTAGCACCAGCACAGGTGATCCTTGCTTACGAACAACCGTAACTCAATGAATTTTAGGTGACCCTTGTCAGGCAGTGCTTTAGACAGTCAAAAGTCTCCCAGGGTTTCGAGGAGGATCTTGAATACTGCATCAACGTCCACGAATGGGTCCTGATCCGAGAGTTTGTAGATTACTATAAAGTCGTCGAAAAAGTGAAAGGTCCTTATTGCATTGGTGCTGTGCAATGCTTCTTTTGAGCTGCCGATCTGCGCGAGCAAGCAAAAGATCGCTTACTAGAGCTGCGACACAGGACCCTGCCTTTGAACGAATACTTCTTTGAATTTGATACACGTAGAGCGAAGGTAGAAGGCTAGAACTTCGAGCAACTTCCCAGTGCTGATGCCGCACGCATTCTGAAACCGCACCGTGCCTAATGCTTCAATGCCTTCTCTTACAACTTCAAACAGGGAGGCATGAAGTAGCATATAGTAGAGATCGTTTACATCAATGTAAAATACTCTCACTCATTCTCAGCCTGTAGTTTGAAGGAAAGTAAAGACTTCTTCGGTCTTCTTGACAAGAAAAGGGTTCTCAACTGCTATCATGGAGAGCGACTCTTGTAGGTACCGTCCCATAGAGTGCTGCCAGGGGCCTTTTTCGGGCATGATAGCCCTGAGAGGTCAGTTGTCCTTATGTGTCTTGGCCTTGAAGAAGGCATTTAGGCACAGCCCTTTTTCTTTCTCCCCTGCCAAATCAAGTGAAAGACATCACAGAGTTTCTGGGCTTCTTCACAGCGAATGACATTTCTTGTTCGTCCCCTATGACTCGGTACCTAGTTAGCAGACTTGCTACTATATCTAGAATATTACTGCCAGCAGTGCGGCTAATCGTGGGTACCACGCTTCTCCCATAGCCATGAGGGATACCAGCGGTCGACCTAGGATCCCAGAACGAATGCCAGCGTATGCTTTGCGACGCTGTGTGTGCCGCTGGTATGCCAGTGTTTTCTTCCATCACACCAGCCAAGCTAGTGGCTTGCTGTCACAACTCTAGTTAAAATCCCAGACCGCCAGTTTACCATCCAAAGTCAATGCGAAGAACATGTATACGCACTGGTGGATGCTGGTTTTGCAAAAGGGATCGAAGCGGTGAGAGAGACTACTGCATGCATGTTACTTAGTACAGTGTCCTCGTCAAGGGAGAAGGAGGGGAAATAAAGACGCCGGCGGAACAGGAGTTCTGGCATTTGTGTCGCCGACCGCGTGTAGTAGTACTCTAGGAACCGTGGGCCCTAATTTTCCGGCCATGTAGTTTCGCCAAGCGCTTCCAGATGAAAACTCCAATATAACTTAGCTAGCAGACTTTCATCTATTCTGGACTGAAACTTCAGCTTTGCTTAAGACTGTCAAGGGATGGATACTGTGTGACAAAATATGCGAGATAAGAGAAGTGCGAAGTAAGTTAACCGTCAGAAAGAACCACAAACTGCATACCTTACGCGGAGCTCACCTATTTTCGGAAATATGTTGCTTCATCGTATTTACTTCGTCATGGTCCCTTTTTATTACGGCAGCATTTATGAGGCGCTATCTTCAACCGGTGATTGCTACCTATGTTCTGGGATGAGTGTAGACGTGAAAGCTGGGACATGAAGTACAGCAATGGGAGGTGGGGATGAAATGTCGGCGCACATGGCTCACCGGACAAGGAGAGGCTGAGGGAAAGACAATTGTTGGTGGGAAGAAAAAATTCTGGGATTTAGTTTTAGTGAAAACCGGTAGGCTGCGTAAGCAGAGCCGACGTAGCTTCTGTTTCTGTTCTTTCTCCTTCTTTTTCTTCTTCTTCTTTTCCGTTTACTTTACCTTTTTCTTTTCCTTTTTCCTTTTCTTCTTATGATTTTCCCCTTTCCTTTTTTCTTTTTCTGCTTTATCTTCTACTTCTGCTGCGCGGCGCGGCTACCGACCGGGTTTACCCGATGGCGGGAAGAGAGACCCCATCTACGGTCGCTCTAAAGGTCAAACGTGGCTACCGGCCGGGTTTACGCGATGAGCTAAAACCTGGCGTAGTATTGCTTACGCAATAAAAACACAGTTTAGCCACTACATTGTTGACATTCTTCTTGTCGATACGTGCACCACTAACTAGCAGTTATTTTTGCGGGTTATGATGGAAGGGCACCAGGTCAATATGATGGGTCAGTTTTCCACCCCAAGGCAGGGATGCAATGGGGTACCACGATGGTGCAGGAATGGAGACTGCTCGAGAGCTTTAGCATCAGCGTCAAGCTTGTATGTGCTGCATGGGCACGCCGTATGCAGCACGTGTCTCTCGAGGCTGCGAAAAAATATCCCTGTACACACGGTCAGTCGAGCTCTCCCTGTTTTAGCGCACAACAGGGCTGAGCGGAGACCAGATCTCCATTATATCAGCACTGAATAGTTATAGTGAGCATAGTCAAGAAACTGTTACGTGCCTTTTCTTCCTTCATTTAAGCAAGTTCATTGCGTATCGTGTTTGGAATAAAAAAAGTGTATCGTATTGTACTGCATTACTTGCAGTACAATACGATTACCGCATTACCGTAAGTTCCCCAAACTTGAACATCCTTAGTTAATCATAGTTTAGAGCTGCGGTCCAGCTCGGCGTCGTACATGCGTTCTTCAAGGGTCTTCATGCAACCGCTGAAGCATTTTAGACATCACTATCTAGTCCACCAAGAATTGTTACTTCGTTACTAGAAGTTATGAAGATATTTCGAAACATCCACGAATTAGGAACTATCATTCGATCTCTTCCCGGTCGAATTCAGAAGGACGTACTCCTAAGCATATTTAAATATTACCGTTGTTGTAGAAAACAATACCGTTTGTAAGACTGCTTATTCTATTCCATGTCATCGAGGGCAAAGTGATTGCTAGGTTGGTCATATTTGCGCTTTGCCTGTGTCAAATGATAATTTTTTCCTTGTTTAACGCAAAGGCTTGGGTATCATTTTTAAACGGTTGCTTACGTTTTGTCTCCATTTAGTTTTCAGCACATGATGAAACACGTAGCTGATTAGACGACAATGTACAGAACGCACACACGCAGACACGCACACGCACACACACACGCACACATACACACACAAGGACGATAGTACAAGGATATGTATGTATGCCTCTTCTGCGTATGGTCGCCTATTCAGCTGCATGGTTCTTCATGTCTAAAAACAAACTCAACGTTCTATTGTATTTAGTTTTCAGGGCTATCTTAAAAATGTTACTGCAAAATGCAATATTTGGCAAGTTGAATCCTGGAAGAATGTAGAACAACAATATCATCTGTTTACGTTCCTACAGGCTAAAAACTGTTATGCAAGGTGTTTTATAAAATATGGTTTTAGAAATTGTAAAATACAGTTTGCTTGTCTGGGGCTCCGAGAAAGCCTTTTGTGACAGCGACCAATGTCGCTGCTTTGAAGAGCAGAGAAACATAACATGAGTATCAAGCGTTTTTATATCCAGCTTATCTGGATATATCTGGTCTTAGAGCACATTATCTACAGTCGGAATAGAGAGATCAATGTAACCTGGCGAACACTATGCGCTGACGCTACGAGCTTTCAGAAGTTCACGCGTCTTCCTCTAACTGATGGTCGTTGGCCGGCGTCCACGACAGCTAGCTGTCATTAATCTTGCTCTTTTCGCGCTGCGGCGCCAGGCAAATTTGATTGTACATGTTTGGAGGATGGGGAGCAGGATAAGCAGTACCAGTCATATGTCTCGAAATGACATTTCGTCCTCGCTGACGAGGCACGTGTCGCTTTTACTACAGAATGGATTGCGCTGAATCCTGAGTTACGGGAGCGAGTGGCGAATTGAGACAGGAAGAAGGTTAATTAACATGAACTCATAACTACTATATGAAGTACCACAAGCACTAAAATAGGGCGCACAAACAAGTAAAATAATAAGTAAACGTTTTCCCGCGAACTAGACTTTCAAAATTAAACTTCTTTTCATTTCTCTTATTGCGTTGGTGATAATTTCTATCTGAAAGAAAAGTGACGTCGAATCCGCCCGTGGCGCCGAAAGTAAAATAATTTATTCGCAATCCCAAATATTGTGTACATAGAGATTGTTATCCACCAGCTGCATCTAGTTGCAGAGGTTCAGAAAGGGGCAGCTATTCCGCTTGATATCTGAGCACAAAGAACAGCAAGGGAAGGTCAGATTTCCATTTCGCTTTGGCAGCATTGCTTAAGCATTGACAACCATCTCCACTGCCGGGCTATTCTTCGGGCCTAGTTTTGGAATATACAATACAATACTATAATAAGTTTATTTCCAAGTTCAACTAAAGGGTTTCCTGGATAAAAGCTGCCTTCGCAGCTTGACAGTGTCCAGGAAACCCATACAAGCAGCAGCAGACGAGTGGTGAAGAAACTCTCCAAATCTGTCATATATACAGTAGTCACATTCAATAACAAAAAAATTAAATACACATGGAAATTCACAATAAGCTTTAAATTAAATGGCACAAAGAGAAAAACAGTCGAAATGCTCAGTTTTTAAGGAAAAAATGTCAACTGGGCAAACATTCAGCAATCTACAAGCAGAAGCATAAAATCACATTTCAACAAAATATTTGCGCAGCTCGGCTTTTGTGTATTCTATTGTAATTTGATAAGTGTTTAAAACATGGGGCAGGTAGTAAGATAGCATTTGCAATTTATAATCAGTGCGAAAACGTGGTACATTCTATGCATTAGTACTTCTTGTGTGCCTGTTAGCACGATGCGTCTCCAAAGATGCTAAGGAAGAATAACATTCGGCAACGGATGCCTTCGAAAAATACATGATTTGTAGTAACCTATAATTATAAAATTGATCAACACGGATAATGTTATGGGCTTGGAATGCATATTTGGAGGTAGTCGCATAATAACATTAGCTATTATACGAACAATTTTCTTTTGCAATACGAGAAGCTTATTTATGTTTGCCTTGGTCATTGTGGCCCACACTAAACTACAGAAGTTAAGGTGAGAAAAAATAATGCGTAATAAACTCGTAGTTTGCACTTCATAGGTAGAGTTGCACGACATCGCGAGAGGGCCCCACAGGCAGAAGAGAGTTTTTTGCAGATCTGTTCAACGTGAGCATGCCAGTTTAAATGAGATGAAAAATATACACCAAGGGATTTACGTTCCTCAACAATTTCTATTTGTTGGTTTTCAAACTTCAGTACACAGTTTGGTGTTGTTCGCTTGTTTCTTGCGCGAAATATGACAGCCTTCGACTTTGTAGGATTTATCTTTAATTTATTCATCATTGACCACCTAGATAATCTATTCAGTAGGTCCTTACCTTTCGCTATTACATCATTGAGATTATGGCCTGAAAGAAGTAATGTGCGATCATCGGCGTAAATTACAAAATGAATAGCAGGATCTACAGTTACAATGTCATTTATATAGGTATTAAACAAAAGGGGTCCAAGTACGCTCCCTTGCGGGACACCACAGCTAATAGGTAAAGGGGATGAAAGTTCATTATCTACAGATACTGGCTGGCTTCTGTTTTGGAGGTAATCTTCAAGCAGTCTGAGTGGTTTACCACGGATTCCGTACATTTGCAGTTTATAAGCAAGAATCGCATGATTTAAGCAGTCAAATGCCTTACTAAAATCAAGGAAAAGGCCCACCGTATACAAGTTGTCATTAATATTGTTCAAGATAATTTCCTTCATTGCTAATAAGGCTGTTTCTGTTCATTTGCCTGTTCTGAAACCAAACTGTGACTCAGATATTACCTTCTGTTTATCAAAAAACTTCGTTATTCTTGAAGAGATAACCTTTCCAGTCCCTTAGAAAACACGAGGAGCACCGAACTCGGCCTATAGTTTCTGGTAAGTTTCGGTCGCCCCCTTTATAAATTACTGACACTTTTGCAGTTTAATTCCATTGAGAAAAACCCCGGATTCAAGTGCCAGATTATAGATAGCATGGGACAAATTATAGATATGACATATTTCAACGGTGTCATCTGCATGTCGTTTATATCTAAGGCTTTGCTATTACTAATTCCCATATACACGTTATAAATTTCACTTGAATAAGTTGGCTCGAAAAATATAGTTTCGCTAACCTGACTAGGAAAACCGGCGATATGGGTGCCTGTAGGATCGTGAGATGAAGTAACCCTATTAAGAAAATGTTTGCTGAAGTGTTGTGCGAGTTCTCCCCCTTACTTCGTTTCCACTGACAAGCATCGTTTTCGTAGCATGGTTATTTGCACGGCGACCAAGGACATCATTTAAAGCTTTCCAGGTAATATCAGGTCTACTTGAACTTATGTTAGAAATTAGCCGCTGATAATATATATTTTTAGCTTTCCGTAGCTCCGCGTTCAATCGGTTCCTTAACTTTTTGAAAGAAAGCAGCGCATCTTCTGTGCGTGTTCGAAGGAACATTTGATACCGACAATTTTTGTCCTTTATCATTTTGAACAATTTTTTTGTAACCCATGGTTTTCTTATCTTTTTGGGAGGGGTGTGTACTTCCAGCGGAAAGTGCTTCGAATAAAAACGAAGGAAATGGTGAAAAAATAGGTCGTACGCATTATTGACGCTCGTTTTCTGCAACACACAAGACCAGTCAAAGTTCATAATATCGTGCCTAAAAGCTTCCAATGAAGCATCGTTGATGCGCTGTACACGTATGGACTCATTATTAATATAAACAGCGCGAACACGAAGACAACGGACAAGATAAAAAGAAAGCCACAGTACAAGCGCTTGTACTGTGGCTTTCTTTTATATTGTTCTTTGTCTTCGTGTTCGCGCTGTTTATATTAATAATGAATAAGTACCAACTCGCCCAACAAAGTATCTTGATAAACACGTATGAACGGTTTCACAATGTTTCGCTTAACATGCTCATTCCGAAAAACGACAAATACCGGACAGTGATCCCTTACATCAGAAGCAATTGTACCGCAAGAGAGTACACTGGTTTCAAGAACAGATCTAAAAAGAAATGCCTTGCTTCTTAAAGCAAGGAAAACACCTGTTTCCATGAAAGACCTTGACGAAAACTGCGACAGTACACCCGTTTACATTAATGAGCATTTATGTCCCATAATGAAGCGACTTTTGGGACTGACTGTGGCAAGGAAGAAGGAATGCCAGTGGAAGTTCGCGTGGACCAGGGATGGCAAAATGTTTGCTGTAAAAGATGAACGGGCTAACGTCGTCAATATACGATGCGAGCGTGACGTGCAGTTAATTGTCTAAACCCACACTGAACTTGCACCCAGTTTTCATTTTTGTCCAGAATGGCATTACAGCCGTGGGATATCAATAACATTTTTTCTGAAAAGATATTTGCTCTTAAGTGCTTCCATTTAAATAGATTCGCAGTAAATAAAGGCGATCAGTTGCATATTCTTCTAGAAAATTTTACTTTTACTTTTGATGTCATAATGTTGACGGAAACTTGGTATTCCAGCGATAGTGATGTCATGACGGATAAAAGATAAATACCTATTTTTTAAACAGAGATAATAAGCGCGGTGGTGGTTTATTGGTTAATGCGAAGAAAAATCTAAATTGCGATTTACTTGAAGAGTTCTGTTTTATCAGCGAACACATTGAATATCTTGCTGCTATCAGCTCCAGAACCCTTTTTACTATTGTCTATCACCCTCCTGATGGCAATATAAAAATCATTTTTGCTAGCTTAGAAAGACTGCTATGGTACACAAATGAAAATGGCCTGACGCTATAATCAGAAGGTGACTTCAATATTGATCTTTTAAGTCCCTCAATAGCTCAATGTAAATTTCAAACTACACTCACCTCAAATTCGTTTAGCAATTTAATACAAACAGCAACCTGTATTACAATAAACACGAATACTTTAATAGACCTGCTCATTACAAATTTACCTACCCACGAGATTTCCGCAGGCGTATGCGCTGCAACCATAAGTGACTACCTACCCATCTACATGTTCACAAAATTACCATTACCACATTCTGATACAGAAGCTGAAGACCGGGGCGAAAAGCAAAACATCAATGAACGAACGTTAAATAATTTTCGGAGGAAAATAATGGAGACAAGCTGGGATAACGTTCATGAACTGAACTCTGTAAACGACGCGTATAAAGAGTTTCTCAATCTCTTCACATCTGCGTATTCTCAATCGTTTTCTTTGACTCTAATAAAAAAAGCTAAAAAATCTCGCAAGCCTTGGATCACGAAGGAATGCATTAACATGATAATAAAGAAAGACAAACTATTTAGGCATTTCCTAACCACACGTGATCCAAATGACTGGGCAAGTTTAGGAAACATAGAAACAGAACAAATTCTTTCCTAAGAAATCAAAAGCGTAATTATTTATATAATGTTTTCGAACTCGGCTGCAACAAAAAAACCTGAAGTAGTGTGGAACAAAATAAATATATTATTAAATCGTTTCCCTGCCAACAGGAACCTTAATGAAATAACAGTGAACAACGAAATACTGTGTAATAAAGATTTAGCCGAAGCATTTAACAACTTTTTTTGTAATTTTATATCAGGTTCTGATAATTCTCAAACACAAATCCGTGTGAGTAGAAATTCAAACACACTTTTTTTGGAACCAACGAGCGAAAGCGAAATCTATACAGCGTTTATATCGCTCAAAAACAGCCATGTTACCGACATTGACAAATAATTCCTGTTAAATATGTTCTTGACCTAATTTTACCACAGCTTACACGTATATACAATCTCGCCCTCTCAACTGGTATCTTTCCGGACAGAATGCAAGTATCCGATGTTATAGCAGTATTTAAATCTGGTGACAAAAATTTATTTTCTAATTACCGCCCTATTTCGATTTTGCCGGTATTCTCAAAAGGCTTAGAAAAGATAATACACTTGAGAATAACAAAGTTTGCAAATAAGCATGATCTTATCAGTGCATCTCAATTTGGATTTCGTAAAGGCAGGTCAAAAGAGCTTGCTCTTTTAACGCAAAAAGAAATAATCCTGAAAGATCCTGAAGACAAGAAAATTGCAGCGGGCCTTATATATTGATTTTTCTAAAGCATTCGGCAGTCTCAGTCACCTAACACTATTAAGGAAGTTAGAATTATATGGCATGCGGGGAATTCCATTAGCATTAATGACATTATACTTGCAAAATCGAAAGCAATGTGTAGCAGTAGGTAAATATTTACCGAACTATAAAGCAGTTACGACAGGAGTACCTCAAGGAAGCATCCTGGGACCTTTACTATTTAATTTTTATATCAATGATATAACGAGCATCACCTCGGTTGCAAAGTTTGTCATATATGCCGATGACGCCACCTTGTTGTTTTGTAGTCACAGTTACGATTGCCTAGAAAATGACATAAACAAAACTCTCAGCGATTTATATTTATGGAGCACATCAAATTCCCTGCAAATGAACAGCAAAAAAACTAAGGCAGTAATTTTCACCCCAAGACAGTCTACAACGACAAAAAGTATAAACCTATCTATTGGTCACTCAACAATAGAGGTGGTTGATACAATTAAAACACCTGGTGTGTATTTCCATAAACATATGTTCTGGGATGTCCATGCTAATAACGTGATTTCTCGAATTTCAAGGACCGTGGTAATGCTAACTAAATTCAAATATTTCTTATCGCCTGCTGTTAAACTTCATTAGTTTAATTCGTTATTTATGTCCAATGTAAGTTACTGTTTTCTTGTTTGGGGTAACACTACATTCACAAATTTAAATCAAATTCTCATTCTACAAAAGAAAGCCGTTCGACTCATTGCAGGTGCAGAACCAAATACACACACCGGAAGCCTTTTCACGGAGTTTAAAATACTTCCCATACATAATCTCTACTCTTTCACCTTGGCCAGAAGGTACAAGCAAGGTCTACATAACAATGAGGCCCTTATCACATTCATTGCAAATTTAAGTTTAAGGGAGGGTAGGTCTACATCCCGGTCACCAGAAATTTGGAAAGTTCCAGTTTTTACGCACCACCTTTAACCGTCAAATGTTGAAATTTTCATTTCCATCGTTACTTAATTATCTCCACACTCACAATATAATTGTAGAAAATGTTAGTATGCCAACGTTGAAGACTTTTTTTTGCATCATAAGAGAGATGGTATCTTCGTTAAGAATTATATAATGATGACGATTTCATTTCTCTTTTTTTTTTGTCCCTACTGTGTATATGTACTGTGTTCATTACACTGATTGAGCAGTTTTTTAACATGAGAATGAAGCGTTTTAATTTAATTATGTTTGCTTCAGTTCATGCAATGTCCTTGCACACATATTTTATTTCTATAAAAGGTTGTCCTGCAGATTATGCACTGCTTATCTAAACATTTGCGACCGCTGTATGCTGTATTGTACGACTGCTGTATGCCTTGTACACAGGGGCTTGAACCTCGTAAAGTGAAGTGTTTTTCACTTTTGTTCGAGTCCCTGCCGCTTTGACGGAAATAAACTGAATTGAATTGAATATCCGTAATTATTAAATCAAGCGCAGTCGCACTAGCGCACGTGACACGTGTTGGTGTTTCTATTAAGTTTACAAAACAGCAGGACAGAAGTTTCATGTTAAAATCACGTACAGTAGCATTCAGGTCAAGCATATTAATATTAAAATCACCACTGCACAAAAGCGAGCATTTGTTCAGTGACGCATATTCTAGAATCTGGTCAAACTAATCTGTAAAAGCCTTCATGTTTCCATTTGGGGGGCGATATACAACAGAGCTCACTTGGTTTCGATTTTGCAGTGTTAAAACTTCATAATATTCTGTAACTTCACTGAGATTAGGCAGAATGTGGCATCTTTTGCACGCGAGAGCATAGATAGCGACACCGCCGCCTCGTTTGTTTGGTCTGTTAAGGAAGAATGTTTCGTAACCGGGTAATTCCAACATCTTCAAGCCAGATGGATACCATGTTTCAGTGAGACTCAAAACCTTAAATTCAAAAGTGAACTGTCTTGAGCGTGATTTCTTCTTCCTTATTTTCTACTGAGCGGGCAATAATGTGCAGGGCAGTTTCCCAATGTCTTTGGATGCAAAGGCTAATTGCGACCAGGTATTTTAATCTCACTAAATGCCAAAATGAAAAGATGGAGGGAGTCATTAGGAAACGTATCAAGGTGGCTCTGGGACTTTCCCACTGCACACATACACACAGAAAGGATCATGAAGCTCGACTTATCAAACACACTTGGTGAAATTACCGAAGACAGCAGGATCTCACAGTACGAAAGACTTACAAGAACATAACCAAAGAGAGACATACTAAGGAGCCTCAATATCTCCTATGAGGGCCAAAGTGGACGACATCAAACATACAAGTAGACATCAGCGAAATGAATAATATCCCCAACCCAAGAACGATAATCCGGAACACCCTAACATTAGAAGAAATAAAAAAGCTTAGGCACTACAAAAGCGCTACGGCAGTCATACGGATGACATTGACGCAAGAGGTGTACCCAGAACACTAGACAGAGACGTGAAAAGTTGCACACAAAAAATATCAGACATGGTTCGTATGATCTGGAGATGCCCAAAAATAACGCAAACACGTCAGAAAGAAAGAACACAGGCCTCCTGGGAGGTTCGCATGCTCAGCTCGAAGCAGCTTGCGGCTTAAGACTCAACCCGGGTTGAACAACTCAGAGCGGTCCCTTAATTGAGTCCATGGGCAGCTCTATCCTACTCTGTTGGAAAATCAAGTTATTTCAGTCAATCAACCCCTTATCTACTGTTTGTTTTGTTTTGAGCGTTCTAGGCTTACGCCGCACCATACTGAGTCTGTGATTTGGGCTCTCGACTGCTAAGCTAGACGATGCTGGGGCAATCCTAGCCGCGGCGCGTAATTCTATCATCTCATCGCTAGGGTCCTATAACTTCTTACCTCTCACTTGTAGTCTCTCAGCGAGTTACACGGCGATTGTCAATGAGAGGTGTCTGCGAACGCAGCCTAAAGGTTACATATACACTCACTGAAGGCAGGAAATAATTATAGTGAAGGTAATTGCGTAGTGTAACCGTTATTACGCCGTCACCTCTTGGTTCTGTTTATCGCTGGTTTTGCGGCTATTAGGAATCAAATACATACAAAAATGCGACCTAAAGGGAACCATGCCTTAGGAAAGATGTTGGTAATTTATTTAAATGTTGAGAGGATTCGACCAGTTTATTGAGTGCTGAATTCGTCAAACGATTTACCAAGGATGGGAAGAACAGCCTATGGAACTTAAAAGTCATTATTATCCTTTTCTCTATTCCATTGACCCACATCTCAATTCAAGACTACTACTCTGGAAATTTATCACCGTCTCGGTCTCAATGCTGCCTTACGAACAGTCTGCGATACCGTTTCAAGCAAGCAGTTCGTATTGTGACAAGTGCGGCTCAATTAATACTGTACTCCATATTATCCGCGAATTTTCAGCGTACGCAAACGAACGTGTGCACTATGAACAATGCATGCAGTCGACAGAATGCATGCATCCACCTGACCATCACGCTATACATGCACACTACTAGACTTAGTTCTCATCCAAAACGCCATCCATTCATCTTCAATGACCGCCCTCTTTTCTACCGCTTCTTCCATGTTTATTTCCTACCCCCCCCCCCCCCCCCTCCTTTCAGAGAAGCATTTCAGCGAATATTAGCGCCTAGTGAATTCTTTGTTTCGTTAAAGTCTTCTCTCTTCTCATAATCCATACTTATTGCTTTCTCTAATAAACTGCTTTGGTCACGTTTCCCTAACCATGCGGGACGCATTTGTCTTCAAATGCAATAATTCCCATGCAGTGAACAGAAACTTCGGGATGCCGTCAGCATGGCAGCTGCACCGAAGATCTTTGACTTTGGAAAGTTAGAAACCTGAATTGCCTAATTATGGACTTGTTTTGTACGGCCCTTCCAATAATGGCCATGCATGCTATTTACTTCAAAGGGAAATTCCCTTCATACTACCATTCAGGTTTCCATGTTGGGCAAACGATAGTCTGTTTAACAGCAGGCAAAAGATTTCTTGGTCACGGCAGTACTGCTACGCAAACCTGCCGGACCTGGGCAGATATACTGGCAGCGTGTGTTGATGCTTCCCCGGTACTAGTCTTGCAACAGTGCCAACAAGAGTGATGGCCCATCTCGAAGCGCAGAGGCCGCCACCACGAAACTACTGCAAAAGAAGCGACGCCTTAAAACTGACTGGAGAAAAAAATAATTGAGGAATCTTTCATCTTGACTGTTCAGAGCCACAGAACTGGGTGTTGAAGAAGCATAACGTCAAAAACTCAAACAGTTCATTTATTCTCCACTGTAATTTCAGGCTTTCTATTGGCTGAAAGCTGAGTCGACGTTGAGGGGAATAAGGAATTTGCGGGTCATCCTTCATATGCGTAAAAAGAATACCGGCGTAGTACGCTTACCAGAATCTTGACGCCATGTGACACCGGGCTTCAAAAAATTTGGTGAAAGCTTAATGTTGTTTGCTGAAAATGAAATTCAATTTCGAAATTTTTGCGTTAGCTGTGAAATTAATAGACTCTTTGCACAGTTTATCGCTTGCAGATTCCAAGATAGCTGAAAACTTTCTTGCCTTCATCGCATGAACTCCTACTTAGAATGACGTTCTCGCTTTGTTGGTATCCATCAAAAGGGTCCATGCAAGCAGTGAAAAAACAAACAATTGATCGACAACTGAGCGTATTTTAATTACAGCATTTTTTACTACAAGATGCAACATGACAGCACATCAATAGTCCGGAACCTATTGCCCAAAGCGTTACGCCGCAAGCACTAGTGTTTTAATGGACTAGACTATGCTTGCAAATGGAACAAAATGAAGAACAAGAATTTCCAGTACAAACATTATCGAAGCAAAGTATAAATCTCCCGCTGCAAGGTGCAAACGTAAAGGGAACTTCTGCGAATTCATCTTGTTTACAGCGAGGATAAATTATTGCTTTCAGTCAGAAGAGTATACAGAGTGCGGCACGTAAGGAACCCATTTGAACGAAAGACAAAACCACTAGAACCTTTGTTCTCATCCATTTACTAGTAAATGCTTATGTTAGTTTTTGGTATTTTACCTCCTATGCTATATAAGGTTGATGTCATTCGCATTAATCGAACTGTAGCAGAGCGGAGTCACTGTCACGTCACACTGACAGCCACCTAGCATCGTGACCTATTACGTCACCCCCCTTTCGCTTTATAAACGCATTCCCTATCGGCAATAAACGTTGTTCTTCAGCGACGTCCGGCCGGCCTACATGATGGCAGTGGTCCCTAGTCTGCATATCGACGCCAGCGTCCCTTCTTCCGCCACCGAAGGTCTTGGACGCATCAGGCAAAGCTTGGCGAGGATGGCAAGCATGGAAGAGTGAGTTAAGTTGTTTTTATACCGCTACTCAACTGAGCAAACAGAACAAAGAGGTACAGGCAGCCACACTAATAGTGACGATTGGCGAATAAGCTAGAAAGGAGTACAGCCCGTTCAAGTTTGAAGCCGGAGAAAACAAAAAATGACGTCGATGGCCTGCTAAAGGAGTTTCAGGATTTCTATAACGCTGAAACAACCTGACATTTCACGAATTCCGCTACGGCTCCAGAAACCAAAAGGAAGGCGAAAGCTTCAGTGAATGGCTGATTGAACCAGAAATACTGACAAAAAACTGCGAATTCGAAGAGCTAGAAGACCGTATGCTGCGCAGCCGCATTTTTTGGGGGCATTTGGGAGAGGTTCTTGCAGCAAAAGTTGATCGTAGAGAACCCTTCCAATCAGGCTGTCGAAATATGCCGCGTCCAAAAACAAAGGAAAGAGCAGTTTCGCAAGATAAGCGAAGCAGCGAAGGAGAGTTCATGCAGTAGCTGCTAAAAACGACGTCTGCAATAGATGCGATTATTAGGCGCACCACAGCGGAAAATTCCCCGCGAACGGTGAAACTTGCAAGAAATGCAGCGGGCGGAAAAAGCGGAACCACTTCACACAAGTATGCAAGTCGTTGCCGCCTTCATGAGGCGCGATTCACAGGAAAGATTGGCGGGTAGAAGACAAGGATTACTTCTAGAAAACTTTAACAGTACACACACTGACGGCAGACAACTGGAATGCGACTGTTCACATCGAAGGCACACCAGTGAAATGAAAATTAGACACGGGGGCAACTTACTTGGCTATTTCCAAAAAAGGATATTAGAAAACTGCAAGATAAGCCAGAACAGACCTGCCTGGTCACGTTGACGGCGTTTTTTGAACACAAAACCACTTCTCGTGGGAAAGTACGGCCGCTACTTTCTGTAAACGCAACGCTCATGTTTTCATTCTGCAGCAGGACATCCCAGTAACATTGTGTGGTACAGCCACCCAACGTTTGGGGATTATCAGCCGCTTGCAGAACATTTAGCATGGCCAACTCTACCCCCCGGAACAGCCTTTGCAGAAGTCTTCAAAGCGCTCGGCCAGCTAAAAGACTTCAGAGTACAATATGAAGCTGAAGCCTGGTGCCGCGGGTCTCGTCGTGCGAGCTAGAAGAGTTCCGGTGGCCCTTTAGGACAAGGTGAAGGCGAAACTACAACGCATGGAAGAGCAAGGTGCATAAGAAAAGTAACCAAGCCCATTGACTAGTCCATTCCCACGACCACAGTCATGAAAAGGCGAAAGTACTCTTTTGTCTCGATCCAACAGAGCTAAACAAGTCGCTTTTGCGAGAAAACTCTCATATACAAATAACATAGGACGCAGTTCCACGACTTTACGGCGCTGTGTTCTTTTCTACTTTGGATGCCGCACCAGGATCTTGGCAGATTAAATTCAACTAGACAAGCTCAAAGCTCTGCACAATGAGCACACCGTACGGTCGCTACCGATTTCTTCGCACGCCATTCGGAATCGCCTCTGCTCTACAGATTTTCCAAGCAGCAATGCACCGTATTCTAGAAGACTCTCGATTCTAGAACTCGATTCTAGAACTCTTTGCATGGCGGTAGTTATGGACGACATTGCTCTGGGGAAGAACTAAATAGGAGCATAACTGCCACTTAACACTCCTGCTGTCACGCTGTCAAGAGAAAACTCTTAGGCTGAACCTCAAGAAATGTTTTTTTGCAGCCTCACGTGAGTTACCTGGACCACATCTTCACTAGAGAAGGCCTGCGGGTAGACCCACCACGAGTTCAAGATGTACTACAAATGAAAGCGCAAAAGAAGTGTAAGGAGCTACAAGTATTTCTTGACATGATTAACTTAGTGCAGAGGTTCATTCCTTGCATGTCTGATGTGTCTGTTCCCCCACGAACATTGCTGTGCAAATACATTACGTGGGTGTTCATCGAAAAGCAAGAACGAAGTTTTGAAAATTGCGGCAGTCCTTGGTGAAAGCCCCTGTGCTATTATACTTCAACCCGAGTAAATCTGTCATCCTCTCAGTCGATGCCAGCTAGTTGGGAGTTGACGCGGGTCTTATTGAGGAAGGCCGCCCTGTCGCCTTTTTGTCTCGGTCGCTCACATGCGCACAGCAGCGCTATGCGCAAATTGAAAAAGAGACACCTTCTTTTGTGCACGGTTGCACGATATCGATGACATTTACGGAAAGCCAGAAGTAAGCGTTGACACCGATCACCGCCCTTTGGTGCCGATATTCAAGAAGCTGTTGGATCAGTGTCATCTTCGATTGAAATGCATGAGAGTAACCCTGCAGCGATATTGTATCAATGTTATCTACAAACCGGGTAAAGAACTATTTCTCGCAGATGTTCTTTCGCGTTTTCCCAGCAACGAGTGCATGGCTGAAGAGACAGAGCACTTTCAAGTGAATGCGCTAGATATTTTTCCTGCTTCAAATGAATGGCTCAGAGACCACCTTGCAGCAACCGAGGGTGATCCTGCCTTGCTCCAGCTACGTGGATAGGGGGAAACAAGCTGGCCGGACAACAAGCGGGAGGTCCCCGAGGCCGTCCGGCCCATACTGGTCATGCCGGGAGGAGATTCACATCCAGGACTGTCTATATATTCCGGAGTATTAAGGTAATCATACCACATCCGAAGAAAGCAGAAATTTTGTCTCTTCTTCACGCCGTACATTCGGGAGCGGATAAAATGAAATAGCGGATGAGAAGTGTCATGTTATTATGGCCAAGTATGTGTGAATAGATTGATCAGTACTGCAAAGCTTGCAACATCTGCCAAATGCATCAACCACGCAATGCGAAGATGCCAATTTTGAGCCAGGAAGTATCTAGCTTACCATGGGAAGACATGGAAATAAACTTGTTTTTTTACGGTTGCCGGAGGTTTGCCATAATCGTTGACTTCTATTCATTCTTCTTTGAAATACATGGATCCCAAAATGTGTCAGCAAGACTGCTCAAATTATGTTGTGCGGAAATTTTCGCTGTTTATGGACTGCCCTTAAAGTTGTGGAGTGATAACGACCCACCGTTCAACAGTGCCGAATTCAAAGCATTTATAACCGCGCTAGGTATTGCACACGCCACTTCCAGCCCGTATTATCCGCGCTCTAACGGAATGGGCTGAGTGGGCAGTCCTTGAGGCTAAGAACGTACTAAAAAAGTGCTCGTGTAGGATGTCAGACTTCGAAATGGCTTTACTCAAGTGGTGCAATACCCCCAGAGATCCTGTGCTGAAGTCCCCTGTGCGGAGGCTTATGGGAAGGCAGACGAGAACTTACTCCCAGTACCGGCAGAACAATTGGTTCCAGAGACGGTGCCCAGCACAGCCGTGAACAACCAACTCCAGGAAACTCGTCAGCGCAAGAACCTACTACAACGGTTGCTCCAGACACCTGCGAGCCCTGTCGCAAAGACTGCAGATAACAACATACGACACGCTTCATCCGCCCTGGGCGCCACCTTTCTTCCTGAGGCCAGCGGAGACACTGCGTTCCGCGATTCTGAAGACTGAAGACAGCCAGGAGATCAGGATGGCCCGGGAGCATGTACGTGACGCAAACCCTCGGTCAGACGATTCTCGAGCGTCCGACGTCCCAGGCGTAGAACACGACCTCCAAGGGCTATGGCAAAGCCCACGACAATGTCGCCAGCCCTGCCGCTACCAACTGCCGAAGAGACGTTAAACTAATTGTTTAGGAAAGAAAAGACGTAGCAGGGCTGAGTCACTCTGACATTACGCTGACAGCATACTAGCATTGTAACCTATTACGTCACCCCACTATCGCTTTAAAAACCCATTCCCTATCGGCAATAAACGTTGGCCTTCACCGACTGTCGGCCTGCCTACACATACTTTACCCTGAACCTTCCAAATGTATTAGATCTATTTCTTGGACGACATTATTAAGGTAGAATTTCTAGTCATTCGAAGATTGAATCATAAAAAAATAAACTGCTATTAATGCAGGAAAAGTCTTATGAAAAATAAGGAAAAACTAAAAAAACTAAATAGTACACAACAAGGCAGAGCCGATACCATTTGTATCCTTACCGTTTTCTTAGAGGCAACAAAATTGAACAAGCGAGAGCTTTCTATTGCACATTGCATCCAACCGTAGAAAGGAACAGTTTGATATATAACCAGTTCTGAAGGTTGCAAACGATGCATAAAGTTTCTTTTTCGACTGTACCACGCAATTTCAGAAAGACAAACCTGGCTTCAAAAAAATCTTCATTTGCCTCTTTTTTACAATTTTCTCTGTGAGCAGCACTCGAAAAAATCGAAAACTTCTTGCATTAGGTAAAAATATACATGACGTTTTATAACGGGATACTCAACAAAGGAGGCTTACAAAGGATTATTTTTTCAATGTGCACAGAGTGCGGTATCGTATTGCCACATAACATGAAAGCAAAATGTACGCAATTATTCTTAACGCGATTCGTCGCTGCTGCACAAATTCACGCGTTGGTGTTCGTATAATCCTTGTGCTTTGAGTGAAAAATAACGAGTATGCGTTTGGCAGGTGGTAACATGCAGCTGCTATGCCCGTGCGTTTTTGGGTCTGTGGATTGTGCGACTCCATGAGCGAACATGGTATGCAAAATGATAGAAACTTGACCAGGTTAATTTTGGCTCATCAGCCTATTTGTCCGCTTTCTTTGTGTTTCTTTTCTGATGTACTCCGACACCATGGGACAAAACATGGGCAACTTGGACAATTTCTTTGAGACGGGAATTGGAAACGGGAACATTTGCATTCGTTCCCAGACACAAAACCTATGCCAAATAGGCGTGTTGGTTCGGTTCTAAAGTTTAAAGTCGGAGCTTACTGTAATGAATGCCGCATTGGAGGTCTGGGCAATTTTCGGCCGGCTGGATTTAATAACATTCGTGCTGACATCGAACGGTACAAAAGCGTCTGGCGTTTAGCTTCTATCCGAAAGTGGCCAGTGTGGCCAGGCTTCGCCCCGCGTCAAAGTCGTCACTGGGTGTTCTGGAGAATGACGCCATTAATGCTATCGGGGGAGCAGGCACCAGGATTGGATATCAAATGCGGTAGTAGCTGAACTTACCGCGGTAATATACATCTAGAGTGCACAGCCAAAGTATATGCCAACCTCGTTGGAGAATGTATTCATTCCGTTTCGATAATGTGGCTTTTAGGAGGATACGAGGAAGTGTTCTCATAATAATCCCTCATACAGCTGACGCATTTGTCTCACTTTTCTGCGAGTGCTTTGATCTCTTAAAAGAGAGAAATTAGCTCAAGTTCATCCCTGATAAACCTACTTGGTGTTGGCTTGAGTAGGCTTACTTTGAGACATGGGCCGACATGGTTTTACGGCGATTAAACTGGAGTCGAGGACGCCGTCAACTACGAGAGGACTCACGTGATGCTGTGTTTACCGTAAAAAGTAAACAGGAAAGGATCATCCAGGGTTCAAAGGGTTCAAATGAACCGGGCCCTCCGTTATCAAGGGTACCCCCCTCCCCCGACCTGAAAAAAGATTTCGGTTCTGATTCCTTGGTTTTGTCCGAACAATAGTCGAATGATCTTGTTCTTGATTTCATATGCTTGAATTAGAGGTTATGTGTAATAATGCGAAGGCTGAGACAAAGACAATGAATAATTAGTTAGGGATTATAACTGCTCATAGCTTACAGCCACCTCAGTAATTTGTTGTTACTATAAGTGAAGGCGAGAGAGAAGGAGAGAAAATTTTATTTCAAAACGAAAACGAAAAAAGGGAGCGGCAGTGAGTGGAGTCTTCATTTCAAGACCCCAGTGGTCTGGTCTGCCGCTCGTGCCTGAGTTACCAGCCTACGCTGGGTCTCTATATCATAGCATAGCAGAGTGGCCTCCCACTGCGCCTCCGAATGGTGCATGTTTAAGTGTGGAGGTTTGGGGCCTGTGCCCCCCCATGTGACGTGGTAGGTGGTGGGCTGGTCGTTGCACCAAGGGCATATGTCTATGTAGTGTTCTGGAAACATTATGTTGTATTGATGTAGGTTGGGGTAAGTGTTGGTTTGGAGCTTACATTCCCGCGTTTCTTGCGCATTCAGTCCCTTGTGTGGAGGGGGGTAATTTATCGCCCTCCACACAAGGGACTAAATGCTACTGAGGGCAAGGTTGCTGAGGCGGGTCAACATTGAACATCTCATCAAAGAACTAAACCAGCAAAAGGTCCATGAACGCTGAGTAAATATCTTTATTTACTTTCTTAAAAGCGAAACAAAAGCTGACATTATATGATAACACGTCCCATTTCAAAATTTCCTTTCTGTGAAATATTTAATATATTTTCTTTTTGCAAACATGTGATAGTTCTATAAAAAAGTTAGAAGGGAGCTTAAGCTTCACCCTTAGGGTAGACGCGATGCCAAGGTTTAAGTGTGTACTCTATGTTAAAGAAAAGTGCATGCAACACTAGCGACGAAAAGCATGGGGGCAGATAAATATGGAATCCTTTAACGCTATCCCATAATACAGTTATAAACGGAACGTAACTATGCAGACTATTTTCTGTGGCTACCTGATTTTTTTCGACCGCTGTCTATGGCGGCGGAGGCTTCCTTGTGGAATGACTGCGTAATTTATATCCAAGAAATGCACATTTAGTCAGACATTTGAAAGCAGAAATGTGTACTATAGACATGCAAAAGTCCTTCCTTCTCGTTTAAATGTGCAAATTATGTGTAAAACTTAAATTTGCTCTTTTTGTAAATGCGGACAGCCAAAATATGCAACTATTGAATACAGAATATTTGTGTGCATTAAAAATAATTTTGTGCCAGTTCACTAACGATGTCAATTCTATAGGCGCAACCATTTCAAAAAGATTTAGCTCCCCGCATTATAACAACGTTTGGAGAAATAAACATTATCCGCTGTACTTTAAGTCGCCAAATCGAACATTGCATCGCTATTTGTTAGGAACCACTGCACTAGGCGAACTTAACTTCGTCTTTCTGGATGAATTTACAAAGCTGTTAGATGATTGGTAGCGTATTTACTGCAAGGCTCTGCGAAGACCTTATGAACAAGGCCCATCTTCTTCCGTGCTCACATGGAACCAGTGTCCTGCGCTGCTGAATTAGCGAAGTAAAAAACCACTCGAGAAATTTATTTTGAACCAATGATCGTTCATTTATTTTGAAACAATGACACCCTGTCATTTCAGGGAAGAGCTAAGTCTAGATGCCTGTCCGTTAGTGTGCGGTGTTGAAACGTATATGCTCGGGCTATGTTTATAAACAGTACACAGATTCTTCATGTAAATATGGCTTTTGTTCTTCTTTAGGAAATTTTAAAACACACCAAGTCTCAAATATGACAAGTGGTGGGGCAGGGTAGTTTGTGTGTGTGAGAGAGGGGTTTATAAGGGCCCTCCTAATATTTTGAACTGGGCCCTCATCACTCGTAATCGGCCCTGAAAGCCAAGTGGTGGTACACCAGACGTGTAGCATGCAAAATCTATATAGCCGCACTGTGACGTCCGGCTTATCGAAGGTCGAGCGGCCTGCCAGGTCGGCCTTGGCTGATACATGGCGAAGGGAAACATGCGCTTCAAAACTCTCATTTCCTTGTAAGCGTTAAAACTCTCATTTCATAGAGCGTAGTTATCGATTCGTGGTTCCCAACAGGGTGTGTCGCGTTAATGCACATGGACGTCTCGAAGGCGCAAGATTCACGGCCAAGGAAACCCAAGCATATAATAATTCTGGTTGAATTTTATACATGGCAGCACAACACACAACACACACGCTTTTCGATAAATGTGCTTTCAAAAAACGCAGTGCGCCAAACAGACGGCACGGAGGGAAGAAACACGGACACATGCGCAATTTGCAACTGCTTATTCAGTCGAATGAATATATAGAGCAAAGAGGGTAAGGGCAAAGAGAAAGATCTCACATGCGCATGATCGAAAAATTATAAAACAAAAAAGCAAATGACATCATAAACACGTGTATCAGAAAAATATATAAAAAAAGAACATGGCTGAAAACGTATCTAAAAAATGCTTCCTTTTTTATATATCACAACCGAGAGAGTACTTATACAATTGTTTCCGGATCTCTTTATAGGATCCTCGACAAGTTCAGGGCCTGTGGTGTCTTTGCCTCAGCTCAAGATTTTTGTTTCTCCCAGCTTTTCTTCACAGGCTTTCTTTTCTTTTCCCCGCATGCTACACAATGATGTGGTATGAGAGTACCCGTGCCATTCTTAATCACGCGATTATTGTCAGCAACGCGATCATCAATACATCGGCCCGTTTGGCCAATGTAGTATTTGCCACACGTCAACGGGATCTGGTATACTACGCCCAGCACATTTCAAAAACGGCTTCGCGTGGTTGTTTGGCATACCACTCTTTTTGGTTTGTTCGGATCCGTTTTGCCACACAAGAAATAAAGCTTCTTGGAAGCAGAAAAAGCACGGAGGCTTTAAATTTTGCAGCTACATCTTTCAAGTTATGTGCCACCTTAAGTATGTACGGCATTATTAAGGGCTTCCTTTTCTCTTTGGTAAGATCCTTTTGACTACTGTTACTGCACCTTTCTTTTCAACTTTTTTTTAAATAACGCTTCTGCAACTGAGCTTATCGACAAAGAAGGATATCCAGCCTGTTGCAGCTTCAGGACCTGCGCTTCGAAGCATTCCTACACTTTATGGCAGCAAGATTTTTTCAAGGAAGCTTGAAGATACGTTAAAACATTTGCGCGCTTAAGTGTCTTCTAGCGTGCGGAATCAAATGACAACAGTTCCTTCCGTGCATGTGGCCAATACACCCAGCATACGCTTTCGTCATTGAGGGCTATAGTTAATGTCTAAAAACTGTAACCTGCGCGGTCTGCTGTCTCAAAAAAACTTCTGGCAGGTCAACTGAAGGTGCCACATGATACGGCTGTGCGTTTTGTGTGGTAGAATAAACGCGGCCACCCAATGCTAAATATAAAAGCTCTAAGTTACATTTGACAAGGCAACTTGTGCAACCCAGAGTACGGAGTAAACCATTTCCCTCTTAGATTTCCTGCGCCTCCTGATATTGTATATTTTTTATCATCTTTCGGGTACTGCTTCCGATTGCTTGTAACGAACTTTTATGAGCAGGGTTTGATAGAGTAATTTGTTAGACTTGAACAGAAAATAGGTCACGATTCTAAATGTTGAGGCATTTATATCTAAGACTGCGTGCAATGTTTCCTTCAAGTGATTGTTTTACGGCATTTGGCTTTGTCTGAAATGCTGGCGCTGATGCACAATAGAAAACACTTAAAAACAAACATCCACAGAGGTTTGAGCGCACACTACCAAACTGGCCGTTTAATTCTAGTATAAAAAAAAGGACGGGAGGAAAGAGTAAAAAACTTGAAGCCAGGCAATCAGACGGAAAGAAGAGGGAGGCGCTTTCTTATGTAAATCCTTTCGCTGCTTTTAGGAATTCATTATAAATATATCCTGTTTGGTTCAGCCTCCTTAAAAAGTGATATTACGTTATCAGACGTCAGCACTATCTTTACCATGTGTCATCTTGCGGTTGGTTCATTACTGCGTCGTCGGATTTCTGGGGTAAATACCTGACTTTGCAGAATTCTGCAATTCGAGAATCTGCTTTCTCTGTTATGTTTTGTTTCCTGTACGGTACTTCATGAGTTGCAAGGGAGCCTGGCGTATATCTGAATGACATGAAATACGATCCAGGAGAACAGAGGCACTACTTCCGAGGTCGTAGGACGTCCTTTTCCTTGACCCGCAGAAGATAAAATAGACGACACTATGAATGCATTCCCCCCGTGCAAGTGAGACAGCTCCCGATAAATATGTCCCTCATTGCCTGGAAAATCCTTATGTTTGGAAGTCACACGATAACACAGACGTTTTCTCCCTGTGTAATGAAAATCATTGCTATGCTTCAGCATTTCAAATGTATGAGTATTTTTTTAACCTGTTAAAGACGTAAGTAGGTGATATTATGTAACTGAATACCTTGAAAGCGAAAAACCGGCATAAACGAGCTAGTAATTGTCATAGGACTTTTGAAGTGGGCAATCCACGCTCTGCGATACGAAAGTGGAGGTAATACGGCCTGGGTACCTAACCCTGCAGTGACGACACTGCGAGCACTGACTTACATCGTACCCTGTCTATTTGTAGAACGTGTCTATACTGAAACCCGTGCAGCTACCTCGACGCTCCTGAGCTGACAAGCAATCTGCATCAAGTCCTATCTTAGCGCCTGCGTTCCGTGCCTCCGGCATCCTGCTTTCAACGCCCCGACTGGCTCCTAGGCTGCTTAAAAAGAACTTCTGTGCCGGCAGGGCCCGTCTTTTTGGCAGCAGTGACGGCACTGCGAGCACTGGCTTGCATCGTACCCTGTCTATTTGCAGGTTAGTTTACAGCATTCTTGTTCAGTGAGACTATTTGCGCCTTATTGCTGTCACTGATGTCACTGCTGCCACATTATACCGTGTTTTCCCTTCTGTTCGTGCCAATTATCTAGTGCAATTACTATGCCTTCTGAAATTGAAAAACTTCGAGAAGAGCTGAAAAAAAAGAACTTCGGATAGAAATCGCAACTATGCGCAATTCACTAGAATGTGATCTGCGCAATGACTCAAGAGAGCTAACTAAAAGTGTAGAGCATTGCAGTGAAGAGTATGATGATTTGATTGCCAAGTGTTCTGCCTTGCAAGAAGAAAATAAGGAACAGAAATCTGAAAACGCTGCAATGTCATCTGAATGTGACCAACTGAGAAAGCGATGCTCTGACCTTGAACAACAATTAACAAGTCTGGAGCAGTACACCAGAAATAAGAACATCGAGATCAAGGGCCTCTCAGCTTCAGAACAAGAAAACTTTCCGAACATGTTGGAAAAAATGGGAGAAATGATCAATGGGCCAATACTGAAAAGTGATGTTGATGTTTGCCACGCGTTCAGACGAAGAACAAGACTACCCGGATATAGTTGTCCAATTCAAAACTTGAACAAAGCGCGACACTGTACTAGCGAAAGCGAAAAAAGCACAGCTTACTGCAGGGCAACTTGGCTATAGTGGTTCAGACACTGTGTATGTATATGGGCACTTGTGTCCGTCCTTCAACAAACTGCTCGGTAGCACCTCTTGGAAGAAGGCAGCAGGGCGGGTAACACCAACACAAAGCACAAGAGGCACACACACGCACACAAGGACCTGCTCTGCTGCCTTCTTCCAAGAGATGCGTGACCAACTAGCTCATCGTTCGACTGTATTATTGCTGGGTAGCACAGTGGCACCGAAAAAGGAACATGGTTAGAAATTTGTTTGAATAAAAAATGGGGCAAATTCTGGCCAGAAAAACTAAAAATATCGACGATGGTGCGTACAGCTGTATGCAAGGCCTGGATAAGATAGCCTAATTTCTGCGCTTTTAATACTTAAACGCAAGCCGCAGTCGAAAAGTAATGTGCAAATTTTTGCTGCCTTCCGACCTAGGTGCCAAAACTGCTCGAAAAAAGAAAGCTGTATCTTTCTTTCGCCTTAACGCGCAATCCCTGCGAAGCAAAGGTGATAAGTTTGAAGCGTTTTTCTCCACACTGAATTTCCGTTTTCGAATAAAATAATAACAGAGACTTGGTATCAAAATAGTAGCGAAGCTATGCACCTGTCTGATTACAACAAACATGTGCAGAACCGCACAGATAAACGAGGAGGCGGCGTTATGATAGAGCTGGTAAAATTTTTCAAATGCAGCATTCTGGATGACTTTACTGTAACACATGAAGATTACGAAGTACTTTCGCTACAAAGTGGCAGGAACGTCTTCTTTGTTATTTAACGGCCTCCTAAGAGAAACGTCTCGAATTTCGCCGTCTTCCTTGATGACTACCTGCAATGGATAACAGTAAACAATATCAACCTACTTCTAGGTGGGGACATTATACATAGGTTTCTTATCTTCTTGTGCAAGTAAACGTGAGGTTGACTATATATTGCAGAGCAATGGATTTACCTATGCCATAAACAAACCAACACGCCTTCAGACAGCAACGACATTTGATGTCTTCATTAGTGATTCTCGTGTTGGCTGTCTTCACTCAGGAATCATTATTGCCCAGATAAGTGATCACCTGCCCATATTCATGTTTGTAGACCGCTTATCCCCTCAAAAACAGTGCACGTTTCCTGCCGTACAATATCGGCGTATAAACGAGGACACATTATACTCCTATAGGGAAACACCGGCGGCCGTGAATTGGAGTGTTGTGCTCAGTGAAGATGACCCAGAAAATGCTTATAATAGATTTATTACTACATTTTGATACATTTTTGAACGCAGCATTCCATCTATCACATTCAAAAAACCTTCCAAAGCACGTTAGCCCTGGATAACAACTGAATGTCTTCTGATGATAAAACGAAAAACAGATTACTGTAATCGTTTCATCCAAAGCAGAAATCTGGATCATCTAGCGAGCTTTAAGACATATCGAAACCGAGTAACGTCCTTTCTTCGCCAAGCAAAACGAGAATATATGGAAAGATTATTTAGTCCAGCTGTACTAGAAAGGAGTGACCTTGTGTGGAAAACTATAAATGAAGTTTTAAACCATTGTCGACATACTGACGGTATGCTGGATATCTTAGTAGGCAAAGAATAACGTAGCGGAAAAAAAAACTAGCAGATAAATTTAATGAGTACTTCGTGTCTCTAGTAGGTGATAATCCTTGCCGGCAGAACGTGAAATGCCTTGACTCTCGAGTTCCTTTCAAAGCATGCTTGATGCCAACAGATGCCATTGAAATTAAGAATTGCCTGTTGGCTCTGCGCAACAGCAGATCACGGGACATAGATGACCTTAAAAGTCTGCCGGTAAAATATGTAGTTGATATAATTACCCCAGTATTAGAATACATCTTTAATTACTGCCTCGAACATACAGTCTTTCCCGAAAGAATGAAGATTGTCAAGGTAACCGTTCTCTTGAAAGGTGGAAACAAGCATCAACTCTCAAATTATCGCCCAATATCTATTCTGCCCATATTTTCGAAGTGTTTTGAGAAAAATCTGTACAGGCGAATGTCGACTTTTTTAGTAAATATAACATACCAACGCCTTGTCAACATGGCTTTAGGAAAACCGTTTCGACAGAGACCGCACTTCTAACTAAAAAAAAAGAACTAACTTTAGAGTCATTTGAACAGCAACTTCTTACACTCAGCATTTTTGCTGACTTTTCAAAAACCTTTGATAGAATCAATCACAAAATAATATCAGCCAAACTTGAGCAATATAGTTTTCTCAGGAAATATTTTGAAATGATTACCTCCTAACTTATTTCCCGTGCGCAGCAAGCGAGCATAAACAATGAATTATCAGATTTCAAATGCCTCTCTTCTGGCGTTCCGCAGGGTAGCGTTTTATTACAGGTGCTTTTCCTGCTATACCTCAATTACATCGCATGGATAAGTAGGATTTCAAGCTTTGTAATTTGCGCTGATGACACAACTCTATTCTTTAAAGCCGCACACATACAAGACCTTGAACAGCAAGCCATAGCTTGTCTGCATCTTCTTTATGAGTGGTCTGAATGCAATTCTCTAATTATAAACACCGTGAAAACCAAGGCTGTACACTTTAGGCCTCGCAATAAACTGAGTTCTTGTCCGCCATGTGTACTACTCCGCCTAATCACTGGTTCATCGCTGATTCAAATAGTTCATTCGGTCAAAAGCTTAGGTGTGATTTTTCATGAAAACATGTCATGGGATGAGCACGTCGAAATGGTTGGGGACAAATTGTCGAAGGTTGCTCGTGTTACGTCCAGAATGAGAGTTTTATTGCCGCAGCGTATTAAACAGGTGTTGAACAATGCGCTATTTTCTTCTGTTCTCAATTATTGTTTTTGGCGTGGGGTACCACGTCATTTGCCAATATTAAACGGCTGCATCTCATTCAGAAGAAAATTGTTCGTAGTATTACCAATTCTTCGCAATTTGATCACACTACAACGATTTTAGGGGCACTTGGCATCATCCCAATTCTCCAGGTCTATGACATCCTACCTTTTAGGAGGTACAAGACTAATACCTTAAAACCAAGCTCATTCGTGACACAGCTGTCTTTTAAAAGCAAAATTATTCTACCCGCGCTCATTTCACATGGACTGTGCCAAAACTAGAACCAATTAGGTCGCCAAATGTTGCGCTATACTCTTCCTTTTTTGCTAAACAATGTACAAGTAAACTAATGTATACAAAACAATATCAACAATGTTGCATCACTGTGATTTATACTTGTTTTTTGTTTACGTGTCTGTATTATGGGTAGTTTAAATGTTTTACGTTCTGCTTTATACCCTATTCATATACACCTAGCTGCTGTTATTGTATTGTATAGTTGTTACTTCATTATGTAACTACGCTTGGTTTGTGTATACTGCTGTCAACTCTTTGTAGGGTGCGTCGACCTGTGTCAAGCCTTTTTCTGGCTTTTTGTCGGCGCACCAAACATCTTCACGATGTTGAATAAAATTGAAATTGAAAATTAAAGCCGTATCCCAGACGCTTGAGAGCCATTCTAAATTTTCTATATATATATAAAATTGTAAGTTTCAAGACCATGCTGCCTTGGGATATATATAAAGGCAATCTTGAAAATGGGCAAGATGTCGTTTTAAATCCCACGCTATTTGAAACATTCGCAATGACACCCCTATTGATACAATACGCTGCTACAGTGATAAAATTCTTCAGCCCATTTTGATTTCCATAACTAGTGTAATCAGACTTTGTTACCGGCTGAGTTTTCGCGCGCCCCAGCGCCATTCCGGTGCCACATGCTACAAAAGCTTCCCTAACGCTTTTTAAGGGCATGCGTCGTACGCACGAAATGTTAGTATGTCCGTCCGGTGTGTGTGTGTGTGGGAGGGGGGGGCGGGTTGCGCGCGTGTGCGTGCGCGCCAGCGCATTTCAAACAAATTTTGTTTCATTTTGTCTCATTCTGCAAGAAACCCGCAAGTGTCCGCTGGAAAGTATTCTGGAAAAAATGGAACTGTTTAACACGGCTATATTCAAGTAGGCAAAGCGAAAGCGCGCGAGTTCTAATTTTACGTCTGCAAAACTCAACGACACCATAGCCGAATATAGACGACAAAAGGTGTCCAGGGTATTCTGAAGGGGGAGATTCCAGGAGGCGAGGCAGGTGGTCAGCGATGGCACTGGAGGGAAATGGTAAGCAGGAAACTGGCAGGCTGTGTGACAGCGCGTCAAACAATGTACTATATTTGCGGTGACATGTAGCGGTACGAATGAAGTTTACCAGGTGTATGGAGAAGCAAAAGAAGCATGTGTGCGATATACAAGAAGCGAAGCAGGAGAAGAAGAGCCGGGCGCCACCGGTTCCGCGCGCAGAAGGTGAAAAGAAACAAGCGGGTGGCGCGGATGCGGCACGCCGATAGGTATGTTCAAGCTATGTGAAACACTAAACACACTGCGACCAAGCTACGATAGCTTTCGTTTTAATCCATAAGGCATGTCACAAGCTGTCGTATCGAAAACTGGGTAACTATGTAGCTCCCTTTCACTGATTGGTTGGGAAATGTTAACGTTCACTTTTACGGACATCCTCCGGTCCGTTTAGATACACCTTCCACTCACCATACGAGCTTCCCCAGATAGGACCCCCGAATTCTCTTCAAAATGCTCCGCTCTACGACAAGTGACCCGGTTTCAGAAGTCTGCTCAGCGATACTTTCATGACGAACGCAAGTTTCTCCCCTGGTGCGAACTTCTCTTCGACTCGGGACTATCTGTTCGCTCGGTTAAGCCAGCAATGACACCAGCGGCAATGCGGCCTAATGGCAGAACTGATGCATAAAAGCTGCGCTTCTAAATGTGTATCTCACTGTGGTGTCCTACCTTCACCCTCAACGTCACAATATTTCTGCTGACATGGACTGACAATTTATTTCTCTTGTGATCATTCATGTGTGAACACCAAGTGGGCATTAATTACCACCGATCTACTATGTGGTGTGCACAGTGAATTTTAAATATATTGTTTATATAGGATTTTCATCTTGGTTCTCGCTCTTTCAGTGGTCGTACTAGTTAGTGATTCCTGACATACATCCCAAAGTTTAGGACATGCGCTTGTGTTGTGTCCATTTCTTTGTTGCACTATTGGTGCGCTGCCCACAGCTTCAAAACTGCAACAAAGAAGGAAGAGCTGCAGCGAAAACAGAAAGGCACAGCTAATTTTTCTCTGTGGTGCACATCGGAGAGGAATTAAGAATATTCGTTGCGCAATATAAGAAAAAGTACCAGTGCTGGTGATTACAACACACGAATGCCGCTCGAAGAAGCTTAGGCGTGTTTACCAGCAAAACATTTAAAAAATGCGAAGTAAACTAGAAAGTCCTCCAAAACGTTTACCGTGAAGCGGAAATTGTGACAGATAAAATTTCGCACGCCACTGGAAGCATCCGACGTTTGGCTAATAGCAAAATATTTTAATTATCGTTTTACCCCATAGGCCTTCAAGCCATTATGCGCCTGCATTTTTGCTTACTGATTGACAACTGTTCGCATAAGCTTAAAAAATTATTGCATACGGAAAGAAACCTAAACCCGAAAGGGTCAGGCACAATCTTGAGGAATTGATTTCCTTCCCATTCCATGATAATCCAGATTACTTCTAACTGTACATTAGACTAGGTTCGGGGACTGTCGCAAATAATCTGAAAACATCAATAGTAACTTGAAGTTTTATTTATATTTCTTATATAGACTTGCATTGCTCTAGAATTTATGAATTTAGTAACAACAGTTGTGCGTCTAAAACAAAATGCACAGAATTGTTAAGGACTAGTTTCCGGTATATTTCTCGTCGTATAATAAAGTAATGCTGCTCTATTTAGCTAGAGTGTTTTATCAGCTGATATAAGCCACCTGCACAAGCATTTTCCGGGTTTATTTAAGTAAATATTATGACACTGCATTTTGAAATCGACAGGTTTGTTTTGTTTGAATTCAGTTCACAATTTCACGTCTGTGTTATTGGCCCCTAAATAATCAAAGACGAATGTAGTGGTTAATGTTTGTACCGATTGCCTGATCTTCAGAAGTAAATTTTCAGCAGCTTTTTTGTATTCGAATTTTCAACTGCCTTGAAATCCAAGTTAACTTTGTTGTCGTACATCGTTCGGCTGTTCGGTTGTTCGCCTCTTAAGATGATTCTGCAACAAACGTAGCAACATTAAGCAAACTAATACACTTTCTTTGTTTAAGTTGAATTTAAAAGAAATTTAATTTATGATTTCTTTATTTGTCTTTTGTGTCGCGGAATTCGTAAGCGTTTTTGTACTATTTGTATTGTGTTTTTGTATTAAAATTTGTTGGCAATGCACTCTTTACTATGCATTTCGTTATTTATTTTCAGCGTTGCTTCATAATTTTTTTTACAATAATATTATCCTCTATGTCCCCTATGGAAATTTATTACCATGGGAGGTCCCATCTGCGATCTTGTACCATGAGACCTCTCACTGTATCTTCATGTACGTTGTTTTTTGATTCCAAAATAAACTTGCAACTTCAACTTCAACTAATGAAACAGAAACGAGAGAGAATATATCGTAAAAATAACTGCGAAGGAGTGTACTAATGAGAATGATTAGAAATTGCTTGCTGGCTGAAAACGGTTGAGTAGTGCCGTAGAATTCATAGACAATTCTGTTATTGTGCTGCATGTTGACCCTGAATCCATATATTAAAGAACTAATTAAAGAACTAAAAGAGTCGAGTATTGTATAATTAAGGCAAGTTCACAGAGAGCACCTAAGAGTGCGGCGAGTGTGTTGTATTTAAAAATACTGCAACAAACTTATAAATGGGAATGCTATAACCTTGGAAAGAGTAACAAATTATTTAAACGTTAGTCGTGCACCTGCACGCATTGTGAAGACTGATATAAAAAAAATGAAGAGCATGTTCTTTTTAAATTTTCAATATTTGCGATAGTGTTACGTTGCGACAGGCGAAAATTTTGACGGGGCTTAAGGGGCACTGTAGCATTTTTTTTGCAACATTCAAGCTTTCAGAAGAAATCTACTGATTACTGTGAACTGAAATGTCAGATTGAAATTCATTAGAAAAAAAATTAGAAGTACCCTTTTTTTTAAGCAGACATGCGCATCCGGCGCTATGGGACTCACCGTGGGTCGCGCCGCGCATGTGATAGTCCAAGCCGACGAGTGACGACATTTCGAGGTTTGGGGAAGCTGTCGATGTGGCTCCAACATTGCGCGTCTTGCTTGTCGCAGCACTGCGTTGCGTAGTGAAAGTGACCATGGCACGCTATTTCCACACCAATAACCATTCAGGATTTCATCGCATGTATGTGTACCAGATTCAATCACATACGACTCAACATCTCGGTTGTAGATACCGGAGGTGAGTGGCCAGCATGCACCAGGTTTTGCATGGAAACTTGTAGTACAGACGCATTTTGAAAAGCAGTGCATGACATTGCCAGCAGAAACTACATGACCCTCAGCGAAACCTTCGCAAGCAAATCCTTGGGAGAAAGGCTAGCAAGCAACGCACAAGCAAGGCACCAACCACTCGCACAAGCCTGCTGGTCGCCTGAAAGTTCATCGTTCCCAAAACTGGTCCCATGGCGTAGTGTACCAAATTCCATGCTCCCAGTGCTGGGCTGTGTACGTTGGGGAAAGGAATAATTTTATAGAAAGGATGAAGCAGTACCAAGATGCTATCAGAAAAATTGACAGTGATTTAGGCGTGGTTACCGAGCTATGCGATGCACGTGAGACATTGACCAATATTTTGTGCTAGAGACTAGTTTAAATAATCGCAGAAATTTTCTTGAGTCATGGAACATTCAGCAGACTTAGGCTGCCCTCCCTCCTTTGTATGCTCATGTTATAGTTTAGTTATGGACGACTGACGCATATTAAAAGCCAAACTGCAACCCTACCGCACTCATACATTGGTAATATACCATGTTTAAATATGTTGCCTTACATGAGGCTCGTTTGTTTCAATTAGCACTTGATTTGCATCCCCAAGCAAGCCAGAGTTTTATGCAAAATGTTTTCTTGTGAATAGGGTATTATTGTGCATTTCGAGGCAGCAACGGGTACAAAATCAAGAGGCCACATATCAAAAAGACATCGATAATTGCTTGCTAGATGCATCAAAACAAACCTCGCTTAGTGCTGAGCGCTACTCGCCTGAACTTTATTAATGCTCCTGCTGAGCTTATAAACGGATTTTGTTATTCTATATAATATTTACAGCCCCATGTTCACAGCCCCTTATATCCTTCCCCTAGTACACATAACACCCTGCACCAGCCATCACCTGAACATCTTCTGTCCACTGCCATGCACCGTTAACTTCTCGAATTCCTTTAACGTTTCGCAGCTGCAGACTGAAATGGCCTCCCAAGTGACCTGCTCATGCAAGCTCATTGAAAGTGTAAAAAAAAATATGTAGTCGCATACTGTTTTTTTATAATACTTTCCATCACTTATGAAAATGAAATGACAGGCCATGCTGTCAAGGATATTGCAAAGACGTCGCAACCTCCGACACAACTGTTAGCTGTTCTTAATCACCTGCTAGTTCGCAAAGAATCATCAGCGCGTGCGGCTGATGAGTTGTGAGATATTTAGCACAGAAGCCGTAGGATGTAGTCTAGCGCAAGAAAACGTCAATCAGGTACAGCCCCATGCCAATGCTGTCTGCCCGTTGCATCGCGAGATTGAACTCCGTGAACTGATCGCAGTCAGCACTTAACCGAACGGTTCGCACACAAATGAGACATGAATATTTGAAAGTAATTGAATTATGGTTAGAAGCACAAGCCATTACCTAAACGCGGGTCTTGGGATTCGTGACTGATATGACGATTTCGTTGCTAGAAAACCGAAGAAACAGCGCCGTGGTTCAGCCATACATTTCTGATAAAGCCGTATAAAAATCGCATTAGGAACAGATACTGCGCGTATAGTCACAGCCAAGAAAAACTCGCTGCGTACCATTGCGCTGCGAGTGTTTTCGCATTACGAGAAACGATGGACGACGGCATCGTCGTGGCCCCGTGCTTATACGACTTACCTCATGCAGAACATGGTTGGATTGGGTGCACCAGAAAAGTTGACGTGTTTTGTACGTTCACAACGCATGCACGACGAGGAGCAAGGCATGCCGGAAACTCCCTGGGGACCTCTGAATGCCATCGGCTCTTTGAAGTGACGTCACATAGGCATGCATGAGCGAGATTTCTCTCTCCGTTGTCGTCATCTGCAGCGATCGCGGCCCTCGCGGGAGATTGGAATGGCGTGTTTCCATTCGGAGATTGCACCGGTGCTTTTGCATAATCGAGAAAAGTACCGTCACAGAAGTGATAAACAAATAACCTTCCTAAACATTTCGAGTATTGGCGCATTTCAAAATCGCCTCAGTGTTCCTTGCAGTTCCTCGCGAGAAGTAGATGCGACAGCTTTAAAGGAGCCCCGAAACGTTTTTTAAGCATAAAGTTTTGCCTCTTGGTTACATAGGTTGAGTTACAGTGACACTATTACCGGTGGTCATTTTGTATATTATCAAGTATTTAATATTTTAATTTTCTCGCGAAAACGAGTTCGGGCCACTGCTGGTGCCAGCTCACAGCGGCCGTTTCTGGCAGCGAATATTACATCATTGGGTGCGGGTTTGTTAATTGCATGAACAGTAAATTCATGGCTAAAAAGGTTCATAAGTAAATATATGTTCAGTCATATTCTTAGGTTTTCGGTTATATCTACAAAACCAACGTGCTTGCTTTCGTAAAAGCACTCCAAAGTATTACAAAAAAATAAGCACCGCTGGAGGCTCTGGCTATTGATCTGCCTCGGGGAATTTAGCGTCTCTCTACATAAATGGCTTTGGCACGTATAGCTAGCATCTATTGTGTCTGAATAGCTGGTTTCTCGATGGTGAATTCTCGTTGAATATTATGCTGCCCTGAGCACAGAAACTACGCAATATCGTGCTACTCGAGCAGCGAAAGCGCTAGAAGAATGTCCTTTTTTTATATTTCCCTCTCTGAATGACCGAAAAAAGTATTGCTGGAAGCTCTAGGCATTCACGAGCAGCCGAAGCGGCGGGTGTGCTCGGTGCGTTTCACTCGAGCAGGGCCTCGAAACTTCTTCGAATGTTCACCAAAGGTTCGGCATTGGCTGAACAAGCAACGGCGGCTACGCTGCGACGCGCTGCTGACGGCATCATGTGATTACGCAAAACGTCGATCGAAAAGATTCAATAGCGTGACGCATTGGGTGAGTAGTGAAAGCTCACGTCAATCGGGGCCTCGAGGTTGCAATGTTTTTACTGCGTTTCTTTTCTCAGAGACTCACCATCAGGAGTTGCTGCCAGGGCGAGAGCACCCTGGTAGCAGCTTAAGGTGCTCTCGCCTGTTGCCTTACAGATCAGCAAGATTGACGCGCGTGAGCACACATGTTAAGAGCTTACATTCATTTGGATTACCATTGCGTTACCGTCGACTGCGTAGATTGTCAGCGCCATATGACAGTGGAGCGCAGGAAAGTCAGCGAAATTTCCCGCAAGCGCACCATTTCTTAATTTGTTTTCCCTAGCGGCTTGCTCCAGAGTCCATTGTCACTAGGAAAAAAAAAGCTGTGCTGTATTTACAACCCTGGGACACGCATTTACTTTTTTCCTACCAGAGCGTCTGTTTCCGCAACAAAGCGGATAAAACGTATTTTCAGCCAATGTGGCTGTTTTCTTTTTCAATCAAGTGAACCCACAGATTGCGAAATAAAATTCATGAAAAAAAAACTGAATTTATCCTTGTGTGCCGGGTGTTTATATATTTTTTTAATGTGAACCTTTTGATTTTTTCTCGCAGGACGCAAATCCGTAACACATTCACAGGGGTGAACTAGGCTGCATTCCGTTTGAAGCGATGAAGCACTACGTCTTTTGAATGCATCTTTGTAATTGTTTGACGCCTTGCTTGAATTTTCTTAGGATTACTGAAAATGTCTCACAGTACTCTCAGGTGTGCAGTCCAATTAAGAGATTAAGGTCATGAAAGATAAATGTACACAGACAGAGCCTGTATTGTTCACTGAAGTGAGCTGCATCAAATACAAAGCTGTTGGCACACCAGTTGATGCGGTAGGCTCTTCACTGTATTAGAGACTCTGTCAATGCAAGGTGCTTAGCACCAGCAGCCCCTAACCAAATGTGCTTTCTCACTCAGCAATTCAGTCATCCCCTTTCATGACCCATCACTTTACTTATATTTGTTGTCATTTAATTACAATTTAGCTTATACCCTTCACTTCTGCAATGATGATCCTTTTGAGGTAGTAAGCAGCTTTCTCTATCTCTATTCTAGTAGTATCTCTGGCTATTTTTATCTATCTTTAACTGTGATGTTATTTATATTTTTGCAGAGGTGCGTCTCCCAGTGCTTCACTACACCTCCCATAAAGCCAAAGGGCTACAGGCTCATTTCTGTCGCCAAGAGATGTAGCATATACTGAAGTCACAAAAAGCAAAGACAGTTTGTGCTTTTTTGTCTCCATCGGAGAGTGGCTCCACCGGCACGGCTTGCGCTGAGGGTTTTTGTGTCTCTCACTGTGTGTACTAATCCTTGAACCACCGCAGAAGGATCTAAAGCGCTGTGTTTTTTAATTTACTCGTACACACGTCTCCGATATTCAAGAGGAAATAAAAATTTTCTTATGTAACGTTCTATTTTTGTAGCGAAAACTACACATGGTTAGCAGAAGTGCATTTCGTGGCGCCCAGCTGGAGCCACAACTGAGCATGCGCCTTCACCATGACAATCGGTTGCGCCGAGCGCACCGGTCTACTCGCGGCTCCCGAGCGTAACGACACGCTCCGCCATACTTATCATTGTTTTCATCGGGATCATCAAGCGTGATCATTGGGATCTTTATACGCGTGATCATGTTACTCCCGCGTAACTGAGAATATAAGCAGCGGCGTGTGCACTTGCTAGACAGCTGCGCAATGAATGAACAGGCGGTTGGCAAGCTAGACCATGCACTGTGAACGGCATCAGGGGAGGCTATGCGAAGAAACGGCGATGAATTCAAAAATCATGGCATGGCGAGAGGCCGCCCGGCAGAGACGCCTGAAGAGTGGGAAGAACGTCTCGCTAAGCGGAGGCGCCAGGTCTCGGAAAGGCAAAGACGCCGAGTGTCTGCCAAACTACAAGTAGGACACCCTTCAACGGTACAACAAGAAGATGTCGAAGCTCAAAGAGTGTATGAAGGTGAAGTTAGACTTTATTTTGGCATCGGACTCACGTTCAGACTATCAAATTGGGAAAATCTATAGATATTGTGTGCCAAAGAGACACCATCACATCTCGGTACTGTGTATCCAAAATTTAGACCATGGCCAAATACTTTACATACCACCGATGGGACTTCCTCTCTATGAAGCGTAACATTAAATAAATTGTGCTTTACACACGTCGAAACACGCGACAGTGTCTCATTGGCTTGAGCAGTGCAGCATAAGATATCGGATAACTAAGCTCAACTAAGCCAAATCTTCTATTTTGCTTCGTATATCACGGCCTACCTGAGCTAAGCCACGGCAACTGAGTTTTCCTAGATGGAGCCAGTTGTGAGCCTGTAGCTGGCTGTGTAACGAGTCGGATGGTCTGGCTTACAAAGCGTACCGTGTGTGTATCGTGCTGCGTCAGCCGACCTTGGCACGTGCTGCGCAACACAGTGCGCACGTGCTATGACACGTGCCACGGCACGTTTAGGAAGGTGTATAAAAGAGTATATGAAAGAGTGTATGAAGGTGAAGGTAGACTTTTTTTTGGCATGGGATATTCACGTTCAGACTATCAAATCGGGAACATCCATTGATATTGTGTACCACAGACACACCATCACCTCTCGGTACTGTGTATCCAAAATTTAGACCATGACAAAATTCTTTACATACCGCTCATGGTCTAATTTTTGGATACACAGTACCGAGAGGTGATGGTGTGTCTGTGGTACACAATATCAATGGATGTTCCCGATTTGATAGTCTGAACGTGAGTTTAGGACACGACGTAGAAGGGATCGTAGATAGAACAGCCACCATTCCAGACGAGGTCCGTCAAACACTGGATGTCAGCCCCCTGCCGAGAAACATGGATCCCAACCTCCACGCCGCTAGAAGGCAGGCCAGGGCAGACTATGTGCAGCGGAACCTAGCCACAATGGAAAATACGGTATACACAGACGCGGCCCTATACCCATGGGACCGCAGGACCAGAAAGTTCAGAGTCGCGGCAGCAGTGGTAGACCACATGGGGGAACCAATCAGCAGTGCGACGTTAAGAAACTGTACAGTAACAGAGGGGGAGGAGGCTGCCGTAGCTCTAGCGGCCGCCGAAGGTTACCGTAGGAACAAATCTCTCATAATCCAAACAGACTCCAAAGCAGCATGCAGAAACTACACACGGGGCAAAATAAGCAAGGAAGCGCTGAGCATCCTCCTCGAAGCAAGGCTTCCAAATAAGACCTTAAGACACAGGTTTTTCTGGATACCGGCACACACCGGGATAGAGGGTAACTCGAGGGTAGACAGCCTAGTTCGCGAGATCACGAACCGAGCAGGGCAGTCAGAAGCCCTGGAGGACCCCATAACGGTGGAACCAACGTATACAGAAATACTAAACTGCCACAGAGGGCGGAGATTCAAATACCCACCACCCCACACATCATTAACACAGCACGAGGCGGTCTGCTGGCGGAGACTGCAAGCAGGGACATTCCACAATCTATACATACTACACAAGATGTTCCCTACACAATACAGGAACACATGTCCGTGGTGCGGGGCAACCCCCACACTATACCACATCACATGGGAATGCAAACGAAACAGAGCCTTCCACAAACTAAATAACCCGAGTGCGGAACAATGGGAGGGTCTGCTGACCAGCAGCGAGCTCACGGCCCAAAGGGCACTGGTGCGGCACGCCTGCGAAGCAGCAAGACTCAGCGGTGCCCTGGAATAGGGGCGCCGACCTTGTGAAGAGGCCGAAGATATGAAGACATCGGCCCGCCGCTAAAACCAGAAACTTTTTAGAGCAATAAATGTTTTCTCTCTCTCTCTCTCTTACATACCGCCGATGGGACTTCCGGTCTATGAAGCGTAACATTAAAAAAACTTGTCCTTTACACACGTCAAAACACGCGACAGTGTCTCAGTGGCTTAACCGGCGCAGCATAAGATATCGGATAACAAAACTCAACTAAGCCAAATCTATTTTTCTCAGTATATCACGGCCTACCTGAGCTATGCCACTGCAATTGATTTTTCCTGGATGGGGCCAGTTGTGGGCCTGTAGCTGGCTGTGTAACGAGCCAGATGGTCTGGCTTACAAAGTGTACCGTGTGTATTGGGCTGCGTCAGCCGACCTTGACACGTGCTGCGCAACACAGTGCGCACGTGCTATGGCACGTGCCACGGCCCGTGCAATGACGTGACGAATTGAGGGTCGGAAAGAAAACGTACGACTACGTAAAAGACTTCCTGTCGGGTAGAACGATAAAGTTTCAGGACATTGAATCCTCCGCCGTCAAACTAGGAAGCAGGGGTACGCCACAGGGTTCGGTGCTGTCCCCGTTCCTCTTTAATGTTGCCATGCGAAACCTCCCGGCAGAACTGAGGAAAGTGGAGAGCTTGAAATTCAGCATGTACGCGGACGCCGTCAACCTGTGGGTTACCCAGAGGAGTGACGCGAGCATCGAGGAGCGCTTGCAAGCGGCGGCGGACACCCTCGTGTCCTACGCGGCCGAAAGGGGCCTCTCGTGCTCTCCACAAAAATCGGAACTGTTTATCTACAACCCGAAGGCGCTCAGGTGTAAACGCCAGATAAACATCAGCGTAACAGTAGACGGCGAAATAGTGCCAAAAGTCGAACAAATTAGGATCTTGGGGCTGTTTCTACAAGCAGATGGGTACAACGATACAACGGTAAAGAAACTGAACGCGTACGCCACGCAAGTCACGGGTCTGTTCAGCAGAATCGCACTAAAGGGTCGGGGCCTTAAGGAACGAAGCCTCCTGAAACTAATGCAGGCTTACATCACTAGCCGCATATGTTACGCCACACCATTCCTAAACATTAGATCAGACGAAAAGCAGAGAATAGACGCACTCATCAGACCATGCGCGAAGAGGGCTCTGGGACTACCCATCTCGACCTCGACTGAACGCCTCCTCGAAATGGGGGTGCACAACAATTGGACGGAACTAGCGGAGGCTGTGCGCATGGCGCAACTAGAAAGATTAAGCAGAACCACCACGGGCAGAACCATCCTCGGCTGGGTGGGACTGCAGTCAGATAGAGGAACAAGCCACAAAGTAGACATTCCACGAGAGTGTCGCGAATATATAATAGTGCCCCCCCCCCCCCCCCCTACCTAAAAACATGCACCCTACGTACAACAAGGAGAGGAGACAAAAGAGGGCCGAGACGCTCGCCAAGAAAGCGGGGAAAATGAAGCCGGGGGAGGTCGCCTACGTGGACGCGGCTAGCGGGAAGTCGGGGGCAGCGGTGGCTGTGGTCGTCAACGGCCGCGGCGTGCCCGCCGCCGCCGCGTCCGTTAGAAGCCGAAATGTAGACACTGCTGAAGAAGTTGCAATAGCGCTCGCTTGCGTTGGAACGGAAGCCAGCATAGTTATTAGTGACAGCAAAACAGCTGTCTGGAACTTCGGAAAAGGGAGGGTCTCGACGGAGGCAACCAAAATTTTAGAGAAAGGAAAACTTGAAAGAAAGATTCGAATTATTTGGACCCCCGCGCACGAGTCCGTCCCCGGCAACGAGGCGGCGCACGAGCTAGCCCGAGCTCTCTACTTCCGGGCAGCCGTAGAGCCGCCTGATTGCGATGGGATGGACGAGAGGCTGCAAACCTATAAGGAAATTTTAGAACACTACAGACTTAGCAGAAGGTCCCTGCCACCATCGGACCGAAAGCTAACTAACAAGGAGGCCGTCGCTTGGCGGCGCCTGCAAGCTGGGAATTTCCCAAGTCCCGTCTGGCTTTTCCACACGCAAGTGGAGGAAAAGGCGGACGATAAATGCGAAACCCGCGGAGAAAGGGATACTCTTGATCACATAATCTGGCAATGCCTTGATTCCCCTGGCGCCAAGGAAAACAAACAGTAGAGAAGCCTGGGAACTGCTACTGCGGAGCGAGTCCCCCGCCAACCAGCAGCAAGCTGTCCGCCTGGCGGCTGAAGCCGCGAAGAAACACTGTCACTTCGCCTGTCTTTAGTCGCGGAGGCCCCGGCCTCCGTCCCATAGGCCTGCGTGCCGGGGGCGGGGAGTAGGGGGCCTCCTACATCGGTGGAAAAATAAAGTTCGTAACAACAACAACAACAACCGCGGAGGTAGGAGGTTGCTGCTCCAGACCCTACGGGGCTGGGACCGGCTGGTAACCACCGGTTAATTGCTGCGGCGGCTAGCCTGCCACCGGATTTGTATCGGTTGTAGGCCGTCATTACACCTGCCACCGCTTCATTGGTGGACGATGGTTGTTGTTGCGACGCACGTCTTTCTCTCCCTCCTCTTTTTCTTTCTTTCTTCTCTATTTTCCTTTCTGTCCGCACGAGACAGGGGAGGTGACTCAGATACAGAGCCAATAGCAGGCCCGTGCATTTTCTTTTCATTCTTCCTACAGTCGCAACAACAACAATAGTGGTATTGCTATTCCCAGATCCGTCGGTGGCTGTCTTACTCCGCTATCAGCCTGTCTGAGGCTGATCATTAGCGTCTTCTATGGCGGAAGCAGCCACGACGCTTGGTCCGTGCCTACAATCATGGAGCTACTGAAGCCACCGGACCATCTTCACCTAATGGGAAATGTTAAAAGGAACTGGGAGTTTTTCAAGCAAACATTCTAGCCCTAAGTACAAGAACCAGAAACAGCCAAACCGTCGACAGAAGCTGCTAAAACCGCCAGACTACTGACTGCTGCCGGGCATGACGCACTGGAAGTCTTCAGTAATTGCACGTTCGAAGACGGCAATGACAAGCAGGGCTACAAGACCGTGGTAAAAAAAATGGAAGATTATTGGGTGGAGAAGCTAAACGAAGTTTACGAAAGATACGTCTTCAGAACAAGGACGCAAAAAGAAGCCGAACCTGTGGAGCACTTCGTTCTAGACCTGCGGACGCAAGCAAGGTACTGTAACGTTAGCCTACTTATCGAATTATTGATTCGCGACCAAATCGTGTTCTGTTCCTGGAACAGTAAACCAAGGAAAACATGCTGAGGGAAGATTTTGACGCTCCAAAAGCTGAACAAATCTGCAAGGCCGCAGAGATTGCAAGTAAACAGAACGAGGTATGACCAAGCAACGAATCACGCTACTAAACTAAGCAACTCGCGTCGCAACCAAGGTCCGAAACATAGCATCCAGTGCTCCAAGTGCAACACAATACACGAGCCTAGGAAGTATGTGCCCCGCCTTTGGGAAAACTTGGTGCGCTTGTTCAAGCCGAAATCATTTTGCAGTTTGCTGTAGAAAGCATGAAGTTGGCGAAGTACAACAGGAAAACTAGGATTTTGACATCTTGCACATTACCATATGTGGAATTCAGAAAACGGACTGGATTGTCAAGGCCCGAGTTTGAGAAAAAGAGGTTGCGTTCAGAGTGGACACCGGCCCCCAAGTAAATTTACTGCCAGTATCGGTGTACCACAGATTGCACACGAAGACTCGCCTGATGGCAAATAATTCCGTTTTATGGTCCTCAGGAAAATGTCATCAAGCGCTGCTGTGTGACAACTAAAGTAGTCACAATCAAGATCGTGATTTCCTCGCGGATTTCTTCCTTGTGAAGCGGAGCCAAACCATCTTAGGCCTACAACTAGCAGAATCCCTAGAACTACTGTCATGTGCGGTCGATTCCATCTCAAGAGACAAGATCGCCCCTGTTGTGCAGGATATTCACGACCTCTTCGAAGGCACTATAAGTATTGCGGCTTGTTCCATGATCCCCCTTCTTTTGTTTGTTATTCTGCTTATCATTCTACAGGTTTGATTGGTCACAGTGGCAAGAGATTTGGTCTCTCCCCTATCTTAAAACAACCAAGATGGGAACGAACAACATAAACGTGCTAATCAGCAAGGCATACAAAATGGCTGTGGGATTACCACCATACGCCTCTGACGGCAAGGTTCATGATCTGGGCATGCATTGTACCTTCGAAGAACATAGCGAAGCTATACTCTGCTCTCAGATCAGAAGACTTGAACAGACCAAGACGGGCCATGCTCTCCTTATGAAACTCGGATATACGCTTAAAGTCGTTAATAGCGCAGAAACCACAAATATTTCACTAGACATCAGGGACACTTTCACGGTCAGACCACTGCCTAGAAATATAGACGCTGTCAATAATAATTGCAAAAATAAAGCCAGAGCCAAAACCCTTGGCAAACACCTGAACACAAAACATTTTGTGATGCAGGTCGACGCAGCGAGGTACAAAGGCAGAGAGGCGACCGCAGCCGCGGTCACTGACTCACAAGGCAAGCTCATATATGGAACAACTACACGAATCAAATGCATCCGCACAACAGAAGTGATGGCAATAGGCCTGAAAATTTCGGAAACAAACAGAAGATAAAACGGCTACTGGATAGTCTCGGACTCGCAAGCAGCCTTTCGAGCCTTCAAAAACAACATGATTCATCGCATAATAAACAGGTTCCTAGCCGGACGGCTAGAAGGAACAGAGCCAGGTAGGCAACACACGACTGTTTGGGTCCCCAACGCTGGGATGGAGGGTAGCATTATGGCTCGTTCACACTTGAGCATTTGGCGACGAGAGCGAGCGAATTCCGCCGGCGCTGGAGAGACTTCGCCGAAAATCTCAGAAGAAAGCCAAATCGGTCCAGGTCCGATTCTCGCCGCCGGAAAAAATTCCGCCGAATTACATGAGCCAATAGGAAGGCGAGAAAACTGAGCCGGCGTGACCCCCGGCGTCGACCGGTTAGCATCCCTCAGGAGCCAACATGCAAACAGCGTGCTAGCAATCGAACATCGGCTAAGAATAAGTGATGGCCACAGCCGAAATGCTTTCGCCGCCGTGACGCCGTGAAGCTATATCGTGTGCGGTAGGACAAGGGTCACGCTGAACACAAAATCAATGTGTTGACCTATTGCGAAAACCAGCTTCTTGCAGCGCGAAACCAGTAAGTTTTTCGCGCTGGTTTCGCGGTACTGATAACCTCATAACACACTGACGATTAACGTACAACTAAATCTAGAACTAAATAATGTGGTCTACATGTACGACAAACTTCACAGCTGTTTTCGAGGCCACTCGAGCAGAATGATTGCTGTCGAAATATTCACTGCGGTAAAAAACAGAGCCTACGGATCGGAGAGCATAACCTACACCGTGGCCCAGAATAAACCGCAGAAAAAAATAAATAAAACGAGGAAAAGAGTAATTTACCGAGCGATGGGCTCATGAAAGAAGACAAACAACAAAGAGGAGTTGTAATGCATAATACTTTACGTATTTCTCAAGCTTTTTGCGATCCTGCTTGCACTGCGTGTAAACAAACAGAGCGCTTGGACATCGCAAAGCTTCCCAAAATATTTACATACAAATAAAATTTAATTACCGGCAAACTAACGTCCTCGCTGCTGCGCTTGCCGATTTTGAAGCTTCGTCGAACTTTTTGTCCTTGAAGGTTTGTTCTACAGCGAAAATTCAGCGAACATTACGTCCATGGTAGCAGAGCATGTCCAAAGAGCCAGCACTCTTAAATTTGCCAGCGCTGTGAAACGCCTAGTGTTAAAACGATTCCAGTGCACAATCTAGTGCGCATAGGCATCCAGAACATTAGTTGCAAGTCGTGAGAGTAGTCAGCAAGCTCCCATGGTCAAGAAGTTGTAATTTTTAGAGCGGCAGCAATGGGCCTGTACACCTCGAAACATGAAGTTTCAACGTTTTAAATGTGGCCGTGAAATAATATGCGAAAATATTTCTGGGGATCCCATATCTAGGCTTGGTCGAGCACTGCATTTAATGTGCCGCAGGTCTGATTCGGTCCTATTAATTCTTCCATTACAGTTTGAAGCCTTATAGTTAAAATTTTCATGAAGATTTTATAATCTATGTTCATTCAGGGAAATTGGTCTGCAAGCGGTAACTTGTTGAAGCTTGGCTTCGTCAAAATTTTTTGGTATTAAAATTATATGGGCTGTTAGAAAACACAGAGGAAGCGTATCCTTGTCATCAGTTCAGTTCAGTTCAGTCGTTCAGTCGTGTCCGACTCTTCGTGACCCTATACACCATGTCACGCCACGCTTTCCGGTCTCTCACTATCTTCCTAACATCACATAACTTCATCTGCAGTGCCTCGAGGATGCCATCTAACCATCGCGTTCGCTGCCTGCCCCTTCTCCGCCGACCCTCAACCTTTCCCAACATCAAATCTTTCTCCAGCGACTCTTCTCTGTCATAGACCTAATTAAATAATGTAGACAAAACTGGGGCAAAATTATATTTGAATGCCTTATAAGCATTCCTGTCTGGTGCTGGAGACTTTCCAGTGTTGAAGAATTCTATAGCTTTATTTACTTCTCCTTTGAAGATTGAGAGATCTAAACGGTTTTTTTTTTGTTTCGTCATTCAGCCTTGGCATAAGAGAGAGGAAACTGGACTTGAAGTGTTCGATTTTCCCTTGCGACTAAAACGTCCGCAATAGTATTCATAAAATGCCCTCTCTATATTCGATTTATCTGAATAGGTCTGGGCTGGAGTTGGAGTGTTGCGACGCCTTGCACGACAGCGATGCCATGCTCCAGCTTGACCTAGAGAAAGCCTTCGACAAGGTGCAGCATGATGTCTTGTTACCAGTTTTAGAGCATGCGAATGTGGGCTGAGTTATTTGCAAGAGAGTCGCAATGGGTGCACGACGCGCCTAAGAGGGTTGGTGAGCGCGTACAAGTGCAGCGCTCTGTACGTCAAGGCTGCCCCCTGTCGCCATTGCTTTTCTGCTTGTATATTGAACCATTTTGACTTAGCATTATCGAGAGCAGCAGTGTCCGTTTTCATTTGTATGCAGCAGAGGTCCGCATACTCTTGTATGCCGATGACATTGCCGTCTTCCGTGCCGACTACGAAAGCATTCGCAGTGTTGCCAACTTGGTGAAGGACTATTGTTCTGTTAGCAGCAGTGCTGTGAACTGGGATAAGTGTCTGGGTTTCTGGCATGGAGAGTGGCCCACAACCCCTGCGAATTTCATGAAGATGCCTTGGGTAACAACCACAGTAAAGTATATAGGAGTTCCACTGGAAAACTACGGTGACAGCGAGTCATATTGGAACCAGCAGGTTTTAAAAGTGCGGGAGAAGGCCGACAGACTAAAAGGATTCGGTTAGTCTATGTTTGCACGTGCTACTATTTGTAATTCCTTTCTTGTTACCAAGATATGGTACGTGTTACAAGTACTGCATTATTCTCGTGTGAATGTGCAGAGATTCCACCGTGTGCTCGCCGTTTTTGAGGGGGAAGTGCTTGGGAGCATACCCGCCGAACCAGCTTGTTTCATCGCGTCCGCTCTAGAGGAGTTGGTTTGGCTCATTTGAATTTGCGCCAAGTGGTGAACTGTTTTATATTCTTTCGTGATACGAAGGGCCCAATTTTACAAACTGCGTGTCAGGTTAGGTTGAACAGAGTGCTACCAAATTTAGTTGCAAGTTCAGCGAGCATGCAAGGGAGAATGTTCGGAATCCTTAAAGAAGTGTACATGTATGCCATGTCGTGTATTGCAAGGCCGCTTTTCGTTTGAATATATATCGACTCTGACGCGAAGGAAACTTTATACGGACTTGTGCCATGTCTTTCTTCCGATCCCATTGTACAGGTTGTTGTACTGCGCAGGTTTATGGAGGTCTGTCCTAAAAACGAGTAAAAATATGGCTTTATTAGGGCGGAAGGGGGGGGGGGGGGGGGCAAAATTTTTTTTTCAAGCTCCACAGAAACACACTAGCAGTTAAGACTTATTCAAAAATAAAGCGTTTTTTTTTTGTACCTTAAGAAAATCACTGTTTCATATGCCACAAGCCAGAAACTATTGAACACGATTTTCTTAGACTGTTGTGAAGCCTTTTGTTTCTGGGACATTCTAGAAAAAACAATCAAAACAGAGCTGCCCAAATTTGCATCCGCAATTTGATTTTTACTAATTCAAGATGATGATGGGCTACCGCTAGACATGATCATGTTATTGGGCCTGCACAGTATCTGGCGACCCAGAATGGCTTACAGGCATGCAGGCGTTGATGCGAGGAAAATACGGCAGTATTTTCGTGAAGCCGTTGCGAGTGTTACTGATGTTTTCAAGATACAAGACAAAGTGCCTGAATGACTTCCGAGAATGGAAGTGTTGCTGCAAATGCCTGATTTGTAATCGATCACGCAGCACAGATCGCGTGGCTTTAACCCATGTTTTGTGTTTATTGAGTTATGGTTTTTACCTGTAAAATCTGATAACAAATTTGGCAATAAATAAAAAAAAATAGGCGTCACCGAGTGGTTAGCGCCGAAAGCTATCGAACCAAACATAGTGAGTTCGAATCTCGTTAGCGCTGCCATTTTCTTTCTTCAACAAATTAATTCTTATCCGAGGCCCTTTTTCTGCAGGCGACCAACGCAATAGGATAGGATGCAATAGGGTAAGAATGACATTTGAAATAAAATCGAAGCTGTCCTTGGTACGAGCCGCAAGCATACCTCTTTTGTTTACGTTGCCTACAAATAGTACGTTTAAGCTCTTGTTGTCACAATATGTGAGTAAAATGTGTCCTGATTTAGTGAAGAATTACGTGATAATGAATGGTTTGTGGCTTGGTTTGTGGGGTTTAACGTCCCAAAGCAACTCAGGCTATGAGAGACGCTGTAGCGGAGGACTCCAAAAATTTCGACCACCTGGGGTTCTTTAACGTGACATCGCACAGCACACTGGCGCCTTGCTTTTCACCTCCATTGAAAAGCTGCAGTCGAGGCCGGGATTCGATCCCGCAACCTTGGGAACACTAGTCGCGCTCCGTAACCACTGCGCCACCCCGGCGGGTACATAATAACGCGTTTTTCCTTCGGCACTGCGCCTATGTATGCTTTTTGAGGCGTACGTAGCTGCAATCAAGCGGTCAGGTCAGAGTTAACGGGAGCTCGCAGTCAAAGCGGCGACGGCGGCGATATGTTGGCTCAAAACTGTGCACGAAAGAGCGTGTCATCGGCCGCCGATTTCGCTCGCTCTCGCCTCCGAATGCTCAAGTGTGAACGAGCCATTAGAATAGATGCCGTCCTCCAAGCTTTCACTTGCCGGGCGGCGAAGCCATTGGTAGAGCCTTTCACAACACCAGAAACATGCGGGGAAACAATACGAGCATGTAGGGAGAGGCATAGCAAGTACGCACTTCCACATGACACGCTAAGCCATAAACAAGCCACTACACTTAGGCGCGTACAAACAAACACATATCCAAACAGAGCCCTGTATCATAAGATATGGCCAAGGAAATACAAAAGCGAATATATCTGGTGAGGGAGAACTGCTACACTCTACCACACAGCATGGGGATGTAAGGTAAGCCCCATAACGCCTAAAATAGATAGCCCTAGTCCAGAGCAGTGGGAGGACCTTCTAGCTGACTCGGACGCGCAGCATCAGCTCATGCTGGTGCAGCGAGCCAGAGCCGTTGCTGAGGCCAACGGACTCCTGAACAGAGGACTGCCGACCACTGCTATTTTCTAACCCACTTCCCGTTACCCCAGGTTTTCCCAATAAAGTTTATCAATCAATCTTCGAAGGCACGGGTTGCGTGAAGCGGGAATATCGGATGGTGGTCCGTAATGATACACAACCAGTGATACACGCAGCACGTCGAGTACTCTCAGCGTTGCGGGAACCGCCGAGCAAAGAACTCCTGCGCATGGAAAAGGCGGCCATCATCTGCAAAATGAACGAGACCACGGTCTGGGTAAGTCCTCTTTTTATTGTTGCGAAAAATGATGGGAACACTCGGGTATACATGGATTCACGAAACATAAACGCTTGCTTAAAACGCGAGCAATACTAGATGCCACAGCTCGAAGATATTGAGGTTGAGTTATCAGGCACACAATTTTTCTGTCGCCTCGACGCGACCGCAGGATTCCATCAAATTCCTCTCGACGAGGCTACTTCGAAGATGTGCACATTCCCAACGCCTTTTGGACGCTGCTGCTTCCTCAGACTTGCATTTGGAATCGCGTCTACACCCGAAGTATTCCAAAAAACGCTCAGCTATATATTTGACCATTTACCTGGAGTGCGGATGTATATAGATGGCATTATGGTTTAGAAATCATCTATGCAGGAGCATGACAAACGCCTCAAAGGCACTCTGTACGCAGCACAGCGAGCAGGGGTAACATTCCACTTGGCTAAGTGCAAGTTCGGAGTGCAGGAAATAGCTTTCTTGAACGGGGTGACTATAGCCAAGCAAGCATTCGTCCAAACAAGGCATTAGTAGACTGCTTAAGTCAAATGCCCGTACTAACTGATAAACGTATTTTTCAGCGCATGCTCGGAGTAATAAGCTATTTGGGAAAGTATCTGCAACTCTCGCAGATAAAACTAATCTTGAAGTAGAACTTGTTGCTGGGCTAGTTGGTTCATGATCATACGGGGAAAAGTAAGCGCAAACAAAGAGACAAACACAAGAGAGGAGACAAGACAACGCGCTACTGGCAACTGATTCTTTTATTGAAATCGACACACAATATATAGGGACAACGCCACAAAAACCTATCGGCTCCATACGCGTCAGAAGGAAATATTATCTAACCTAAAATTCCATGTTCAACCTAGGTTGACCTAACCCGATAAAAACACCTTACTCTTTAAAAACAACAAATCGACACGTGGTACGTAAAAGGACAAAGGACAAAAAAACAATAAACAATAAATTCCATGTTTACCATAGGGTAGACTAAAATCGATAAAAACAGATAACTTTAAAAACAAAATGACAGGTGGTGTAAAGGGCCAAAGTAACATGATGGAATGAATAAGAAGTGAGCAGAACTTAAAAAACCCAACCCCGAGAAATCATGTAACATCCTAAACCTTCAATGTTTTAAGCACTATAAGCACCTTTTGCCACCACAAACGGGCAAACAAAACTTCTATGATGATGGGACCCAGTGAAATGCTGATAAGTGAAGATGACATAAAAAGCACGCGAAAACATACAAACCAGAACGGACACATGTACCAGCGTAAGCATTCACCAAAGGTTTCGTCTTCTGGATACACACAGTATATAGTAGCACACTTCGTATTCTTGTTCTGTTCAGCCAAATTTTTCCAAAAAACACTCTTCACTCTTATACAGGGAAACCGAGGCATCGCTAACACAATTTTGGCCTTTCTTTCTAATCCAAAAAGCTTCCTTTAGTTCGCGGGCAACACGTTCGCGGCTTTGGTCCAAAACCACCGTTCTTTCTAAAATGGGTTTGCACTGGCGATCACAGTCCTTGCAATGCAGCGGCAGATTGGACCCCGTTTCAGTGTTCATTGAGCGTTCATGCTCCCTTAACCTCTCATTCAAACAGCTCCCCGTTTGTCCAACGTACGTCTTACCCCAAATGAGAGGAACCTGATTATAACCCCTTCATTGCACTCTACGTACCTATGCCCATGCTTTGTTCCACATGTTCTGTCTTTCTGTTTCTCTGAGTTTATACGAGGACACAACGCGGCCAGCTTACAGGGGGCAGAGAAAACTACTGGTACCTTAAACTTGGAGGCTACTTTTTTCAAGTTATGGGCTACCCGATGGCTATAGGGAATAACCACTGGCCTATTTATTTCGGTTTCAGGATTCGACTGTTTGTTTTTCTTTCCTTTTACTTTTTGAAGAAGCGACTCCACTACCCCCGTCATGACTGACTTGGGGAAGCCTGCATTCTCAAGCCTGGCTACCTGTTGCTGAAAACTTGCTTGCATAGTATGGGGACATGACTTTACAATGGCTGCCTCTAGGGCTGATGTTGCAATGGCTCCCTTTACTGTCTTTGAGTGCGCTGATTCATAGGATAAAAAGCTTTTCTGCGCACGTGGGTGGTACATCCAGCATAACATATCACCTGCTATAGATAGCTGCAGGTCTAACGCGTATGGAGCCTTCTGACGCGTATGGAGCCGATAGGTGGTGTGACGTTGTCCCTATATATTGTGTGTCGATTTCAATAAAAGAATCAGTTGCCAGTAGCGCGTTGTCTTGTCTCCTCTCTTGTGTTTGTCTCTTTGTTTGCGCTTACTTTTCCCCGTAAGAAAACTAATCTTCTTATGGCGCATTCGGTTGGGGGGAGAGGGGGGGGGGGGCGAGAGCAGAGGCGCCGAGCAGTAAAAATGGATTATTTGAAGATCATTTACAAAGTCTTTCCGTTAGCATAATGATAGAAACTGATGCTTCTCAATTTCATGAAAAGGCCGGCGTTGGATAATACTGTCCGCTTTTGAACTGGACTTTTTCAGACCGTCTTTCGGATTTTACCCCAATTTTCCAGGCCGAGGTGTTAGCGGTGGTACTTTCTCTGCGCAAACTAGACCCACAATACTAAACAGTGGCTGTAATTACACTCTCTTATTCATTGTGCTTCTCGCTTTCTTCGAATATGGATTCGCCAGTATTAAACACCTTACTTAAATTGCTCCCCTCACATTTTAGCCACATAGATATAGTGTGGGTACCAGGCCACAGTAATGTGACAGCCAATGAGATTGCTGATAGACTAGCTAAAGAATCTCTGAATGGCCTTGTGTTGCCTATCATCCCGGCAACAGCGTACAGAACAACAAGACGATTTCGTAGGCATTCCTTATTAGGCACGCAGACTAGATCTGTTTTATCATCGGACGACTACCTGCATCTCAAGTATTCCTGGAATAGGAAATCATGTGAATCAAGGCAGACTGAGGTTTCTTTATACAGGTAGCGCTGTCGTATTCCGCCCTAAATTTTTATATGCACAGGTCTTGTTTGGCGCTTTCTCCCGTCCGCGCAATTTGCGGGGAACCGAAAACAATGGATCATTTCTTGCTATTTTGCCGCCATTTTACTATGATGAGAAAAAGGTATTTGAAGAAGCCATTACAGCACCTGGGTCTTAATTTGAGCAGCCAGATTTTATTATCGTTCGGTGCCACTATGCATGCTTGGGTGCAGCCACAGGTCTGTTTTTAACGCCATTCAAAACTTCTTAATAGAAACAAAACGTCTGCCTTGCTAATATGCTTTGAATTTTTATTCTGTACATTTAATATCTGCCTTCTCCTACTCGCGCGTTAGTAATTACGTTTTTTTGTTTTGGTTTTTCATAATTAAATTTCCTTCTTTATTCCTTATCATTAACTTCTATTTATTTATTTTTTTCGATGTAATTCTACATCTCAAAATCTAATAACTCTGCACCCCAATTCTTGGCCGATCCCACTGCGTAGGTATGTGCCATCAAATTAGAGGAGCACAACAACAACAACGTTAGTTGTGCGGACAGCCTTCGGACTGCGGATCTTCCGCATAACAATATGTATCGCACCGGCACTTCCGTTAGTAAAATAGTTTATGCTGCAGTTCTTATGAGCACCAGATATGCCACTTGGCAGGTAAGCGTGAGAGAGGGCCAATATTGCACCATAATTCTTTTTTAAAAAAAATTTCAGTTCAAAGCCACCTCGTCACAGATTCAGTGCATTATAAAAGGTACATTTCGATGGTTTGAGTTCCGTATAATTTGACAGGGTCATATTTGAGCTAGACAAACTTTTTCTTTTAAGTGACAACCACCAACTCAAAGATAGAATAGCTGTAGGAAGTTATTTAGGAAGTTTTTCTGGATGCGAGGAGCAATTGCTGGACACATGAACACAGGGCTCCGAACAGAACGTAAAGATCATACGGATTTTTATTTCTGAGCTCTTTTTGCTGCCGTCTCATTACCTCACAACGTCGACAAAAGACACAGACTGGAGCACAGTAGTTATTTTGCATGCCACTTGGGAAGTCATCTCTACCATTGAGTCTGGCAGATCTGATAGTCGAAGATATGGGCCCTTTTTGATGAAGCAGCTCGAGCAATTGGTAGAGCTCGAGGTAGAGCGTTTTCGGTGCCAGTAGCACAATTACAAATGCTATGCTGAGCGATGGCGTGTCCCAAAACACCTTGTACAGCTAATGTGAACACTAACCCCGAAGGCGCAGGCGCTACGAGACGCTAGATACTAGTTGCAACAAGCGTGAGCTTCTACGTTTCGATCTGACTCGGGGGTGGTTGTCGTCCGCTTTCCGTTTTGGCGCTTAGCAAGATGCGATGCTCGTCGCGTGAGCAAGCGTCGTGCATAAGTGCGTCGCGGGGGCCACCACCCCGACGTCCGGGCTGAGCGGGGCCCTACGGGTACAATCTGGGATATTTTATGGGGAAGCACGAAGAGCATGACAGTACTGCGCACAAATGGTACACAAAGGAACATGAAGATCCTCTTGGACTTCATCTGAAGTCCAACCAATCGTGACCCTACGTTCAGTGCGAAGTCAGGAGAAGATGGGAGAATCGATCTCAAGGACGTGCACCCACTGTCCAGAGCATTGAGTAAAAGAACATGTGACCTTGCAAGTATCGGGTTTCAGACACAGTCCAGGCTTTCTAGGGTTGACGGCCGGCACCGAATCCTCCGGGACGACGTCCGGGTGAGCACCAGAAAGCCGAATGTGTGGGTTCCGCCTCGAGGGATCCCGTGCCTTAATTTAGGGGTCAATACGGGTGATGACTGTCCGCAAGAGCTCAAAATCTCCGGGGTTCTCGGAAGTAACAACCAAGCCACGACGCATAGGCCGGAGGTTAGAGCGCCAATTCCCTCGGATTCGGGGTCTATTGATGTCTTCAGCAGAGCTGCGACCTCCTTCCCCTCGTGACTCGTAGCGGCAGCTGACATGAAGACCATCTGGTGAGGCTTCTGGAGTTGACGAGAGGTATGACGTTCGTGAGGCATTGGAAAATCCTGAATATTATCCAGGGATCTCGGAATTTCATCATAAGAAGCAACGGGACCTGGAGCGTCCAGCAAAGTGACCGTTACGGTCCGAGAAACGTTATGTCCATTCCTCAGCGTATTAACCTCAGAAGCAAATCTTCTTGTAGGAAGATCCGCATTGTGGGCCTTAAGAATCTTTATTCAACGATCAGGAAAAGATATTTGGTCACGAAAAGAACGGATACACTTCTTTTCACAAGGCACACAACCAAAAACGTGCATTGCCTGTGCGTTCATAGGCGAAGCCAGGGAGACGAAGATGGCGCGAACTCCAGGGCCAATTTTGTTTTTGCTGACGTTGATGGTAGACACTCGTGTGCCTTCAACGTGGCAGCGTCCCAATCCAGCGTAAGTTAATCAAGATCTGCGGTCGGCTCAATAGCCAGAAGACGTATGGAGAAGCCCGGTATGGCAGTCAGGTTCCTTCCTTAAATTCGTACCCCAAGGCTGCGAATTGGATCGGAATCAGCAGCCGCCTCTGGGTCATGATCCTCCGAGAAAGGAATAACGTCCGGGAGATCAGCCTCAGTCTTAGGGTTCGCGGTAGAATCAGCAGGAAGATGACATTTGCCAGCAACAGCAGCCGTATCAGCCATGGCCGAACGAGCAACTGTCAGGCCTAGCCAGGCTGCCAGCTGAGCCGTGAATGCTGCATAATATCGCCGCTGAGCTATGAGGCGCAGTATAAGTCCCTCCCCAGGCGAGTCCCCGAAAGATAACAGGGGTGCTCCGATAAAAGGTACTTGTAAAAAGCGCCCTGAGGACTCTAAAAAACTAAATATTCAGGAGCACCAACAACTGCTTCCTTCTTTGTCTTCTTCAGTGGCCATGTGACATGGATATGAGTTAGAGGGAAGATATGACGATTCTGCGCGGGCGATTCTTCGGGCTTTATCCGCTTGGAGTAATTTCACCGTTGTGTTTCCACTGTTCTATCCTTGGGTCTCTCATATTTTACTCTTCCCCCTTCCAATCAGTTTTGTACTTAAAATAAACTTAAACCAATTATTCGCTACTTCCCATATCTGCTAACGACCTAGAGCTCCATGCAAGATGTCACTGAATTCTTTATTTCACATCCTGGCGTTGAGAGGCACACTCAAATTGAAAAGATGGCATGACGAAGAATGTGCCCCCGTATAGATGTTGGAATTAATCTGAATCGCATCGCCTTTAATCATTTCCTGTGAAACTACACCTTAGCGTTGGCTTTCCGTGGGCCGTCATCCGAAAGGCGCAAAAACAAAATAGCGAACGACGAAAGGCTTTTTCTGCGTTCCACTTTATATGCCAGAAAAAGCCGTTGATTAATGCAGCTGAGGGTTGGGCAGCATGCATGTACAATATAGAAACAACTGCAGTTTTCACTCTGATGCGCAGTCGGACTCATTTTGCCACTGATTGCCCACACACTTGTAGGAAGTGTAATTTTAGGATGAGTTAAATTTACAGTAAAAATATTATATACAGCTGTCAGTTTATTATTATACCATGCAACAAGTAGGACTAAAGGCCTAAGACATCGCACTGATCTCAATTTGTTTTCTGCAGAAATTAACTTATTTGATCATTGCGGCTATTTGAATAGAACGTACTCGGTGACCTAATACAAACATGACATGTGCACCCTACCTTACAAAGAGAATTGAAAAACACTTCTTTGAACTGGCGCATCAAAAAGGGCAATGTTCATGCAAATAAATACAGAATTATAAGAGACCTGCAGACAAGTCATGGTACAAACGGCATAGATATAGCGATAAAAAGAGTAAAAACATTTCGCAACTTCGTCATGCGGTACGCGAAAGTTCAGTGATATCAGTAACGTTTCGCAGCCAGTTGAGCCACGCACGACTTTTCGCAGAAACTACTCCTCACGCATGAGTCACCTGTCAGAAATAGTAGATGAACTGAGGTCTGCCAACAGAGAATGATATTTGTAAACACGACGGCGACCAATATGAGTCATACAGGATGAGAATGAGAAGAAATGGATTCCCGTCTTTGCCTATTGTTTGGCATGCACTTCATTTGGGCCGGAACATTTTCTACGTCTGCTTTTTGTTAACAATTGTATGTCCTGTAGCTCTGCGGCCTTCTTTTTTTTTTTTTTTGCCTATAGGTGGAGCTAACCAAGTTCTAAAGAAATGCAATGGTATCCATCTGGAAGTTGATGCAGGCGCAATCACTGTTCCTGAAGCTCTGGGGTTTAGAGATAACAGTGGCCGGGTGAATAAACCGGCGGTGGAAACTAGCAAAAAACGGCTGGAAGATTGGTGGCTTAAAAGCAGAGAAGTGACATAACGTTAGTAATGTAGGAGCAAAATTTAATAAATAGAATGGTGGTTTATTAGTTAACCATTATAAATCAATAATTAAGATATATGGAAAAAAATGAGCATGATAGCTACTGCTACCACCCCGTTTCAAAGGGGACGCTCCTATATTCCATCCATCCATCCAGAAACGAAATACAGTTCGCCAACGTGCATTGCAGCGCTTCAGTTGGCTTTTTGTAAATAATGGAAAGAGCAACGCTTCCTCCTAAAGGGTGTTCTATTTTTATTCAACTTAAATGGGTGGTAGGGCGAAACGTTCCGAGGTTCTTACATATTCATGAAGGGTGCTCTTTCTGGCATTTTGTATTCATGACTAAAAACAGGTTCCTTGTTCCTGAATCGCAGGCCATCTTTGAGTCTCATAAAACTTTCTGTATTCTAAGCCAACGGTAATGCAATCTCCCCGGTGCATTCTCATTCGGTATAGCTTGCGCCAGATATAAAAAGCTCACAACGTTCCTGAACTGAAGTGGGCTGACGATAGCGCACTCAGAATTCATGTGTCATCTCAGCAGTCATTCAAACGGGAAACGAGGTTATTTGACTCGTAGCTCTGCTTTTTTCTGGCTGAGAGTTAGTTCACAAAACCCACTATGTAAACAGACATCGAAACTTCATGACAAATGGCACTATTATTTCTCCTTCTGGTCTGTGCTGTTCGCATAGTCTTAGGATCGTACGATGTTGCTTAGAGTAATTTGACTGCTCTGACAAATAGGATTCATTGACACGAAGTTATGTATTTCTTATTGTAAAGTAATAGACCGCAACTGGGTAGGGGGGCTGGATATAGGATGTCTCGTGCTGGCTACCAACCATATCCATGGCACTGCTGTCAGTCAAGTAGTTTGGTCATGGAGCAACAGTAAGAAAATATTCCTGAACTTTAGTCAATATTTATGGCGTTCTTTAGCATAGGTTTTTGTTTGGGGCAGAACACTGATGATTTTTTACAATGAATTTAGCTGTACATAGTAACAGCCTCATAAACAGATTTTTTTTTATATTTTTGGTCTCTAATTCTATCTCTCGCCGGCTACGACCGCGATTTCGTGCCTCCCTTTTCATCTGCTCTCAGTCTCAGTCTTGGGGCTTTCACAACTCAGTCTTGGGGCTTTCCTCACGGTACTGCCGTCAACATTCTCTGCGGATCACCTAAAAGATAATGACGTGCACGGACGAGATTATTTGCAACTAGGTTACACGTTATTCATTAGGAAAACTTGCACCAATAGAAACTAGAAGCTCCCGCAAAAGAGGCTTGGAAAAAATTCCTTGCCTTACTTGCAAGGAGCACGCCGCAAAATTTAAAGTGGTTGGAACAACAATTTTTAGGTTCACTTATTCTTGTTGCAAACGCTATGCATTGCTCCAGGATCACGTGCTTGCCGTTCTCAGATTCACATATATGCCATGAAGTTTGTTTTTTTTTTCATTATTCATATTGAGCGATTTCGTTTTCTCTGCGTCGCGAGGTGCTGTGCCGTAACAAACTAGGAAGAGCAGGAAACATGGTCACGTGGGTTCAAAATGTCGTGACGCATCACCTTTTGCTGTTGTGTCGTCTGCTCAAGCACACGTGGTGTGAGTGAGAGTCACACAAGTGCATAATGTGGCGCTATCATATGCTGAGAAATTGTGCAAAGACGCCACCGTGTTCCCAAACGAGCGCTCAGCTCGGACTGATGTCATCCATTGTGTTTAGCTTGGCCACACAACGCGATGCCGATTCTTGGCGGACGTCTGTTTCGACCTGTGGCCCTTATCTCCGAGCACCGTCAGCTGGCCAATCCCCTCTTCACATTTCCACGGCGCGATGACCCTGTACGCATCGACCACAATCCGCCGCCTATCATTTGGATCCCACCTTCAGCTGTACCACGACAATTGTCCAGTGGCTCTATTTCATTATCTGCTGTTCACATTCTTATACTCCGTTTTGTTGAATCGTCTAAATTTCGCTAAATGAATGCTTGAGGTAATACAACGAGATTAAGCAATTACCCCGCATTAACTTGATTCCCCCGGACTATACCGGCGATGTATCGAGTTCCTTCAGCTTTCTTTCCACCTCAGCTCCGCTTGCGTTTACAACTATTTTTACGCAGGTAGCAACTCCGTGTGGGATATTTTGGTCTAAAATGCAAGTTGCGGCTGCTTAGGTTAAAAAACCGCATATCGTATGCACCATTTGTACGTTTAGTTGTTTGCGTAGTGCGATAACTCTACAAGATGCGCATCGATGAATGCGAGAGCCAGTCGGGCAAAGCTTTACCATCGGGCTGTTGCAACAGCGTAAAGGCATTTATCACTTAGTCTATCTGCTTTTTCTGATTTCAGCAGTATACTCAATTTGAAATTGCTTTCTCCAGATGTTCGGGCCAATGTTTAGTATTTAGAATATTTTAATGTGTCTGCAAGCGATACCGATCCACGAGTCTACGACTGCTGCCAGGTACCGCCCGCATTCATCGGACCAGGGCACGCCGCCTGACAGCGACGCTTTCCGCTTATTCTGTGCACTTCCTAGGATGTAAAGAATGAATCATTTCAGATCACTGCTGTTACAACTGTAATGTATGATCATCTGCAATCGCTAAATTCTCCTGACTATCTCTCTCCACAATCGCCGACGTCGCGCTTATAACCCCCCGGATTCTCAATAGTTGTAATATTAACCCGCCTACTCATCGCTGAGGGGGTTAGCGTCGGCTACAAATTGAATCGCTGTTTGCACTGAGCGTTGAAGTGCAAACATATGTATAGAAATTTTCTTCTCGTTTATTTTAAATTCAAATAAAGTACAAAGGGAAGCTTATCAGCTCGTAGCATTGTTGGCAAGAGGGTTTTGCTCGGGCTTCAATGAAGATGCTATCGGCGGTGCCTACATATGAGCCCATCGACTCAGTGACTGCTGGTGTAGCGACTGGCCGATGCCGGGCGTCCCGGCACTATTTATAGTACATCACGCCACTGTGCTCTGACGTCAGTCACTGGTATTCACTAGTATCGTTCCTACCTACATAACTCATTGATGTTGTCGCTAGGTATAGGTCTCTATGAAGAGAGGTATCATTTAACGACTGTTTGGAACCCTATTACAATATATATTAATCGTTTTTATGTCCAATACTTGGCCGTAGGTGGGCTTGCATACAAAATAAACGCATAACATGCTTTTTACAGCCCCATTATTAGGTGTGTCAAACCCTTTACTCATGCAGTGGGTAAGTGAAAGCTCAGAAAGAAGATACAACTGGCGTTTCCGAGCAGCATGCAAATACCATGATGAAATCAGTATTTTTATTATTATTGCCCTTTCAAAACTCTTCACGTGTCAAATGACAGCTTCTGGCTTCTACTTCCATTATTGGACAAATTTAAAATGCGCCCTGTAGGCGATAACAAATGTCAAAACTTACCGGAAGGGGAGTACATATTGTCACACTTGCTAATGAGAGCTGTCACAGTATTAGAAAACACTGCATAGTTTCCAAGCTTTTGTTTGCAGTGTGTAAATATAAAGCGTGCGCACGATGCCCTAATAATAAATAGGCATCTCGCAATATATTTCTGCAAGTCTTGTAGTCGCGTGTTTTGTGGAACTTGGCAGTGTAAAGAATTAATGACTGATATAAAATGAGTACTTGCGCACATGTTTATTAAGCTTTCAAAAGCAATTTTGACTCCAGCCAGAATCGCAGAGATGGTATCATCCTCAGTTCATTTCCTTTCGCCCTGAACTATTCGCTGATAAGCAAGAGTTGTAAAACGGGCTAGCTGATGATTCATATTTAGAAACCCAGCGCACCACAGGAACCAGTTGAAGTAAGCGCACTGTTGTCTGATCTTTCTTCTTCCCTGTCATAACTTTGCGCCGTTTTTTCAGCTATTTGCTCGTTGCGAGTATTTATGGGGCGTACCAAACTATCCAAAGGATATAGATGTAAAAAACATTGTGATATAAAATTAAGGCCCCCAAGTAATACTTAAGGCATGTTCTACATGTTGCAGATATTTAAAAATCTAGACGATTTCTTATTCTAACGATCCAAGTAGTATAAGTGGGAAATTATTCGTAACAAACTGAATAGGTTTCGAGTGCATTCGAAACGACACATTGTTTGACTAAGGTCCGCTCTATTTTATCGAAGACTTAAAAATCGGGCCCACGCTGACACTGCGTATCAGGCTGCCACATTCAATTTGCGTTGAGCACAAAACACTCTACAGTCATGTGTAGGCGTTCATAATACTCATAAAGGACCCCTGGTTAATGATAACATCGCAGGGCTCACGTAAAATGAGCAAGCGCCGCAATATTTAACGAATTCGCAGGCCATGTCTCGTACGTAGCTTCCTTTATGACATCCTGAAGTGTGGCTTTATTATCTTCGGTCGTCCATCATCAATAGGATAAGCTACCTTTACTATCCGCATCGCTTACTGGCGATTAGGTTAATTAGTGACCTTATATTGCGACACTTCAGGTGAAATTAGTGCTGTACTTTTAAACCACTGTAACTTAAGCGCTGTGTTACAGCTCTGTAATTGTTCCGCATAAAGCTGATTTGATACGAACATTTGCGAAAATAGTGAATATTGGCATTAGCATTCGAGAAGAGGGCTTTGTCGGGCAGGGTGGTTCGTACGAATGAAATGAAGAAACAGCGCTAACAGCGCACTCTAGCCTTAATTACCGCTCGTCCTCTCGGTTAGGGCTGTTTCTTCATTTCATTTAAGCATTCGGCCGCTATTTCTAAGTATTCTATAACTGTGCGGTGTATATTCAATCCCGCTTTTAGCTAGACGTTTCTTATTCAATGCGACAGCGAACCGACGGCATTCGCGTTAAGTTCCGAATAAAAGACAAATGTTTTTTAAACACCTTTTTTAAGCCGAGCTACGCTGCGCAAGTAATTTTAGACCGATGTGAATAACAACCAGGGAAAATGAAACTTGAGGCAGAAATATTTCATTGGATAGAAAAATACACGGAACCGCCGTGTGTGCGGTGAAGGGCGAGATTGTACTTTTTGGAGCAGAAGGGCCCCGCAGAAACAAAAGCTTTTATTAGCTCTAGCTTGATTCAGGTACGCTGTCGTGACTCATTCTATCATATTCTGTCTTGAGCAAGGAACCAACCTCTCTGCTTTGCGAGGAAGTAGAGATCCAAACGCTGTTTGCTGTCTAGTAATGCAAAAATAGGGAAAATAAACTTAAGGCACATGTGTAATACTAACATGCATGACATTATCGATGTAGTATTCTGTTCGGCGCCTTCCTATCAGTCGTGCAAACTACAGAAAACACTGCCTACCTGCCTTTAAAAACATAATCCCGAGCTTTCGGAACATTTCATGGGGTTCAGCTAGGAGAACCCAAGGGAGAGCCCAAGGGCATAAGGCAGAACCCAAGAACAGCGTTGAGTGCGATGAAGAGATGCGCGTATAGTTAAATAAAGCCTTCCGAAAGTATAGCACTCTGCGTAACTATGCGAATGCTATAGAATTGTTCTGTGGAACATATTCTCCTAAATACGGGCATGTGAGCTTGTTGAACTCATATGGTTTGAAGAATCTTTAATTTCCACTAGTTAAAGTGGGTGTTCTTTATACCTGCAGAAGAAGGGAAAACTTAACTACCTTAGTGATTTCCAAAGGTGCATTCGATAATCAGGACATGAGCTGATCATTCGCCGATGAAACCTCCCTGACTGTGCGCCATACATTAGGCAAATAGCTTCAAATAAGCTGTAAGGATAGCGACCTCAGGTAGGTATAAGTACAAATGTTTAGATCACGCACCTCGAGCTGAAGGGCCTCTTTGCGTTCTAGAGAACGATGTCACTATATATGCTTGGGAAGTGCATGCTCTTCAACGGCACATCCCTCAACCGGATGATCATGACTACAGCGGTTCATTGATCAGTTCTTCCTTTGATGACGAGCACTGGAAACCATAGATGCAGCGCCCTGCTATCGTCGTACCAAGAAGAAGGTGAAATACAAAAGACGTCAAACTGTCACCACAGAAAATTCGCACATGGTAAACACTTACTAAGAGGCCTCCGCTACAGAGTCCGGTGAAGATCGCAGTATGGACCTGGCGCTACGTTATCCTCATCATCAGTGAAACGACGTTCAGAGCAAGACGATGGTCTAGGCCATTCATTTCCAACTGCTCTTGCCCCGCATGAACCGCAGTCACGTTACACTAAAACGATATACCTATCTACGGCCATGTATACCCATGTCTGCCGCCACCTGCTACGTTTGTCTGCCGTTACATTCTATCCAAGACTGTAGTAACATACTTAGTAGGGACCTGGATGCACACCATGGGTGCAACATGTCGTCTTCAAGTCTTCATTCAGTGATTCTTCGCGGGCTTATTTATTCACGACATCATGGCAGAGATTATCTCAGGTCATTCACCTCAGGCAAGCACACAAATACATAGAGAAATGCAGAATCCAGTGACCGCATTCGCCACTCCTACATTCAAAAGGGATCTCCCTCTAGAGAGAGAGAGAGAGAAAGAGAGAAGGCAGAGAGGTTAACCAGGAAAGCTTCCGGTTTGCTACCCTGCACTGGGGAAGGGGAATGAGGAGTTTAAAGGAGAAAGATAGAAGAGAATTACAGGAAAGGTAAGGCGGCGAGGAGCACAGTCACAGTTTCTCAATCAAGTTTGTGTCTCTCATAAAACACATAAGTGCTTTGAAGGAAGTAACATTGAAGGATCAATGCTACTCGCCATTTCATCTCACATCAACTGCTAAATAATTATGGTACATGCCGGTCTCGCCAACTCCATCTTACTGCGCAATTGGTAGGAAAACGTTATTTAGAGCTCGACATCAAGCTTTCTAACGTAAAATGCTGTTCCTTCCCGAGACTGTTGAACGTTATTTTAGTATTCTGCATATTGATTTTCAAGCCTACCTTTCTACTTTTCCTGTCTAGATCACCAACCATTCTTTCCAGTTTATCTCTTAGTTACTTAGCAAGGCGATGTCATCAGCGGAGATTACTGAGGTATTCTCCATCTACCCTTAACCAGAACTGCTCCCATTCCAAGTCTCTGAATACTTCCTCTAAGCAAGCTGTGAATAGTACTGGGGAGATCATGTCTCCTTGCCTAACACATTTCTTTACGAGAATTTGGTTTCTTTATGCAGGAGTATGGTTGCTGTGCAGCCAGTACATATATCTTCCAGCACATTCACGTACAGCTCGTCTACCCCATGATTTCGCAATGCCTGCATCACTGCCGAGGTTTCTACTGAGTCAAATGCTTTTTCGTAAAAAATGAATGCTATGTATAAGGGTTGGTAATATTCCGAACATTTTTGTACAACCTGGTTGATGATATGGATATGATCGATAGTAGAGTACCGTTTCTGAAAGCCTGCTGGATCCTTTCCTTGATTCCAGTCTAAGGTTGTCCTGATTCTATTGGCGATTACCTTAGTAAAAACCTTATACGTAACAGACATTAAGTTGATTGTTCTCTAATTTTTAACGTCCTTAGCGTCCCCTTTCATATTAATGAGGATAATGTTTGCGTTCTTCCATGGTTCCGGTATCGTCGATGACACCAGGCCGTGCGTAGTATACAGGAGGGCCAGTTTTTCTAGCACGAAATCCCCCCCCCCCCCCTGCTCTCCGTCCTTCAAGAAATTATATGTTATCTGATCCTCTCCAGCTGCTTTCTCCATTTTCATAGTTTCTATTGCTTTCTTAACCACGTCTGACCGTTTTTCCCTACCGCTAATCTATTTACCGTCCTGACCGCTTTGGCTACTGTAGAGATCAGTATAGAACTCCTGGGCTACTTTGCCTACCTTGTCCATATTCATGATGACGCAGCAGATTATGTTAGGTAGCGAGGCACTCGAAGCAGTAGGCGAATATGTCTGCTTAGGACAGGTAGTAACCGCAGATTCGGAACATGAAATGAAATCACAAGAAGAATAAGATTGGGATGGAGCGCATTTGGCAAGCACTTGCAGATTATGACTAGCAGCTTACCGGTATCGCAGGAAAGTATACAACAGTTGCATCTTACCTGTACTCACCTATTGGGCTTAAACGTGGAGTCTAACCAAGAGAGTTATGCTTAAGTTGAGGACAACCCAGAGGGCTGTGAAACGAAAAATGGTAGGGGTAACATTAAGAGATAAGAAGCATGCAGAGTGGGTGAGAGAAATAACTCAGGTTAGTGACAGTCTAGTGGAAATCAATAAGAAGAAATGGACATGGGCAGGACATGTAGTGCGAAGAGAGGATAACAGATGGTCACTTTGGGTAACAAACTGGATTCCAAGGGAAGGAAAGTGTACCAGGTGGCGGCAGAAAATTAGGTGGGCGGATGAGGTTAAGAAGTTCGCAGAGGTCAAGCAGATGCAGCTAGCACAGAACCTGATTAATTGGAGAAATATGGGAGAGGCCTTCGCCCTGCAGTGAATATAGTCAGGCTTATGATGATGATGATCAAGTTGATCAAGCTATCTACATATTTCATCCCGCAAAAGGGCTTCCCTTCATCTGGGAAAAGCGCTACATAAATCGTTTCCAGAGCGGCAGCAACCTCGTCGTCGGCACCGTGCCCGCTAAACTTCATAATGGTCTCCGGCATCCGCCTGTGAGGGCAAGGAACAGCTGTGGCAAAAAGGAGAAAATTTATCGCCTGCGGGATTGCGCATGTGTTGAAACATAGCCAGTCTGTAAGCAGAGATTTTCTTCTCTGCTGTTACTGAAAAAAAAAAAAACGTCCAGTGATTTGTCAAGCGGAGAACTGCATCACGGACGACTTTCATTGCAGCACTGGTCACTGAGACTAAACGGAACGTGTGAAACAGCTGGTCATTGAATGGCATACACAGCTCTAAGTTATTAAGGCAGCAATATGAACAGCTTAGTGGAGTGCTTTTTCGTCGGTCTATGATGATGACGGCAAGCTCCTTATATACCCTGCAGCTAGATTTCCTCATTGTGTCATTAGGATCTCCTCAATGACATAACAACTGCCGTTGTTTGACTTGAAAATGTTCAACGTGCGCAATTGTTACGACAAAAAAAAAATAAAATAATAAATCACAAACAGAAGAATTCACTCTTGCCTAGGCAATTTTCCTTGTGGAAAACGGCAATGTGATATGTCCCAAATTTATTTTTGAGAACCTACTGCAAGTGAATATTGCGAAGGACTCTCAAAGTATAGCCGCTTCTGAGAACATCCATGCAGTGTTGTGATGACGGAACTTTCACTGCAGATTTCTTACTTGTCAGAATCGACTTTAATGGCAAATTTGAAACAATACGAACTTATATGGATATTACTTGCGATGGGCTACAAGGATTTCATGGAAAAAAAGTATCACACTTATTCTTCAAAGTTAACTATTCGAAATCAGTTTTCGTTCCTTGGCTGCACACATTCCACTGTATGGCTGAAAATGCTATGCTGAAAACAGTATTCTTGCTAATACGAAGCCGAATTTTAAATTGCTTGCTGTGTTACATTAAACGGCATCCATATGACGGAGTAATTACGAGGAAGCTATTAGTTCAGTAAATACGAAGCTTTATGAGAAGAGATGTGGACGAAAAATTACATAGCTCTAAGGTAAACCGACGTAATGTATTTCTCAAACTCTTGCACGACTTTTATCGCCATCTTGATTGGAAATTCGTTCTCCACTTTGATGCGCCCACGTATATTGTTAAACCGGCAAAGCAAGAGCAACCGCTGTTTCTGCCGACTCTAAACCGGCCAACTACAGTGATTGCTTTTTGTATTATATTTTATGCCAGTGAGCCTTAGGAGCACAATTTATATTAAATATCTCAGTATTCAATCTGGAAAAAAGTTTCCTATAACAGTCACCAGACGTAACCCTCTATACAATTGAGTACAGGCAACGAGACAAACTGCAAGCCAACTTGCATTGGCAGTGCAGTAGCTTTCCCACTCTACTCCTCAGCCCGGACGTGACATGAGAACAGCGCCATTATTCTACCAACCCGAGAAAGGTTCAGTAGAGAGCTTTTGATGTTCAAGTCCTTCGGGCGAAAAAAAAAGCTCAAAGACTGCCGCAATATACAGGTACACGATTCCGAAGCACCTTTCAATTCTGAGGCAATCGGTATGGAATATCATCACGTGTTGGTAACAATGGCCAAGATAGCAAACTTAGAAAGTAGTACTGCCTTTCAATCACTCGTCTGACTGGCACCCGCAATAGAACTAACCAAGTCGGTGGTGGCCATAACAGCAAGCGTGCTCGCACACTAATCTCGGTTAGTAGGCTGGATGCCTCATTCCCGCTTTCACTGCCGTGCTCAAGAAAAGCAGTAACAACTAGGACCGCCCGGCCAAGAAGTCGGGAAGGTGGCATGTCTTCAATGCAAATTGGCAAGAATTTAGACCCTTCAGTGGTAGTGTTTACCTGAGTTCTCGTGGGATATCTACTGTTAAATCAAAGGAATAACAAGCAGAAATCCCTGAATGTGAACAACTCTTGGAGCAGCGTGCAGAAATTTTAGGCCCACCGAGAAAAACAACATGAGATGATCTAGGAAATAGCTTACGATGGATTAAGGTTAGGCAGTATGAATCAAGAGGAGTAATAAAAACGGCCACCAGTAGTATCCTGTATATGCTGCACACAATCATTTACCAGCGATCCACTCCGCCGAGTTTAGATGAGGGCAAATTATTTGCACCTCATTTTCAGGGCTCCGCTAAGCCACAATGATTCGATCTTATCGATGCAGACGAGTTTTTGCCTTAAATAACCATCATCGTCAGCCCGAATATACCCACTGCAGGGCGAAGGCATCTCCCATATTTCTCTAATTAACCCGGTTCTGTGTTAGCTGCATCCACTTGGCCCCTGCAAACTTCTTAACCTCATCCACCCACCTAACTTTCTGTCGCCTACTCTTTCCTTCCCTTGGAATCCAGTTTCGTACCCTAAGTTACCATCGGTTATCCTCTCTTCGCAGTACATGTCCTGCCCATGGCCATTTCTTCTTGATTTCCGCTAGAATGTGAGAAACGTGGTTTTTTCTCTGATCCGCTCTCCACGTTTCCTGTCTCTTAACGTTACCCCTACCATTTTTCTTTCCATGCCCCTCTGCGTGGTCCTCAACTTACGTAGAACCCTCTTGATTAGCCGCCACGTTTCGGCCCCATAGGTGTGTACAGGTAAGATGCAACTGCTGTATACTTAACTCTTGAGCGATACCGCTAAGCTGCTAGTCATGATCTGCGAGCGCTTGCCAAATGCGCTCCATCCCAGTCTTATTCTTCTTGTTATTTCCTTTTCATGGTCCGCATCTACGGTTACTACTTGTCTTAACCTACTACTTCGTGCTTCGCTATTTAACGTAAATTGCTGTTCCTTGCCGAGGCTGTTGAACATTACCTTAGTCGTCTGCATATTTAGTTTCAAGCCTACCTTTCTACGTTTCCTGTATACGTCACCAATCATTCTTTGCAGTTCATCTCCTCAGTTACTTAGCAAGACAATATCATCAGCAAATCGCAGATTACTGAGGTATTCTCTATCTACCATTATCCCTAACTTCTCCCATTCCAAATGTCTGAATACATCCTCTAAGCAAGGGCGAATGGCACAGGGGAGATCATGACTCCTTGCCTAACACCTTCTTTATGGGGATTTTGTTACTTTCTTTATGCAGAACTTTGGTTGCTGTGCAGCCACTATATATATATTCCAGGACTTTCATGTACGCCTTGTCTACCCCCTGATTTCGCAAAGCCTCCCTCATCGCCGAGGTTTTTAACGAGTCGAATGCTTTTTCGTAATCAATGAATGCTATGTATAAGAGCTGGTTGTATTCTGAGCATTTTATTATCACCTGGTTGATAGTATAAATATAATCGATAGCAGAGTACCGTTTCCCAAAACCTGCTTGATCATTTGCTTGATTACAGTCTAAGATTGTGCTGATTGTATTAGTGATTACCTTAGTAAATACCTTATACGTACCAGACAATGAGCTGATTGGTCTGTAAGTTATAAGGTCCTTAGCGTTCACTTTCTTATGAATGAGCATAATGTTTGCGTTCTGCCATGTTTCCGCTACCATCGATGACACCAGGCACTGCGTATAGAGGATGGCCAGTTTTTCTAGCACTCTTTCTCTCCCCCCCCCCCCCCCCCCACCGTCCTCCAATAAATCTATAGGCATCCGATCCTCTCCAGCTGCGTTCCTCCTTTTCATAGTATCTATTGCTTTCTTAACCTTGTCCTTCGTCACTGGTGGAACGTCTGACTGTTTTTCCCTATCAGCAGTCTCATTACGGTCCTGACTACTTTGGCTACTTTAGAGATCAATAGAGAACTACTCAGCTACTTTGACTATCTTGTTTATATTTGTGACGACGTTGCCCGCCATTTCCCTTAGCGCATACACCTGATTTTTGCCTATACCCAATTTCTTCTTCACCGCATTAGGGCTTCCCCCATTATTTACAGCGTGCTCAATTTTCGCCATGTTATACTTTCTTATATCGGCCACTTTGCGCTTATTGATTAGCTTTGATATATCTGCTAATTCTATCTGGTTTATTGAGTTTGAAGCTTTTTTACTCTGTCGTTTCGTAATCAAATCTTTCGTCTCCTTAGACAGCTTACCGTTATCCTCTCTAACTATCCGACCGCCTACTTCTACAGCGCACTCAGTAATGATATCTCTGAAATTATTATTCATTTCTTCTACGGTAATATCGCCATTCTCCGTTAGAGCTAAATATCTGTTCTGTAGCGAGATCCTGAACTCTTCTGCCCTTCTCCTCACCGCTAATTCGTTGATGGACTTATTTCTTATTAATGTATTGCGTTCCTTCTTCAGATTTAGTCTAATTCGAGACCTCACCATAATGTGGTCAATCTACATTTTGTATAATGGCGGGCGTTGAGCACAGTATGATGTCAATTTCATTTTTAGTCTCACCGTTATGGCTTTTTCATGTGCATTTCCGGATCTTCCGTTTACTTAAAAGGTATTCTTGATTCTTATATTATTGCACTCTGCAAACATAACTAGTAACTCCCTCCTGCTATTCCTAGAGCCAATGCCATAGTCACCGACTGCTTGGTCGGTCTCCTGCCTGCTTTTTCCCTACCTTGGCATTGAAGTTGCCCATTGGTACTGTATACCGAGTCTTTACCTTTCGCAGTGCCGATTTTACATCTTCATAGAAGCTTTCAACTGCCTGGTCATCATAACTACATGAAGATGCATAGACGTGTACAACCTTCAGTTTATACCGCTTACTAAGCCCAATTACAATGCCTGCCACCCTTTCGTTAATACTGCTTCACTTGCTAAAGTTCTAGCTTTTAACGTTGCCAGGGTCAGTTTCCAATGGCGGCCTGTCCAACACAGCCAGGAATTATTAGCACCCCCTGCTGCTTCATAGGTCTGACCGCCGCAGTGGTCAGTTGTTCCGCAGCCGCTGGTGACTGAGGGCCGGGGTTTTATAGGACTAATCATGGGAGGTTGCGGTCAATAACAAACCCCAAGGAGGCCAACTCCTGTTCTGTTGAGGGAGTGCGTTGCCGGAGGTGTTCACCAGCATCAGGTCGCACCCCGAACCTGTTTATGCAATTGCATCGATATGAGGATTTTTTTTTTATCCGGTGGAAAATTCAACGGCACCGGAATGCGCGGCACCGGGAGGTTTATTGATGACTAGTGTTCTGGATGATGCTGTTGTAACAACATTGTAACAGACACGAAGGAAACAATCTGACAGTCGGCAACGCAAGGAAAGTGTAGGTTTTGTTTTTATTTTTTCAATTTTTCATTTTGCTATTGACCTCAATTAGTGGGAAAGAAAGATAAAATTAAATCACTTTCAGGGTTCTGTTACAGGTTACACTGATACCTAGGATAGGGGAAGGTTGGACAGCCGTTGATATAGCTCATTTGGTAAGAGCCCCGGACGCAATATTTGGAGGTCTTGGGTACGTTTCCCACCAGCGGTGAGTTGTTTTTCCTTCTACTACTTTGACTTATTTAAATTTGTTTCTTAATATTGATAACAGCATTAACTGAGGTCGATAGCAAAATTAAAAATTAATAAAAAAAATATTTCTTGCCCTCTTCTTGGCATCGCCGACCGTCTACTTGTTTCCTTCATATCTGATAGTGAACCCCTCATTTCCCCCTCAATTTTCTGCTTCGCAGTGTAACAGAGACGTTTACGAAGGGACCTTGTCGTCAGTACATATAAACATGTCAGCATGGTTCTTCTGTCTGCGAGAGGAAGTTCATTTGTTTCAATGTAGACTATTTATAGGGAATGTTCTGTACGTACCGGCTGGAAAACGAGGGCTTAAGTTATGCACTGGATCCAGTCTTCTTAAATCTGATAGCCTAGTGGAACGACACACTATGCATCCGTAATCTAAAGAGGAGGCTATAACAGAGCGAAAAATATGCATAAGGCAGGTCATACCATAGCCACAGCGTTTTCACGAGAATATACTTTTAGGAAATTAAAGGCTTGAGAAGTTTCTTTTTTCTAAATGGTTTATGTGGGGTAAGAATGCAAGCTTTTTATCAGATCAGGCTTGGAAATTTGTGTTTTGCTTTACTGGTAGTTCGACTTCATTTGGATACAAAATTTAATCAATCTGTAAACCTCCCTTAAGTGAAAAGAGAACAACTACTGTTCTTTGAGGGGAGAATTGAAATAAATCCATTCTTGTCTGCCGAACTCAATGTTAAGTGAATTTGCCTATCACATGCTCAATGATGGAGGATGTGCAGGCTATTTGGAGATCATATATGTAAACTGAATACATAACGTACTTTGGGATTATTTTACTTATAGAACTCATTTCCATAAGAAACTGTGTAGTGCTTAAAACACTTCCCTGTGGCACCCCATTTTATTAAATGAAGTTTTTTGACATAGTTGTGCCTAGATGGGCATTAAATGAGTGGTTAGAGAGGGGGTTATTCAAAACGTTTAGCATCCTTTCACATGTGCCCAAGTCAGCAGAGTCACGCACGATTCCCAACCTCCAAGTTGTGTCAGATGCTTTTTCGAGATCTAAGAAGACCGCAAGATTATGCTGCTTGTACATCAATGCTTCTCCGATAGCATTTGCCACATAAAAAAATGGTCAGTTGTAAAGCATGCTTTTTTAAAACCATGTTGATGAATGTCCAGAATCTCCTGGGATTTGAGGATAAACATTAATTTAATACTAAGAATGCTTTCAAAGGATTTAGTTAATGCTAATACCTATAACTGCAGGGGGAAGTTGGTAACTTCCCAGAAAAGCTCTTTCTCAATGCTGCAGAGCGACACTATCAAAACATACGGCTCACAGAATATGAACAAAAACAAAAGGAACGACATTGTTACAACCAATAAAGCACTATGAAAGGATCCTTATAAGCAGTTTACTTTACTAACATAGAAAAGATGACAGTGCTGTGATAATTCATTGCTATTACAATATATTTGATCTAATCGGTACTTTTGGACGAAACAAGAGTCGCTAACCAGTGGAAAAAAAAAACAATTTTCGGTTGAATTTCCGGCTTAACGGGGGTCCTGTTCACATTGGAAGGTAGTTCATTGTGAACAAGGCCCCCGTGTTCGGAGTAAAAACATCAACAATTTTTTTTCTTTCCACGTTTGTTGGCGACTCTTGTTTCTTTCAAATATACCCCTTGGCCAGATGGGATTCCGTAACATTCAAAACCTAATCGGTACTGTTATCCATGGGGTTGACTGTAGCTAGTGCCACCTGGAAAGGTTTACAGGAGAAATAGCTGTCCATGAGCAAATGCCACAATCCCAGATGGAGCGATTCAGCTGCAGCCTCACCTTCAACCAGCCCCTTCAGCCGCTGAAGCACTCACTTGGCCAGCTTCTGGTACTCGACAATCTCGCTGCGCAGGCGTTCTGCCTCGGTGTGTTCAGCGGACATCTTGCGCCGAAGCTCGTCACCAACCGAGAGCAGCTTTTCCTGCTGGATGAGCAGCTCCAGCTCCTCGTGGCGCAGCTGCCGCATCTCCGGGTACTTCTCCAGCTCGGGCGGCTTGGGAGTCAGCTCTTCCAGCAGCACTGCCGAGTTTTCGTCCAACACTGCAGCTATGCAGCCCGTCAACTAAGTATGTACGCGTGCCATTCTGCCATACCAACGTGCACATCTCTACGTAGGTAAGCCTTGAAGTATGCATGGACACACGGTGTTTTGAACCTTTACCAGAAACATTCTTAAAAACACTCCCACCTCAACCAGAGGCACGTTTGTGGGGAAACCATGAAAAAGAAAAAAGCTTGCGCATTATTGACCCTTTTGTTGGATAGCAAGTCTTACAGTAGTACTTACGTGGTGTGGCGAACTCTTAACCTTATCCGCCCACCTAACTTTCTGCCGCCCCTGCTTATTTTTTCCTCCATTGGAATCCAGTTGCCCTCAGCGACCATTCGTTATCCTTTCTTCGCGCTACAATACCTGCCAATGCCTATTTCTTCTTCTTAATCTCCATTAAAATGTCAGTAACTCGAGCTATTTTTCTGACCACCTCTACACGCTTCCTATCTCTCAATGTTACCCTTACCATTTGTCGTTCCACAGCCCTCTGTGTTGTCCTAAACTTAAGTAGAACCCTCTTGGTTAGCCTCCACGTTTCAGCCCCATAGGTGAGTACAGGTAAGAAGCAACTGTTGTATACTTTCCTCTTCAGCGATACCAATAAGCTTCTATGTCATAATCTGCAAGTGCTTGCTATGCGCTCCATCACAGTCTTATTTTCCTTGTTATTTTCCTTTCATGGTCCGGATTTGCGGTTACTACCTGTCCTAAGTAGACATGTTCGCCTACTACTTCCAGTGCTCCGCTAACTAACGTAAACTGCTGTTCCTTCCCTAGGCTATTGAATATTACCTTAGTCTTCCGCATATTGATTTTCAAGCCTACCTTTCTAATTTTCTTGTTTAGGTCATCAATCATTCATTGCAAATCATGGGCGATATAAGGGAAGATATAAGGGCTGATATAAGGAAGATGATATATACGAATGATTTTAGTGAAAGCGTTAGAAATCTCTTGAAGTGCATGGTGGCAAAGGCGGTCCCCTCAAGCTGATCCAGAAAGGTGGACATGAGATTGATTTTTATTTTATGATCGGCGTGCAAGGTCATGCTGACTCTGGTAGCGTCTGGGCATCATGTGAGGCCGATTTCAATCCTTACCCGTAACCCAAACCTAGCATAAGAACATTAGTACAAGGTCAATGGGGTTGGCGGCCGGGAGGGAATCACGGTCGATTTCAACTCAGTTTTAACAAGTGAGCGTTAAGGCTTTCGTGTCTGAGAAAAGCTTGTGTCATCATCGGCGTCAGCATTTCTGTTGTTGGCGATGCGCAAAAGATCCTAGTGTAACAAAGAATTGTTAATGTTCAGCTCCCGATAAAAATGTTAGAATACATGTCAGATTTCTTTTGTAGGTTCCTGTAATCAAAGGGAAATAATTTGGATGCAACAAATTAGTCTTAATTTAGGTGAGGGTGTGAAGTGAACCGAATATCTTCGGACTGCGCGAAGGCTACGTTCCCAAGTGCCACTGAATGAGTTAGTGTGACATAATGCCCTTTTCACGAGAGGCTCTTTACACTAAAGTACAGGTCATCATACAAATAGACACCTTTAGAGGAAGTGTCATTTCTGGTTAATTATCTGTCTATTCGTCTACCTCCCGAGATGAACGATCATTTGGCTGAAATATATTTTTTTCAAACAACAGAGTTCCAGTGTCTATATAACGTCCTAGATTTCCATTAGCCGTGAGCCCAGTTTAAAAAATATTTTAAAGGCTTCATTATTATGATGTACTCCCGTTATGTATTGTGTAGCATGAGCAGGCAATTAAGTGGGCTTTCTTAGGTCAATCGCGAGTAATCTGAATAGTGTTTTGCAAATGCTCAGGGTATCCTGAGTAGAATGAAATAATTAGAATTAAGTTGATCAGGTACAAATCTCAGCAGAAGATAGTACACAAAATCAAAGAAAAGCGAACAAAGGTTTAAAGTTAGTCTCAGTTGACAAGCCAACGTTTTGACATGATTGCTCTTTTGCTGGGCATGACAACCGTCACTGGAAAGGTAGGCTTTGCCCCGAAAAGAAGTGTGGTCGAGGCAGACTACAAGGGCAAAAAATGAAAGGATGCTTTCTTGGGAATGGATTTCGCAGTACTGAGAACCCGTGGTCCCATGACTTGAAGAATAACATAGTGGCAACAGCAGGAGAAAAAAAGGCAGGGCTATGTACACTGTGATGTACAGGCACCCATGAAAGCTTACAAAACGAAAGGAGTAAGAATAAAAGTTAAATTGTGGCAAATGAACGCATACAGCAAGGACCCGAGTGGTGTTTTGACCTCTTCCTTGCGTGACCTTTACAACCCATCTCTCAAAGTCGTGCAGAAGCTTTAAATACAGGAAATAATTTTGGGTCTTCATTGTTTTACATATTCAGAAACATTGTACATTTCCCTGCGGCTGTTGCAGGTTTAATTTATTTTTCAGATAATCAGGCTCTTCACCCTGCGTAGGGTCAAGTAATAGTTCTTGGAAACAAGTTTTTGATAGCGCCTGAGTTCAATCATTATGCGTTCTATAGCTTCCAATTGCATCTTGAAAAACCAAACGCACAACTATTAATAACCACTTGAGTTCGAAATAATGAAAGCTGCTCAAATATTGCCCTTTATTAAAATCTATGCGGACACAAACGTTTTAGTCATATCACTACAAATGCTTGCATGTGAATGATAACTAATCTAGGTAAAACGTTGAACGAATACTATAATAAATGTCTGTGATCTCCGCGAGTTGCAAGAAGAAAAAAGAAGTGGCTCCTTGAAATGGTGTTGGCACTGTATTGAGTGCATATTTTTATTCAATAAATATTTGTATTGTGAAGAGGAAGAAGTGCACAAGGAACATGCCAGTCAGTGGCATCGTGATCGCTGCGCGTGCTGGATCTGACTGTGTTCGCTGCCGCTGTGTTCGCCGCTGATCTGCTCAGTCCTGCTGATCAAGTCCCGTTGATCTGCTGAATAAACCCCCCATTCTTACATTTGGTGGAGCTGCCGGTCAAGATCTATCCTCTCGCCCTGGAACTCCGCAGCCGTACATTACCACCTCCTGCGATGCCTGAGGACGTCAACCACCAAGCTGTACAAGTTGGCTCGGCCATCATCTGTGCCGGCTCCCTCCGCCAGCGAGACCCCGCCATCTTCAGCGGCACTGACGACCACGATGTCGAGGACTGGCTCACATCCTATGAACGAGTGAGCGTTTACAACAAATGGGACGCGGAAACAAAGTTAAGCAACGACATTTTCTATCTCATCGGCGTAGCAAACCTATGGTTTCGAAACCATGAAGCGGACATTCCATCATGGTCCGCGTTTAAAGCCAGCTTCTCTGAAGTTTTCGGCCGACCAGCTGTAAGGAAACTCCGCGCTGAACAGCGCTTGCGTACGCGGTCTCAGCAAGTTGGCGAAAATTTCACGAGCTATATCGAGGACGTCGTCGACTTGTGCAAGCGCGTTAACCCACACATGTCAGAGGCCGAGAAGATCAAGCACATTCTGGAAGGCATCGATGACGATACCTTTCAGATGCTGTCGGCTCGAGATATCTGCACCGTCGCGGAAGTGGTCACACTGTGCCAAAGTTATGATGAACTGCGGAAACAAAGGGCCATAACGCGCGCGAACACCATGCACTCTGAGTCCCTTGCTGGCCTAACAGATGCAGGCGAACATTCTGCGCTCCTGCCACAAATTAAGAGCTTCATTCGGGAAGAAGTTGCTCGACAGCTCTCCCTTATATCCTGCCATCAAGAGCCTTCCTCACACCTAGCTCCCAGTTTACGCCACATTATTCAAGAACAGGTAGCTGAATCTCTTCCTCCAGCCCCTCAATTCATGCCTGTTACAGCGCCGTTAACATATGCGGCTCTTGCGGCCCGACCGCCACCTACATATGCTCCACCGCCACCTGCCTACGTTCAGCCGCCTCCTGCGCCTGCGCGAGAACCTGCGCAGTTTATGCGACCGGCTCCAAGACCACGTAATCCCTGGCGCACGACGGATAACCGGCCAATTTGTTACACTTGCGGGCTTGCTGGACACATTTCTCGTTATTGCCGCAACCGTCTCCAGGTGTCGGCACCACCTACTCAAGGTTCTGCATACTGGTCTCCGACGCCTCAGTATTCTGCGCCTCCTGAGCCTCCAGCCCGCCCTCAGTTCTCCCCAGACCGCTCAGCCACATCCGACCGCCGTTCACCGTCACCGCGACGCCGCTCTATCTCTCCGATGCGACGTCGACAGAACACTTCACATGAGGAAACCTAGAGGCCGCAGTTCCTGAGGCGAGAACTGCGACCCAGTCGAACTTCCCAAGTCCTCATCTGTCGCCGGCAAACCTAATTGAAGTTTTCGTCGAGGGTGTTGCTGTCATGGCTCTAATTGACACTGGTGCTGCGATTTCGGTTATGGACGCAAAACTATGTCGCACTTTAAAGAAAGTGAAGACGCCAATTGCAGGACTTTCGTTGCGAACGGCCAGCGCTCAGCATATCAAGCCTTTAGCAGCGTGCACCGCTCGAGTAGTTATCCAGAATTCCCTTTATACGATTGAGTTCGTCGTGCTGCCAAGTTGCTCGCACGCTGTAATTTTAGGCTGGGATTTCCTGTCGCGTCATGCTGCTATTATCGATTGTGCTCGAGCTGAAGTGGGGTTCTCGACTGCGCCCGATGCCTTACCAGACGCTGATCAATCAAATTCCGGTGCTAAAGCCCTCGTCGCCGAAGATATCGACCTTCCTCCCTGCTCCTCAGTGCTTGTTCGTGTCGCTTGTGCATCTATTAGCGATGACACCGTTCTCTTCACACCAGCCCATACTTTCCTGCGCCGCAAGTGCCTTCCATTGCCCTACGCAGTGCTCGCTATTTCCGCTGGCCTGTCCATGTTATGGGTCTCTAACCCATTTAACTCCCCTACTGCTTTGCGCCATGGTGAATGCCTCGGAAGTATCCAGCCAATCGCATCTCTTCTGATCTCTGAAGAACCTGACGACGCGCCGCACTGTGTCGTGACTGCGCTCAGCCCCCCTTCAGCTGCGCCCGCTCCCCCCTCTACACTTGTTCCTCCGTTCCATCGATGCCGATCTTCCTCCAGAGCAGCGCACTCAGCTTTTGAACCTACTACATCACTTTCGCTCCTCCTTCGACTCTCATCAAAGTTCTTTGGGTCAAACTTGTACAGTCACTCATCGCATCGACACCGGCACCCACGCACCACTACGACAGCGCCCCTATCGTGTGTCTGCAACCGAACGCCAGGCTATCGAAGAGCAAGTCGACCTAATGATCCAGAATGGCGTGATTCAGCCCTCAAGCAGCCCTTGGGCCTCACCTGTTGTCCTTGTAAAAAAGAAAGATGGTTCTATCCGCTTCTGTGTCGATTATCGCCGCCTTAATAAGATTACGCGAAAGGACGTCTATCCTCTCCCACGCATCGACGACGCTCTCGATTGTTTGCAAGGCGCCGAACTCTTTTCTTCCCTAGATTTACGTTCCGGGTACTGGCAAGTCCCCTTGGAAGCGGCTGATCGCCCCAAAACTGCCTTTGTAACTCCCGATGGCTTGTACGAATTCACAGTTATGCCGTTTGGCCTTTGTAATGCTCCGGCAACATTTGAGCGGATGATGGACACCATTTTGCGTGGCCTAAAGTGGAAGACATGCCTCTGCTACCTCGATGACATTGTCGTCTTTTCTCGCGACTTTGACACACACCTCTACCGTCTGAAGCACGTTTTGACCTGCCTATCTGATGCCGGACTGCAGCTGAATTTGAAAAAATGTCGTTTTGCCGCCCGCCAGCTCACCATTCTCGGCCACGTTGTTTCCAAAGAAGGTGTATCTCCAGACCCTGCCAAACTTCGTGCCGTAACAGCCTTTCCCAAACCGACTTTCATCAAAGATCTAGGTAGTTTCCTCGGGCTGTGCTCTTACTTTCGCCGCTTTATTAGGAATTTTGCTTCCATTGCTGCTCCATTGACAGAACTTCTGTCCGGCAGTTCCGACCTTTCGTCGTGGTCACCAGCGTGCGACGATGCCTTCAATGCTTTACGACACATCCTCACGGCACCGCCAGTCCTACGTCACTTCGATCCCACAGCGCCTACTGAGGTCCACACAGACGCCAGTGGTATTGGTCTCGGCGCTGTGCTCGCTCAGCGCAAAGCAGGTTATACTGAATACGTGGTCGCCTATGCTAGCCGTACACTCACGAAGGCTGAATCCAATTACTCTGTTACTGAAAAAGAATGCTTAGCGATTATTTGGACTCTCACTAAATTCCGCCCTTACCTCTATGGTCGCCCTTTTGACGTAGTGACGGACCACCATGCGCTTTGCTGCCTTTCCTCACTGAAAGACCCGTCCGGCAGACTGGCAAGATGGGCTCTTCGCCTTCAGGAATATGATGTCCGCGTTGTTTACCGCTCTGGCCGCAAACATCACGACGCCGATGCACTTTCCCGCTGCCCCTTACAGCTGGGGTCGCGAGCCTTTCCCCTTCCGACGATTCCCCGCCATCGCTTCACATCAATGACATGCCGTCAGCGCAGCGGCAAGATCCTTGGATAAACTCTATCATCGATTTTATCTCCAATCCTACAGCTGCTTCTCCATCGCGTGCTCTCCGTCGCCATGCTTCCCACTTCGCCATTCGTGATAACCTCCTCTACCGCCGCAACTACTGCGCAGATGGCCGCAGGTGGTTGCTAGTTATTCCCCGGCAGCTACGTTCGCAAATTTGTGACTATTTCCACGCTGACCCACAATCCGGTCACGCGGGCGTCTTCAAGACATACACTCGTCTCCGGCTGCGTTATTACGGGCGGGGTATGTACACCTTTGTACTCAAGTACGTTCGCTCATGCCTCACCTGTCAACGTCGCAAGCCATCTCCTCAACGTTCTGCTGGAGAGTTGCTGCCGTTACCCAGCCCACCACGTCCTTTCGACCGCGTTGGCATTGATTTGTACGGGCCGCTTCCCTACACTGCGGCCGGCAACCGCTGGGCTATCGTAGCCGTTGATCATCTTACGAGGTATGCAGAAACTGCCGCACTTCCATCTGCCACAGCGTCAGAAGTAGCTTCCTTCATTTTGCAGCGATTTGTTCTTCGCCATGGCGCACCTCGAGAGCTGCTCAGCGACAGAGGACGCGTTTTCCTGAGTGACGTTGTGAAAGCCTTGCTCACCAAGTGCAACATTATTCATAGAACCACCTCCGCCTATCATCCTCAGACTAATGGACTCACTGAGCGTTTCAATCGTACCCTTGGCGACATGCTCTCTATGTACGTCTCCTCCAACCACTCAAACTGGGGCCTCGTCCTTCCGTATGTCACGTACGCATACAATACCGCAACGCAGTCTACTACTGGCTTCTCTCCTTTTTTTCTCCTCTACGGCCGTCACCCCTCTGCAACAATCGACACCATACTCCCGTATCAGCCAGACATATCAGAGTATACACCAGCGTCTCAAGCAGCCCAGCATGCGGAAGACTGTCGACAAATCGTCCGCGCATTCACGGCTAACACCCAGTACCGCCATAAATCCAACCATAACAGCCAACACTCGACACCGCACTTCTCGTCTGGCGCTCTTGTGTGGCTATGGATACCTTCCAATGCCCCTGGACTGTCTTCAAAATTTCTTGCTAAGTACCATGGCCCATACCGTGTTCTGGAGCGCACTTCTCCGGTTAATTATGTGGTGGAACCTGTTACGCCATCCCATGATCTACGCCGGCGCGGACGCGAGATTGTTCACGTCCAGCGCCTCAAACCCTATTACGACCCTGCCGTCTTGCTCACGCCTTAAGTCGCCAGGGTGTCTTCTCTTCGTCCCGCGGGTAATTGTGAAGAGGAAGAAGTGCACAAGGAACATGCCAGTCAGTGGCATCGTGATCGCTGCGCGTGCTGGATCTGACTGTGTTCGCTGCCGCCGTGTTCGCCGCTGATCTGCTCAGTCCTGCTGATCAAGTCCCGTTGATCTGCTGAATAAACCCCCCATTCTTACAGTATGTTTAAATTACATTGCTTTTTTCTTGTTGAACGATAAAGCGATATTTGCAGTGTTTACAAGCATTGAAGTTCAGGCTAGTTTGTTGCTGATTGGAATACGGTGTGTTTCGTGATTTCAAGAATGAGATGGAATATCAACGTAAAGGCACAAGGCAAGTTCAGATAGTGGTTTATTCATTACGGGTTGTAACACTGAAGAAATAACATGAGGAAATACGAAAATTAAGGAAGCAATAGTAATATTATGTAGAGGCTGGCTTCCTGGTCTGTGATACAGAAGTATGATGTGCTATTGTGGAAGGGACAAAAAAAGGGATGCAAACACAGTGCCAGTATGCCCGTCGTCAGGTTTTGTTCCTGTCACTACTGCGCTGTATACTTCTGAACCAGTAGGCAGCATGGAATTTTTAAAGTCAGTATTCTTGAAGCAATTTCAGTAAGAATGAAAAGGTGTGTGTTACACAAAATTTGGTCACAAGTTATGTTACAAGTATCAGCTGATTATATTAGCATTTTCAGATTTCGCATTACATGCAAAAAAATCACGCCTGTCACATGGACATTAATGGTTGCCACATTGCAGAGCAGAAACTAGTCTTGCAAAGCTAATCTGCAAACCATCTTGGTTACGTTAACAAAACAAGTAGACTGCAGGAACTACTCAAATACGTTTGCTGTTGGCGTCCATTTTGTGGCTCAAAAAGCAGTCTGTACCCTACAAACAGCATATCAAAGTTTGGAGACCTTGAATAAATAAAACTTTTACCTTAGGAAACAAACCTTTGTGAGTATTTTTCGCAATATTACCTCATTGGCACTTGAAGATTTCGTAATAGGCGCACACCTTGCACGTAAAGTAGTTCTAGCCTCTCCAAAACAGAGTTCAACTTGAAAGTCATGAGACATACCTCAATTGGAGTACGGTTTACAATGCCAAAGTTTGGCAAAACGAATTGGGGTATGTCAGGCCGAGTATGAAGTGCGTTGTAAAACACAAGAACAACGCTTGTTCAATGCTAGCTCCCGCTGCTAAACCAACAGTATGTTTCCCAAACATCCGTTCTTCATGTCTCCTAGAAATACACGGCTCAGGCGAAGCTCGATCATCTGCGTTTGGTCCCTTCAAAAAAAAAAAAAAACATCGTGATGTTTTTATAGCAGTTATGATCATAAAAATAAGCACATCAATTACCAGCATTATTTGTGACAGCTAAGTGCTGCTTTATATATTATACAATTCAGGATATTTGTATATACTGTCTTTCGTACATGAAGCAGATATTGGGTTCATAGTTGTGCATTACACTTCTATGCAGAAATTTGCTTCCTATTACTGGATTTAAGCAATAAGAGTCAACGAAATTTTAGCGGCAGAAGATTGGTATTTATGCATTGCATGCTCTTTTAAGGCTTTGTGGCAGCCGCTTGGAAGGGTACACAACGCAAAGTAATATTCGTGGCATTTTTCATTGTATGCATCGATTTACGTGTTTTATATTTAAAACTTTCAATAGACTTATTGAAATTAATCCATTTGTGATGAGATGGAACGCAGCTCTTCTGGGGAAAAAGTAGCTGTTAGAAAGAAGTCTTCAAGCTTTATCTATTGCTTCCCTTCGATGAAGTTGGCTTCTATTATATCGACTGTAGTCTTGAAAGGAAGTCTTGGCTCAAAAGCAAGGTGAAATCAACCAGTAATCCCGGACAGCAATGAACCAATGTTTGAAACCTTCGTTCTGTACTATAAATATTTATTCATTACTCTCAAAAAGAACAAATTTTCACCGCTATCACCTATTAGCCATGTTGAGGACAAGTCACCACTTAGCAAACAAAATTTAATGATGTTCTGCCTTTCTCAGCCCATCTAAACAAACGCAAGTAACATTTTATATGAAAATATATTATTTGCAAGGCATATTTCACTATTGTCTATCATTCTCCATACATAAATTTTATGTCGATTTCCTGGAGGATATGACGCCTTCATTGCATGCTTTGGCACTATTCATTCTTTAAAATTGCCTCCATTATTGTAATGACAATAGTTCTTTGCAGTGAACCTAGTTATTGTTAACCTTTTTGCGGTTTCCCGCAAGTAAACCTCATTTATGACTTAAATGCGCTGTTTATGTGTTCCATCATTCTTTTATTATCAGAAATTTTAAGGTAGCTTTCCTAATTTGGTAGTTCCAAGCCAAAACTCTGAATAACATTTTAACTTCCTGTCACAAAAAAATATCTTCCTTCAATTAACATTTTTCTCCGTGGTTACAGCGTATGGTCACTCGCATTAGAGTTGAACGTGTTCCATTTAACTTATAGCAGTTGACTATATCATATCCTGAACTGGAGTTTCATTTTTTCAGGGTTGGATATACATTTCTACACGATTTTGAAAAGTTGTATTGCCCTCTTATTTTTCAAAAGAAACAACAATAAACAGTAGAAGAATAAGCAATTCACTGCATAAATAACTTCATTTTATAGGTAATAGTATTAACTAGTTAGCACTGTTAAGGTGTTATCTATTAGCATTATACACAGACACTCCTTCCATCTAACCTTCTGTATAGCTTCTTTCAGCATGTTGTGAATAACAGCAAGCAGGTGACAGACATGAGAGAGAATGGCAATAAGCACAACAAAAGGTGCCCCAATGAATAAAATTGAGTCTGGGCTTGAAGTATCCGCCTTAAACAGGAACATTCACTTGACAGGCAATATTTCACACTAACTTAACAAACATTTCTTTCATTGCGCTGCTTTCGAATTCATAACATCTTAGATGCTGATAATACAAATTGTCACGCACGTCCCGCGGTCCTTTATTGAAGGAAGATGAGGTGTTGCAGGAGAAGCTGAAGAGGAAGATGAAGCTGGTTTCGTTCGCTCTAGATGTATTACCGACTAGCGCACCTAACACCCGCCGTGTAAGTAAACCACGTAACAACTTTGGTGGAGGTTCTGGGTATCGATCACGACGGAACCTCTCCTACCCCGTCGAAGCAGATGAATAGCTGGGCTACTTCCTCTACTGACGGCGATGGCGCGAGCAGATGCTCCAACGCAGCCAATGCCAGGAGGTCAACCCATCACCACACAGACACAGTCCTATCAGGAACCCCGGCACTTCTATGACAAGCCCGGGGAAGACATGGATGACTGGCTACTTCCTCTACTGACGGAGATGGCGCAAGCAGATGCTCCAACGCAGCCAATGCCAGCAGCTCAAACCACCACCACACAGCCCTATCGGGAACACCGGCTCTTCTATGGCAAGCCCGGGGAAGACGTGGATGACTGGCTCACCCACAACAATAGGGTGAGCAAATACAACTGCTGGGATATGAAGACCAAGTTGGCGAACGTAGTCTTATTTTTTGAAGAAACAGTGCTAACACGAATTGATAATCATGAAGCATTCCTTATCATCTGCGATCGCTTAATGGAAGAAATGACAGCGCGATTTGGCAATGCCGATGCTCGAAAAAAGAGCGCCAGACTCTGGCTCAGCGAGCGCAAGTACCGGGGCAGACCTGCACACCTTACATAGAAGAGCAAAATAGTTGATGCTCGGATGAATGAGGAAGACAAAGTGGCCACTTGCTCAAAGGAATAGCAGTAGACGTATACAGTTTTCTCATCAGAAAAGATGATTTGAATACCACCGCTGATGTTGCCCGACACTACCGCACGTTTGAAGGTTTGAAGCGACTCCGTATCTGCCCGAAATTCGGTCTGTTACCGAATGTCACAACTGTCGCCAGTTTGAATGGTCCTGGAGCGACAAGCATGGCAGATACAATTCGACAGATTATCCGCGAAGAGCTTCGGAGGCACCACGATATTGAGGGTCACGGCAGTCCCGTCTACAGTGGAATCTCTTCGGGAGACGATAGCCCACCTCCTCCCTGTTATGCGCCCTCTGATATATCTACTTGGGACATCCGATGCTCTGCTGCTCATGGCCCGAACATCCAACCTCCCACCATGAACGCCTACAACAGCCAGCACGCTCGCCTTCCTCGTCGACATCCAGACCAAGAAGCGTTCGACCCAAGCCACGACACAATGAGCCTTACTCGTCGCGTGAATGTGAGCCGCCGGTGTGTTATACCTGTGGAATGATGGGCCACATTTCGTGTTCTTGCCGCAATCGCTGTCCATACCAGCAGTATCACCGACAGTGGGTGAATGCCCGTAGAAGGATTCCCGCTGACAATGCTGACCCATATAGAAGAACACCTGGTCCTAAAGAGTACAGAGCGACATCTAGCCGACAAGAACACAGAACGGCGCTCAAGCGAAATGAATCACCGGCTTCTGACCGCAACCTGACACCACTATCTCGGCGCTTACGACGCTCACGTTCTCCCCCACGATGGTCGCCACCTCCGCGAACCTAGACAGTGCGGCCGATGGAGCTCAGGTCGCAAATGATTCTAGCTTACCTATGCCTCTGCCCGTTTCGATGTTAACGAACACCATTGAAGTTTTTGTGGACAGTGTACGTGCTACGGCGTTGGTGGACACAAGTGCAACCATTTCTATCAAAACCCTCGCTTTTAAAAACCGTCTTGGGTGTAAAGTTATGTTTGGTTGGGAGACAGCGACGACACTGCGTGGTGTTAGTGGCGAACCGCTTGACCCACTTGGAGTCTATTCCATGAACCTCGTAATCGCCGGCTGCACATTCAGAACCGAATTTAGAGCACTTCGTCGATCAACGCATAACGTCATTCTTGGTCTCGATTTTCTGGAACAATGTGGGGTCACTCTCAACTTTCGCAATGGGGACATTTCTGTGAATACTCGCTTTGAATCTCCTTTGTGTAAAAATTCGCCAACCAATCCTAGTACGCTTTCGGTTTCAGATGGCATAGTCATTCCTGCAATGTAAGCAGAGTTTATACAAGTTGTTGACTCAAGCTGTATCAGTTATTCGTTCGACGCTGTAGTTGAGCCACTAGCTCTCAACAGCACGAAGAAAACTGTTCTGATTCCCCGTTGCATCATTTCAGCCAGGAAATGCCATTCTTCTTTGTGGACGACTAACTGCTCTAATGAACCTGTTGTATTACACACGTGGCCTAAAACTTGCCAGCTTTGACAAAGACGCGTTTAATCAGTGGCAGTGCTCAATATAGGCAATTCCCAGCCTACCGAATGCTCAGAAGTAGCTCAGAAACAATGTCTTAACATGGTGAACAAATCCCTGCCAACAAGTGACCGTTACAATTTAGTGGTAGTTCTGTCGAAACATGCTGCGGCTTTCAATTTCTCTCGATACTCGCCACCACGGATTCCCATTTCCCATACTCAGCACAGAATCAATACTGGGACTGCTGATCCAATCCGCCAGAAGCCTTATCATGTGTCCCCATCAGAGCGTCAGACGATCGAAGAACAAGTTCGTGATATGCTGCATAAGGGCATCATTCAAGAATCATCTATTCCATGGGCTCCCCTATGATATTAGCTGAAAAGAAAATAGCACATGGCGATTTTGTGTCAATTATCGAACACTGAATAATATTACTAAGAAGGACGTGTATTCTCTGCGACGTATTGATGACGCAATTGATTGTTTGCAATTTGCCTCCTATTGGTCCTCAGTTGATCTGCGATCAGGCTATTGGCAAATTTCCATGCACCCGAAAGATAAAGAAAAGACGGCATTATTCACCCCAGACTGACAATATGAATTTAATGTGATGCCGTTCGAATTATGCAACGCTCTAGCCACCTTCGAAAGATTCATGGATACAGTTTTGCACGTACTGAAGTGGAACATTTGTATGTGTTATTTGGACGATGTAGTGATATTCGGGACTACTTTTCGATTAGAGATTGTCTTGGAGTATATTGAGAAAGCTGGTATGTTACTCAATTCCAAGAAAAGACGTAAAGATCGAAGCTGTCACTTGTTTTAAACGCCGAAATCGTTAAAACAGCTCAGGAGTTCTTTGAGGGGGCTTTGCTCCTATTTTTGGCGTTTTGTTCCGACGCTTGCTGACCTAGCATATCTCCTTGCATGTCTTCTGCAAAAAGATGTGCCTTACAAGCGGACTGCCGATTGTGACTCCGCCTTTCGCCAGTTATTTTTTTTTACATCAGGACCTGTACTACGCTACTTCAACTCCAACAGCTCTAACAGAATTTCACACTGGCACCAGTGCAGTCGGAGTTGGTGCAGTCCTCATACAGGCCTCATTGGCAATGAGCATGTAGTTGCATATGAAAGCAGTTCTTTAAGCAAGGCTGAGCACAATTGCACAGTAACTGAACAGGAATGCTCAGCTGTTTCTTTCGGTGTGCAAGCTTCGATCTGATCTCTATGGATGTGCATTGCAATTTGTGACAGAACATAATTCCTTATGTTGGCTTGTAAACCTCCGTGACCCCTGTGGACGCCTTGCGCGGTGGGCGTTGCGCCTCCAAGAATTCAATTTTACTGTGTCTTTTAGGAGCGGTGGGAAGCGTGCTGATGCTGACTGCCTGTCACGGTTGCCTCTTGAAAGTACTGATTGCGAGAGTGAGATCTTGGATGAATATATAGCTGCTACCTCTCCAAGCTTCCCCGATGTTGGTGAATTTTATATTGCACAGCGGAACAACAGCGAGTTGGCGCCGCTTTTTGATGCCTCAAGTTGCCCGATCCCTGCAACCTCATTCTGCATTCGGGACGGTCTACTATACAGGAAGAACTACTCGCCAGTAGGTGCACGGTTTCTTGTGGTAGTTCCTACACTTTTTCGATTTCAGTTTCTTCGGGTAATGCACGATGATCCCACGGCTGGACACGGGTTTTGCCAGGACATTGCATAGGACTAAGGAACGTTTTTATTGGCCGACGATGAGTCAAAGTACTCAACATTATGTATTTCACAAGTATAGAAAACTGGGCGAGTTGGATTGGATTCATCTTAAAGCAGCGCGAAAACACAAGACTAAAAGGAACAGGAGACGACGCAAGCGCTTATTGCCGGCTGCCTTCAGTGCCAGCGTTTCAAACACAAAACCTGCTCTCCGCCAGGTCCTCTTCAGCCTATAACGCCGCCACGAACTCCATTCGAACAGACGGGAATTAACCTTCTAGGACCGCTTCCCCGCTCCACCAACGGGAACCGCTGGATCATCGTTTGCGTAGACTATCTTACGCGGCATTGTGAAACTGCTGCCATACCGTCAGCCACTGCTTCTGATGTCTCGGCCTTCCTCATACGGTCCATCATTCTTCGACATGGGCCTCCTCGCGTCCTAACAAGTAACCGGGGGCGACAGTTTACGGCAGAAGTTGTAAAAGACCTTCTTCGTCTCTGCTCATGCCATTTTATCCATTCAACTCCTTACCACCCACAAACAAATGGAATTACCGAACACACCAATCGTACGCTTAGCAATATACTCGCAATGTATGTCGACTGCCACCACAAAACTCTGATGAAGTCCTTCCGTTTATAACATACGCATTTAACACTGCTAAGCACGAAACGACAGGCTACAGTTCTTTTTTTCTTCTTTACGCCCGACTTCGACGAAGTACTCTGGACTCATTTTTACCTTTCTCCCTTCCAGCTGAAACTTCATTAGCTCATACTATCTTTTTTGCTGAAGAAGCTCACCGACTCACTAGATTTGGCCCTTTAGCCTCCCAAGAACGCTACAAGCAACGCTACGACAAGCGTCACCAAGATGCTAATTATGCCCCTGGTGACTTGGTGTGGCTTTGGACGCCGTTGCGTAAGCGCGGCCTTTTCCAGAAACTGTTCCACCAGTATACTGGTCCTTTCGTTGTGCTGGAACGCATCAGCGAAGTCAACTGTGCGGTCTCTCGCATGACGACCCATGGTCTTCGTTCTCGGAAGACTCAAATTGTTCACGTGGCCCGCATGAAGCACTGCTATCAGCGTGACGAACCTTGACTCGCCCGGCAGGCTTCGTCTACGAAGAGGGCATGGTCACGCACGTCCCGCGGTCCTGTATTGGAGGAAGATTAGGTGTTGCAGGAGAAGCTGAAGAGGAAGATGAAGCTGGTTTGGTTCGGTGTGAATGTGCTAACGAAAAGCGCACTTAACACCCGCCGTTTTAATAAACCACGTAATACAAATTATCAGTTAAAATAGGCCGTCATTATTTTTCTCTTAGCAAAATTTTCAGCAATTAGCTATGCAATGCACTTATCTTCCTATAGGTACTTTACATTTAGTGTATTATTGAATTCTTTTCAGAACGTGTCCTACACTGCGGTTATGACAAGCATGACAGATTTCAGCTGCCAACTGATACATAAAAAACGCAGAGATATGCTATAGCGTTTGACACATACGGTCGATGGTTTTGGTTTTCACTTTTCAAATTATTTTTTTGGTTTATTTAATAGTTTTTCCACATCGATACTTAGCATCAGCAAACATTGGCTTTCCAATCCGAGCAATTTGACATTATGAGCAATGTTTCGTATTTCAATAATTAAAATAGTTCATTCATAGGTTACACACTAAAATTTCTTAATCAGCATAATCAAGCATTAGCATTTTATCGTGAGCATACTGACATCTTTGATCCCTCTTTTTTTAAGTTTTCATTTTTTTAGTTTTTCAAATATAACTATTTTTTCATCAACTGAGCACTAAATTGTCTTGTTCAGCATCATTAAGTATTGGCTTTTCATTCTGCTCATTTTGACAACATTGAATACATCCTTTCCAGTTTTTCAATTATTTCAATTATTTTATTGATCAATCAGACATTCTAATATTCTTGACTACCGTAATCAGTCATCGGCTTTTCATTTGGACATTTTAACTCATTTGAACAACCCTTTTCAATTTGCTAACATTTTCATTTCCTTAATTAATCAATTCATTATAACTATTTCATTAAATCGTCACTGCATATCACACAACACTCAACCATTATTCAATACCCAACTTCAAATTACTACAATACAAGTTTTTTTTAATGCAGCCACCCGTGATTTACGACAAGCATTGTCGGCAACTACAACGCCGACAGCTTTTAGGCTGAACAAGTTGTATAAACTGTCGCTTAAAAATTACTTCCCGCACCTGTTAAAAATATCCCTAGCCTTTCAAAGTTTCATGCAACACAGGGGAGTGCATAAAATACAATATCCCATGAGCCATGTTGCTTTGGTCACCAGTATCACGGTGTGTTTCAAGGCACATGCATTGTCATTCAGTGCAACGGCTTCTTCGCTGTCTACTTATAAATTTTGCAACAGCTTAACAATCCCTTTGTTAAGAATGATTTTATAATTGCGGACTGTAACGAGATATAAAACACAGCTGTGAAAAATGTACCCAACCACAACCACCATGCTCACAATTAATATCACTTATCGACTAATATCAGGAGTTACTAAGTAAATATATGCGGTTATGGCTAGTTGTACTTGAGTGGCACATAACCATTTTACCCCGCCGGGGTGGCGCAGTGGTTACGGCTCTCGACTACTGTTGCCAAGCAAGCTGGATCCAATCCCGACCTCGGCGACCGCTTTCGATAGAGGCGAAAAGCGTTCGTGTGCTGTGCGTTGTCAGTGCACGTTAAAGAACCCCAGGTGATCGAAATTTCCGGAGTCCCCCAGTACGGCGTCTCTCATAGCCTGAGTCGCTTTCGGACGTTAAGCCCCTCGCAACAACAACAACAACAACAACAACATAACCATTTAAAAATAGATTGCGATCCCAACAGGGTACGACTTTAATTCTACAAACTCAGTAGTAAATTGTTTGTAATAATATAGGCCCAATATTACTTTGGTGTTCTTTTTGGCCCAATAATTTGGAGTTCTTTTTGTTTTATAGGGATTAACAATGCAACGCGTCACAGGCTATGAGATATGCATTTGTGGACATTCGGGAAATTTCGACCATGAAGGGAGATTGAAAAAATGCACTGCGCTAAAAACTACGATTAAACAATTAAAAAACTGGGTAAGCGCGACTCCGAAATAAGTTTATTTGAACAAACAGGCGAGATATATAAACAGAGAAACAAACAGATGCACCTGCGCGGAACCGCCAGATAGAAAAAAAAAACCATTACGTTTCAAGTTTTATCACGGTATAAAAAATCACACTCTGCAATGGAGACAGAAGGCTGGCTAATGGATCTATCACTATCTTTCCTGATACAGCAGGCTTCCTTAACTTCTCGCGTTAGCTTATCTCTATGACGGAAAAGAGTTCTAGTTTGTGAGAACAGCGGGTAGCAGCTTTGTCTATATTTATGACCTTTATTGCCTTTCTTATTTTTTCTTTCGTTGCATTTCTGCAATGCACAGCCACATGTCAATAAGTGTTGGATGATATGGCCCCCAAATGCTCCCTCAGTCGTGCATTTATATATCGGCCCGTTTGGCGAACGTACACCTTACAGCAAGAGAAAAGCAACTCATAAACAACCGCGCACAGGCAGGGGACATACCGTGATCTGTGCTTAATACCACATTGAAAAGGCCGACACTCTGGGATGAAGCAATTTTTCGCTGTACACGGGGACACAATCTGGCCAGTTTGAAGGGCGCAGAAAAACCACTCTGATCCCAAAAGGATCGGCCACATTCTTTATGTTATAATAGAGTTGATGCTTGTAAGGGAGGACACAAGCCTTTACATCACCTGCTCGTTGCGTTGAGCGGTTTTAAAAATAGATATTACATGTAGTATTAATATTTGAAAAATTGCGGCTAACACCGATGTGGGATACCAAGCTGAGACCAGCTTATTAACTTGCTGAGCAGTGCTACGATTAACTGAGTGGAAGCAAGACTTCAGTAATGCCGCTCGAAGTTATGCCATTACTATACCAGTTTTTACAATTTTAGAGTGCCCTGATGCAAACAACTACGAAGCTTTTTGTGACCTCGGCTAATAGCGTCATTAAGTATATGAGCCTTCAAACATGTACCTAATATCCAAAAACTGCAAAGTATTTTTCTTAGGTATCTCACACGTCAACTCGAGACTGGACCCGCAATCCTTAAAGACATTAAGAGCATCGATGCCAATGTTCTCGGTGGTGGCCCTTCCTACAAACACCAGGCAAATATGGACGTACCGAAAAACATTAATGAACTTGCTAGGCAGTTTACTATTGATAGCCCTATGTACTGCAGCTAAAACAATGTTATCAAGTAACGGTGCCACCTTAGAGCCAATGCAAATCCTTGATTTCTGAATGAACGTATCCCCCCGCCATGACACATGTTTAGACGATTGCCACATGATTAAAAGTTCAAGAAATGCTTCTACATTACATCACACTATGAAACCAACTTATATTCATCATTAAATTCTGTAATGCACTGTTTAACGGCTATCATAAGCTGTGGTTGAGGAAGAGCGTCTTCTACGTCACCGGTAAGAGCTGAGCAGCCACCCGGATTGTTATCCTGAAACAATTGTACAAGGGTAGTAGAACCAGTAACGTGACATGGGTTCTCCAATACAAGATCAGACAGGTGCTCCTGAAGGAAGCTGGGAGCAACAGACTACTATGTTCCTCTTCTAGACAAAATGGAACCGAAGGGAAGTCCGGTTTAAGGGTTTTTGCTGAAAATAAAAGGTACAAACTTATTTCCGTCGAATCTCTGACTCCCTCTCCCAGGCGGGTAAATTTAAGTTATTCTATTAAACTCAAAGCGCTTTTTTTAACGTCACTAATGCGTTTGCGCTTGCCCAGTTCTTGAAGTGTTTAGTCGTCATCTTTTTTAGCGCAGTGCAAGTTTTCAATCATGTCTAATTACCAATCCGCCCAACCTTCTACCTTACCATGATGGGCTCTTTAAAAGATTTCGCGGAGCATATTGCAGACACGTTTTTTACCACCATCGAAGAGCTGCCGCAGCAACCAGAGTAGCACCTGCATACTTGCGTCGAGCAGCAAATGTTTTGCTGCTTTGTTTAAATTTTTTTGCTTACAGCAATGACTGCGCATCCTATAGAGCTGCTTTTGCGAAGAGGTTTGTAAGAGCGAACAAAAAAAGAAGGCGAACATGCAACGCACAACACATGATGAATGTGTGCGAGGTGGCTTGGTTTTGCGCAACTTAGGGAAGCGACAATATCTGCGACGAGGTGGTAGGGATTCCAAACAAAGCGCAACGTTTTCAAGTAGTCAGCATTTACCTAGGCACTATAGCCGTCTGCAGGCTGTCGTGGCGGCACACACATTACATGTTCTTGATTAGCTTCTGACATTCATTTTCCGCGGCCTCCTAGACTGTCGTAACTAGGCGTTCATTTTAACAGAGCTTGGAAATCAATTAGCTTTTGTCTGGTTTAGGTGTGACAAAAAAGGAACAGCACTGAGTATCGGAAAAAAAACGAAGTCATATGGCTGATAAGGCGCTCTGTTTCATTGTTTTGTGGCCAACGGGAAACGTGCCCATAGTTTATCGTGATGAAGCGCTTCACGCCGCTTTCGTTGCTCCGCACAAAAATGGGTCGCCGTGAGCTTCTGCTATTCGTTCGCTGTCTTGCAATCTTTGTCCAGGCTCGGGCTCGGCGTCACGGAACAAAGCGCGCGGTCATATCTACCTGACAGTGGCAGGTATACTGCAGGTATAACCTGCTTAGAGAAAAGGAACTTTCTGTGGCCAGCGTCGTGATGAGGTTTTTCGAAGCGGAGGCTCGCTCAGGTACTATGGTTAAGGTGACTGGCGCGTGCTTGAAGCGTGATGCACATGGTAGCAGAAGCTTGTTCGCAAGCGTTCGTTCGCGAAGCGTTGTGAGCTAGAATTTGTGGAATAGAGAACCTGCATGTTCTGGCCGGCGTGCGACTTGCTGTAGTTTTCATCGATGTGGACATGATCGTCGCCGCTTCGAATGTGATATTGAGGGCCCTCAGCCAAAGTACCAGTTAATTATCGAACCCAACTGTGACAGCCGCATTTGCATATAAAGGCGAAACGAAAAGGACGTCGGTGTGCTGTGCCGTTGCCAACGCGGTTAGCTCTAGCAGCGTGCTCGGAGCTGATGGCAGTTGCAACGGCTTTACAGTGTCCGCGCATATATATATATACCGACGCCAGGCGGTGAAAAGAGCGGCGCCCATGTAATGCTGCGGGCCTTCATTATTTTAATTCGTGAGTATTACAGACCATACAAACAGACTCTGTTCGCAGAACGTGTCAACAGAGGGTATTTGCTCACACCCTCAAAATTCGACTGCCTGGGCACCCGAAATTTGACCTCGTCCGAATTTAACAAAACATGGTTTCTAACCTAAATTTATTATTGGCAATTCAATGGTTACCTACAAATGTGGGTGGCCCGCCCCCAAATATTGGCCACCTGGACACCAGAAATTTGACCTCGCAGAAATTTGATGAGCGCATGCTCGGGACAAGTTCGCTTGGCACTAAATGTACAAGACATATTAAAACAGGAAACCACAGAGCAATGAAGGTAAACAAGCAAACACGAAGCACGAAAAATACAGTTACGAGGTACAGCCTTTGTAAAAAGTGTCGAGCCTAGGGGGTCTGCTTCCGATCTCTATAGTAGCGCGGATTTAGCAATAGTGGAGGTCGTTAACATTGCAGAGGGTAGGGCAAAAAACCTTTTTACCCACACACTATGTTGTTTTTATTTCGGCACTTTGAGTCTCAAAAACGAGCACTTGAAGACGAGAAACCAGGAGCGTACCGGCCACCCAACAAAAACGAGTGGCCAGGAAGGGTTTAGGGAGGGCTGAGGCCGTCGCGGCGGCCGGGCGCGCAAGCAGCTTTTAAGAGCTTCCATTTTATCCGGCCGCAGGCCTCATGAAAGATTGTGGCGCCACAACTCAAGTCTGACCGCGGTATTTAACCATTGCCTTGTAAGCCCCTTCGCAAGCATTTAGCAAACAATTATTGTAGGCAGGTGTAACGAAGAACCATCAAGTGAACCAGAAAATGCCACGGACCAAGTGGAAATGAACAAACTCATTGCTTTTCATGGATTCATGGAGTGTTTGCGTCCAGAGGTGCTGCGTAAACGAAAGAGCGCAAGCAGCACATTTGAGACGAGTACTGGTGTTATTTTTTTAGTCAAGCATAAATAAAGACATGGGGCGTTATACGCAGGCAAACATATCGCTCCATAGCTTGAGCGAATGAAGACTTTTATTGCAGTGTCGCCAATGGTGACATTTTTTTATTTCACATTCAAGAAAAGTGAGTCTTCGTCTTTACTTCAGGAACGCTGAAATGACGCAGTCAATTGAAGACTTTGGACATCCGATGTTCTTCCAACTGAAGTTCTGGTGCTTTTCCACGTGTTCGCAGTGCCGATTTCTTGACGTTAGCGAAGCTGTCATAACATATATTTATCGACCTGCAATCGAGAATAAATTAATAACATAAAGATTCATATTGAAAGGTGTAGGTTTTCATGTCCAGCAAGTGCGTCTATATATATATTGCGTTTTGTGCGAAAGGAATACATACAAAGCATTTCACATACCCGTACTAGCCACCAGTGCGCAGTTAGTAAAGAAACTAAACAGCTTTAAACAACCGTTTCAAATACCCTACAGTATTGATGCTGGGGGATTCTCTCACACTTACATTGAGCATATTTCGAACAAAAGCAACAAGCTCCCACTAATACTGTACATCGAAAATAAAGCTCGTTTGTGTAGATGCCCCTCGGGAGAATTTCTGCGAACCATTGCTGCTTCATACTTCCCCCTTTTTTTTTCAGATGTTGAGAATTTTCGATAGTAGCGTCGGCATTATCGACGAAGCAAGCATATTAAGCATCTTTAAACAATTTGCAATGGACCTGCTGGATAACCAGTAAGGCATGATAATAAATCCTTGTTTAGCACCCTCCGCGAAAAAAAGGTACAGTTGCAAAGGTTTTATTTCAATTAACCCAGTAATGGGGGGCATCTGATCGTGTATGACGATAATTCCTGTTATTTACTTCATCAACGCTATGGGACTGCAATACTTCGATTTCGGACTTCTCGAATGCTCAAGATGCTAATCGAGCTCAGTAACAAAAATTAATCTCGAGAAGAGCACTCTCGTCCGCGGCTTCTCTTGCGGATGATGTTTTGCGTCAATAATTCCTCAAATATGCGTCTATCACACATGTACTTAGACGTCTTCCACATGCTTTTCAACACACAACCACAATCTACCACACTATGTGAAAAGCCACTCAGCATAGCTTTAAAGCCGTACGAACTCCCTGCATGGTCTAGGGTTAACATGCATGACTCGGAACTGTAGTGGTATATGTTTCTCCAGTCTCCTAACCTTAGCATCTGATAACAAGAGCTCGATTTAGCAGCTGATGTGAAACCGGTCATATCACGTGACGTCACACACTCCTACGATCAGTCAGTGTCTGGACATGTCAGCTTCCAACCATCACCTGCCGCAGCAACAAAGCTTGCGACTTTTGTCTGATGACGCCCGAGGCTCAGACCATGAATTTTTCAGAGCACGGGACGTTTAATGCTGACGCTTTCAAGCTCGACAGCAAAACGAGGAAGTAAAGACATCTCCCCTTTTCAAAGACAGAGGGAATTTGGTTCAGATTTCTCTAGGAGGCCGTATGTTCGCTGTGGTTAACTGCGATTTTATCATCACAAATTCTCAAGCTGCAAAATGAGTAAGCACACAATGGCTACCTTCAGCGACTCTCCAGCTGCGGTATCTTCCACAGGAACGGCGTGCCTGCCTCTCCTCGCTGAGCGTGCCGCAAAGACGACCTCGGCGAATGCGATGAGACAGGCTAGTCCCAGCCCGGCGAGCAGCACAACAAATACGCCGCCCACCTTCGGTAGGCCGAGCCCACTGGTCGAGCCCGACTGGTCTGACCAATTGCTGTTATCTGAACAGCGCCTTCCTGGATCCCTCACTTTCCACCAGCGGTCCTTTAGGATCTGCAGCGTGCCGCTCTCTTGAAGCCGCAGAATGGCGGAGGAAAGCAGGCTCCGGTAGGGAGAACCTGCACACAAACGCGAAGTAAGAAACTAGACGGTAACGTAGTTTTTCCCGATCTTCATTGCTTATGTGCTTCGTAAAATGGGTCCTTCATTTGGTTAGAGTCCATTTACAATTTGTGCAAGGTTTACCTAGGCAAGCAAATAACCAATAGATATCGTACATTTAGTGGACGAAACCATGCGTAAGAGTTTTCATTGCTAAACTTCAGGGCACTTGAGATTAGAAATTAAAAAAATGCACATTTCTAGCAGTAACATAGTATTAACCTTTTTTTTCTTCACACAGGTCTCATATCTATTGAAGCGATTTGAAAAACCAAATTACGGATTGCTCTTCATTATATCCAAGCAATACAAAGAAGTGGAAGTTTGATCGTCAATGCTGAGAAGATAAACCACTGTCATTTTGACTCATGTCATCATCATCATCATCATCATCATCAGCCTGATTATACCCACTGCAGGGCGAAGGCCTCTCCCATATCTCTCCACTTAACCCGGTTCTGTGCTAGCTGCATCCACTTGACCCCTGCGAACTTCTTAATCTCATCCGCCCACCTAACTTTCTGCCGCCCCCTGCTACGCTTTCCTTCCCTTGGAATCCAGTTTGTTACCCTCAGCGACCATCGGTTATCCTCTCTTCGCACTACATGTCCTGCCCATGTCCATTTCTTCTTCTTAATTTCCACTAGAATGTCGTTAACTTGAGTTATTTCTCTGACCCACTCTGCACGCTTTCTATCTCTTAATGTTACCCCTACCATTTTTCGTTCCATAGCCCTCTGGGTTGTCCTCAACTTAAGTAGAACTCTCTTGGTTAGCCTCCACGTTTCAGCCCCATAGGTGAGTACAAGTTCTGATCATTTTTGTAGGTATTACAGAATATAAATGCAGCAATATATGTCAAAAAAATACCCGCCCTAACGTCGCCATAAGATGATAATCAATAAATGCCAAATGCGTCTAAATATCATTTTACATATCAGTCGAAAACTAGAATTCAAAATAAATTACATAACCAGTTCTTGATATTCTTCAATGTCACTACCATGAACCAATGTATATAGCCCACACATTGCGTTCTAAGTGAACGCAGATTCCTCTCTATGGTATTTTTTATCGAGGCAATCTGTAGCCCGACTTGACCTGGAAATGAGGACAGTATGAGTGGTGTTCATCGCACAGGAAATCAAAGGACTCAACAGTTTTTGATAACAATACCTGCCTTCTCCTAGTCGTGCAAAATTCTTTTATAAACATCTTAGTCAAATGAAGCAGAAAACTGAAACATTTATTTAAAAGTCGGTCCTTATTTTCTTCTGACACATTGAAACCAACGTTCTCTTCGTGAAACGTGTCAACGTGCATATGTTTCGAAACGCCTATCTATATCACGTATTATATCCGAGCACAACTTATCTATAGATAGAAATAAAGTATGTAAGACTAAAAATCAAGGTGATTAAGTTCAACTCCACGGCACCTGAAACGCGGCCTCCCTCAAACGCCATAACTGAAAGTACTGCCTAATAAGAAAATAAATACCGCTAGACCCAAGCGACAACTTGATTGCGTTGTCAGGCAGGTTTTACTGCTTGCGGCTTATGAAGAGGGAAGTGGCTTTGAGCCTCGTAGCGAGCGTGAGAATAGGAAGACTGGTAAGTGCAAGTGTGAAATTTAAGACGAGGGAGATTATCTGCCTCCAGCGATGTGTTCTGTGTGTACTGTGTCTCCCTCGTCTCAAAGTTCAAGCTCACATCCACTGAAGGAACCATACCAACTAGCCCAGAAGAAGGTCATTTCACTGAAGAAGTGGGTGAGTGTCAAATTCTCAGTCTCCCTTAATATCTACTCTACAAAGCTCATTCAAAAAACATATTTCTGGGAAGGTTTCTGAAGCAGAGCTCTCAATTCTCATATGCATACCGCACCCTTTTTTGTCCATATTTGAGGTGCCTTTAAACTTTTTATTTTGTGTCAAAAAATCTTAGAAATCTAAGCTCCTCACAGTTATCCAGGACGATCACATCAGGATAAGGGGTTCCTTCACAACCATCAATTCTCCTTGACGCTACGTACCATCCTGAAGCATTTCGTGCTATGAGTTCCTTTGTTTCATCGGTTCTCTACAAGGCTCCCATGCAGTTGAAATTGTACAAACGGAATCGACTTTGACTGTATGGACAGAGCACGAAACCACAGACTCCATAAGCCGTCAACGAAACTGTACGGAAACCGTAAAATATTTGTATGGAAAGTACATGATGGCGATAAAGAGGGAGATACGAAGAGCATGTCAATTTCTGTATGCAATACCACCCTTAATGGACTGCGCATTCTCATAATTTATTTTGTCCGACTCCACATGCCACATACGATCTACCTGCTTAGAGACATACGTGATATGTCTCTAACAAGAGAGACAGCAGTATTTGTAAATAAATAAATAAAGTGTCTCAATATCAAATGCCACTGCGGCATTGGTAGCGAGAGCGACCTGCTTCTACCAGTATATAAAGGTCGACAGAGAGCAACCACATCTACAGGATATGAAGAGCAGACAAGAGAGGAGAACCGAGAAGAACCAAAAGTGAAGAACTGAAAAGAAGCGAATGCCTCTTTCCTCCTAATTCCCTAATTCTCCAGGCAGCTACTCAGACTTATCACGCCCGTTCCGGTAAGGGCCTTATTCATTCATTCATCCATTTCAGCTGATCAAATAGAAAGCGTTAGCAGATCAGAAAAGAACAGCACCAAATAGGCATGGCTGAAGGCGTGAGCCCACACAGACTAGTAGACGCATAGCGCTACCTAATCCTAATATGAATTGTTCATATCCTTCGTTCAATAAAAAATAGGGGGATAAAAGCGCGCAGTATGAGCTGCATTCTTGACCGTAATAGGCTTATCTCTTCTCGCTCCGTCCATTAAGGTATTAGTTGAGCTGGCAATGGATCATGCAGAAAGTCTTGAGTGGATAGCAGCTGACGCAGTTCGCACAATGCAAAAGGTCAAGTGTAATGTAAGAACTGCCAGTGGCAATATACACGTGACTACTTGTATTCGACCTTAATTTACTATAATAATCTATAATTCTAACCTAATCCACCATGAGGCACTTTATAATCCTTGTCAGGCTTTCGCATCACAGACCTAAGCAGTCCTAAGTGTATCCCATAACTGTTTTCTAAACCAGTCTACATTTCTCTCGTGACGGGATATTCTATCAACACGCGCCGCAAACATTTAAAAACATCGTTTCTTTGAAGTTGGGTCGTCAAATGTTATCAGCAAATTATGTTTCTAATAGTCTGAACGCGAGCGTATTTTACGACCTTATAGCCCCACTGTACTATCGCATAGCCATGAAAAGGGGATATCAACAGGCTGGCCCTTCTGGTGCTTGTGATGGCGCATTTGCCCGATTCAAATCATGAACCATACTAGGCTGGGAAGAAGCCAAACGAACATTCTAACAGTCTTATGTAAAAAACGTGCATTTCCTGCTGACGCATTTGGCGCGGCTAACGTGATATGCGTATAACCAACATCGACCTGAGCAACACAAAACGAAGATTATAAATCAAAATGAATAGTTTCATGTCCGGGCATAATTTGATTATATTTAGATCTAGACACAAGAATTGAACAGCTGATGGCGAAGTTTCCAGTCAAAATTCTTGCATCATATACATCAACCACAAGCCTTGCTTTTATCATGAAAATGCATAAAATATCCAGCATGGGTTACTCTCTAAATGCTGAAGATGTCCTCTTAAACAGCGTTTCTCTTTCCAGTTTTTGAACGTCACTAAGGCTACCCAGTGTCCAAAATCTATAACTTCCTGAAAGGGAACTATGTGGTTTAGAAAAATAGCAAACAAAAAAGGAGAATGTGTTGTTATGTATAAACTATGCAAATGTGTGTATATTTTAGTTTTGGCCCCCAGCTCTCGCAGACAGTTAGCACAAGCTACAGTATAAAAGCGCCCAATTTCCAATCATCAGCATAAAATATATTTTCTTTCTTTGGCTGAACTGCCATTCATTTCAAAAAGCTTATCTTTTTTCAGTTTTAGCAGCGTTCAATGTAATTTAGCATGCAGTAAACACCTCGCCTATTCCCCCTGAATTCCGCGGATGAGAATTATTTTCATGACCAATAATAGTGAAGAGAGAAACAAACATTTGCTTTTGTGAGAATTCTCAAAGAACCTATCTTTTGCGAATCATTTGAATGTCGACAAGATAGCACCATAGCCTCACCTCGTGCCGCGAAACTGATCTTGCTAGTCTGGGTCTTGCTGTTCGGCAAGAATACGAGTTGCCCGATAGTATCGGATTCCGGAATTCAGGCGTCAATACGCCCCGCAACGGTTGCTCAGTGGATTAGGCCGCTTGACTGCTGCTGCTGGGAATGCGAGATGTCAACTCAGCAGTGGTGGCTGATTTTTGTTGGATGTGAAAAATAAGTTTACAGCGCAATGTCAGTGCACGAAAAATCATCGAAACATTCCTAGATGGTAAAAACGTACGGAGTCATCTTGTATGGCTTTCCTCGTATTCTGAATTGGTTTAGGACATTATATTCTACAAACCAATCCAAACTTATCCAGGCGCCATTTTGTCACTGCAGTAAAGTTGAAAACTTAAAATGCCTGAAGAAAGAAAAGAAAAACTGATTTCCTAAATTATCCTAAGCATTTTATTGCCGTGATGTTTTTAGACCCTTGTGGTCAAGTTACTAGCCCTAAATTTTCCTTTCTTTCCTTAATGGTATTCGAGAGGAAATGTATGACAACTTTGGCCGGTGCGTCACTTTTCACCACCTTTCCCGCGCCGACTTTTAGTGGTATTTTTAACCTTCCTGCATTACCGTTTTGCAAAATCGCTGTATCAGAAGTGTTCGTCGGTTGGCCATTTAGGATTCTTGAATCAGGTTGGCATATAGGGCTCGTCTGCAACAGGTTGCGCGCCACTGAAGGCGCTGCACTTCTGAATTATTACCTGCTCTAAACTGAAGTTACAGTTAGATGAAAGCTTATTCAGCACTAGCCGGAACGTGTACGCGCAATATATAGTGGTATTATCAACGGGCAGCTCAATATTGCATTACGAAACAAAAATCATGCTCATATTTGAAGTCAATAGCACTTTACTCTAAAATTAAATGTGTTTTTAGACGACCTACTCCGTACTTCATAATACGAGGAGCCGGCAATCCGTTGTTGTATTTCTCAAGCTCCACAACTTTCACGACGTATTCGTCACTGCAAGCCTCGCTTCCAGCTACTCTTGTCCACTCACCAGCCGTTTTGCGAAATTGTTTTGTAAAACATTGGAACATATAATTTACAACGCAGTCATGAAACACGTCGACTCTCACGACTTCTTTACGCCAGTTCAGCATGGCTTTAGAATAGGTTTTTTATGTACCACCCAGTTACTTCAGTTCAGTAACGATCTGTTTTCCTCTTTTGACCACGGATATCAAATTGATTGTGTATTTCAGGATTTTAAAAAAAGCCTTTGATTCTGCACCTCATGTGCTATTATTACATAAGTTATGTTGTCTTGGTCTGCATTCCAATATCATCGACTGGCTTCATTCATATCCCCAGGACCGCATGTAGCCTGTTGTAATTAATGGTTGTCACTCCGATTCCGTAAACGTCTCCTCAGGTATGTCCAGGGCTCTGTCCTTGGAACCCTTCTTTTTCTCATTTTAATTAATGATATTGTTCTTGACCTCACCTGCCAAGTTCGGCGATATGCAGACAACTGTGAGCTTTACCATGTTGTGGAAAGTTCTTCTGACGCATTAAAACTTCAGCGAGACTTAAATTTTATCGAGTACTGGTGCTCAAAATGGCAAATGTCTTTAAACATTTCAAAATGCAAACTTGTTTCGTTCACTCGTAAGCGTTCCTCTCTACAGACCTGTTACTCATTAAATGATGTTCCCCTACTAAAAGTTTCTGAATATAAGTATCTCGGCGTATATTTCACATCTAACCTTACGTGGACGAGACAAGTTGAGCATATTACATCGAAATCCTGAAGAATGTTTCATTTTTTGAAGCTCAATTTCAACAAAGCGCAGTCAAATGTCAAGCAGCTCCTGTATTTCACTTACATAAGGCCAATTCTTGAATATGCATGCCCTGTATGGGATCCCCAGTTTATTTACTTATCTGACAGGCTCGAACGCGTCCAAAATAATGGTGCAAGATTTGTGTCTAACAATTACAGCTTTTCATCTAGTGTTTACGTCTATTAAGCATCATCTTGGTTGGAAATCTTCAGCTCACCGCAGAAAAGATTTCAGATTGCAGATCATGCATCGCATTTATTTCGGAAAGCTCAGCATTGATAAAAGCCGGTACCTGCCTCAACCTCACTTTTTATCTAGACGCCTTGATCATCAGTGGAAGATCCGAGAAATAAAATGCCGGACAGATGTATATAAAACCTCGTTCTTTCCTCTGACTATCAATGAGTGCAACCGACTGCCAGTTGGCATCACTGAGGGCTGCACGGAAAATTTTTTTCGGGCTTTTTTATCAGATTTGTGACGTAGCGCCTAGTTCTCTTGCGTGCGTTTCCTTCTGCACTTTGTTTTTGAGTGTTTTCAACACATTGTTCATTGCGCAGTTGCCCCCTTTAGATGCATGTTTCCCATTCTGCATTATCACTTGTGTCGTGTTATTTTCTTCATTTTTATAAATTTTTATTGTACTGCTGGCGTTTCTAGCAATGTTATTTGTCATCTCTCCCCCTTCAATAATGCCTTCGGGCGCTGCAGGAATCTGTAATAAATAAATAAATAAATATCGTATGCGCATTAAGTAATCATTGCGTCATTGTGTTCAGGATGACTTATCGGAGCAGTGCCAGTTGTACCTACACTCGCTCTAAGAGCCTGCAGGGCCTCCTGCATCTCTGTTCGGAGCAAAGCTCCTTCATACTGAGAACCGCAGGGTGACACAAGAGAACAAAGGCACGTGGATAAGTTAGGACCAGCTCGCCGCAATGACCCTTCCGAAGACAAATTCATTCCCAGCGACCATCGCTTTCTTTGGACGTTCTGCAAGTACCAGCAAAATAGGAGCACTCGGTGCACACCTCTTCGTGCAATGCTTGTCAGGCGCTCATAGAAGCAAGCCAGCACCTAATGCACACTCGCATAACCTATGGAGCCCCACTCAAGGAAGCTGGCATCACCGGCTTGTCTCAATTAGGGAACAATCATTCGTGAAAGACTGGGACTTATTTTACCTTCTTTCTCTCACTGGCTTTCTATGTTATGGCAACTCATGCCTAAGTTACACGTTATCCTTAAGCCTAACCCTTTCAAGAGAGGGCAACAGCCCTTTTTGCATTGAACCCACAATCAGAAAAAGGGCGGGCACGACTCTGCTTGCTGCACTTCGCCAGCGTCTCAGTATAAGCATATATTGAGAGGCGGGACAGAGAATAGAGGGTCTCCTGATGCCTCTTACGAGGAGAATGGCGGAAGCTTACCCATCCTTTGCTGTCATTTTCCTCTCATCGTTTGCGTCTTCTCGGCGATCCGTTGCAGTGCTACATATAATTCTAATTGGTTTAAAGGAATTGAAACGCGCCTTATCTGTCGCACTTTCATGTCGCGTGGCGTTTCATGGCGCGTGTTCAAGTCTGGGATTGCAGATGGCAGGAACGCTAGACAAGAACACATCTCGCGGAATCTCGCCGAATATGACAGATCTCACTCACACATCTCACCCGGAAATCTCGGGCACTGCTCTCGCGCACGGATTTTCGTTCCATGAGCTTAGAAAGGCTTTTACCTTCATAATGGTATCAGCGCCCGAGAAGACTTCGTAGTTCGCATAAGAAAAGGCGCAAACCGAAGCTGTAGTGCGTATAAGAAAATTCGCGCACCGAATCTGCGTTTTCTAGAATATTAAAAAGGAGGTACCTCTCAAATAACATAGCAAGTAATACTCCTTTCTGATTGCTCTGAACAAACGATAATATTACTAAGGTTAGGATTAAGCCACTCTGCGGACAAGAAATGAAAGGAGAACATCAGTGGACGAATGTATTCTTACCTGACATGAAATCCCTTCTTCGTATTATTCATAGCAAGTGCAAATGGTGTGTAAGATCTTGGGTCTTGAGCACAATTACAGGCGGAAAATTTGAAGTAATAGCCCATCATTGCAGGCAAAGAACACAGCATAAAGCGCTCAGATGATTTTAGTTTCGGTGCCTGGACGCAGCCATCTTAGTTTGATGGTTGCGCCCCGTATTAGCCAAACTGGGAAAGTCCGCTCCGGCTCCTCTTGACGCCATCATGGACTCTGCTGCGCGTGTTGATAGTGCGACGCGGCGTTGTAAAAGGGCTGTTTCGCGGTGTTCGTGAAAGCTATCCGACCCCTTGGTGCTATTTTGTGTTTTGTTTGAGCGCGCCAGTGAAATATGTACCATCCCTTTGGCATGGCGGCAGCTGTTGGAAACAGCACTAGTGGTCGGGGTGACTGCGAAGGACTGCACTCGGCTTCCGCAGGCCAAACTCCTCAGAGCTATGAGAATATAACTGTTGTATCCTTCACGATACATGTATTTTAAGTTATATTTTATAATTGCAATGGTAACTGTGCACACAATCACAGCGATTGAACCGTATGGGCAGACCGAACGCGCAATATAGATGCTACGAAAGATGCTTTTCTGTCATCCCTGCAATTATTTAACGTGAAGTGCGACCCATTTCATGCTGTGTATTTTCTCTCGACAGTACATATTTATATTCGATGTTGCGCAGCTTTTATTTTGCATTAAAGGCACGGGCAGCGTTCACCGCGGTTACGCCGCTAACCGCTTTTATACCGCGTACCGAGCTTCGCAAATGCATGCATGTCTGTGGTGCGCCGACAACCGAGTGCGAAAAGCATACTATCGAGCTGTCCTGCTTCAGAAACGTACTTTAAAGTTAAACCATGGCTCAGGAATAGCACACAAAACAAGCAATGTCTAAAGTACCATCCACCAACGTTTTTATGCAGCCTTGGTACGTATATAGTATACGTCCGGCAGCGCAGCAACAGCGTATCCCCTTCCCGTTGTAGCAACATCGTTTGCACGGCGTATTGTTGAGAACAATGTCGAAAAGCGTGCGCACTGAGCTACACAGTGAACGAAGACGACAGATTTGCAACACTTACAGCAGCGCCCACGAAAGCGGCGCCGCCCGCTTACGCGGCGGACGGCCGGCACTTTTTTTGAGCTCTAGTCGTCGCTAGGCCTAAATTGTTTCGCATCGAAGGCACATCCGACAGCGCTTTGCAAATTGCTCAGCGCTAGAGTAAAGGGTGTGTCGCAGAACTGCTTCACTGCCAATCCCATTGTATCAATAAAAGAAAGATGTAAATTGCGGTGACGCCTTAGCAGCGGATCCAGCGTGCAGACGATGAGCTGCACCAGAGGCAGCTGACTGTGCAGATAAACTTATTTGTATTGCAGTTATCAAAAACACGGTATGGGACAGAGATCCGCAAGAAAGTTTTTTTTTTCTTTTGCAGCCGGCTTATTGTTTTAGTGAAGAACAGTTTTTAGCACGCTCTTCTGGCGCTGACGGAAGAGATCCACCGTATCGTTTGCACGGAGGGCTTGTGGGAGGCACGGCCGGCGCGGCGTGCGCGTTTACTACGGCGGAGAAAGTAAAATGGGCATCATATTTGTGAGTCCGTCATTGGTACCAAGTCTGTATGGCTTACAGAAAGCGTTTGTAGGCGAATTAAGTCAGAATGGACTGAAAAGCCGTGAAGCAGAAACATATCGCAGCGGCACCCGGACTGTCGTTGCATGCTTCTCGCATACGCTTTCGGCAATCATGCATTGCCGATCCGATGCCACTACGACTAAAAATGGTGCTAATAAAGGTATTTAAGTCTCGCAAACGACAATATACCGAGGCGCAAGGCCCCTCATGCTATGCATGAAGTGTGCGAATGCACAGTCCAGGCAACAATGGGCCGGCACAACGAATCTGGTTTTAGAGTATTTTCCTCCTCTCCTGTTTGGTTTCGGTAAACTTATCTATGCCTTTGCCTGTCGAGCTGACATTGAAAGCACTTCTCGCGAGGACAGTTAATTTTGAAATTTCAGCTATATTACACCGATGATGCATTCATTCCAGCAGATGCATAACTACTGTGCTCTACTGGCATCTTACTAGTGCCTCATTAAAAACGATATTTTCCAGTATTTTATTTATATTGTCACATTAGGCAGTGCATGTGCATAAGGAAAGAAGAAGGAGGCTCTCGTGAGTTTTAGAAAAGACGACGTTCAACAGTGTCGGTTGGTGCCCGGTTGACGCTGCTGTGTTTCTGTGTGCCGTGTGCGGTGTCATCTTGGACTAATCTCTTGGCCTTACCTTGCTACGTATCATCTTGGTGGAGGTGACTAAAGATTCCCGTGCGCTCAGAACAGATTATAAGCGAAAATACTACAGAAAAAGCTGGATTTGCGCAGTAGACGCCATCTTCCCGAGCTCACCCCACCGACTACCAAAGTAAGCATGGCATCCGGATGCATCACCCGCTACGGAAACTCCAGCTGCCCCCATGATTGTAACCAAAATCCGTCATCCACCTATTTTTAAATGCGAAGACAACAAGGATGTTGAAGATTGGCTCGACGAATATGAAAGGTGCAGCAAGAATAACCGGTGGGATGCTAGCATAATGCTTGCAAACAAAATCTTCTATCTAGCGTGAACGGCGAAGACCTGGTTTACCAACCCCGAGCAGGAGATGCCTACGTGGGACATCTGCAAACAAAAACTGCAAGACTTATTCGGTAAACCAATTGGGCGACCTCTGGCAGGCAAAAAGGACCTGGCTACTCGTGCTCAATCGTCAACCGAGTCATACCTGAACTACATACAGGAGGTTCTCGCACTGTGCCGAAAGGTGAATACCTCCATGACCGAAGTTGATAAAGTGGGCAATATACTTAAGGGTATCGCTGATGACGCATTCAATATACTTCTCTGCAAAGACTGCTCCACGGTGGACTCAGTCCTACAAGTCTGTCGCCGTTTCGAACAGGCGAAGCAGCGCCGCATTGTCCATCGGTTTCAGCGCCTTCCCAACACGGCGACTACATCCTCACGTGACGACTTGCCCACGTTGCAGCAGCCTTCAAGTCAGAATAACCTCACTACCATCGTCTGCAGGGAAATCAAGGCCTTGACGCCTGTTACACTTACGTCACCTCCTGCACAGGCAACAATAGCTATGATACAGGCTGTTGTCCGCCAATAATTCGCTAATGTGGGCCTCGTTTCAAATCCTACCACCCTCCCCTGCACCACAGCGAATCCCAGTGGTTGCTGCTGCTACCACAACCCCACCCTACACACCGCGCTACCCTACCCGCAATCCTGCGGAGTGGCGCACATCTCACGATAGGCCTATTTGCTTCGTCTGCAGTCGAGCTGGCCATACGTCCCGCTATTGCCGCCGTGTCCGGCTCCCCCCTCTCGCCCCTATTACAAACCTGTCCGCCATAACTATTATGCACCACGACGCGTTTCTGTCAACCCAGCACATCTTCGTACCGAAAACATTGAGCAAGATCGTCGTCCTAGCCGTTCGCCATCGCCTCAAGCCCACCGTTCCCGATCACCTACTCCTCGCCGCAGCTTGTCCCCAACGTACCAGGGCCCCTACTCGGGAAACTAAGCAACGCAGCGCCCGGACGTGACGCTGCGTTACCAACCCGTACAGCCAACTGTGTTTCGACCATCGCACCACGCCGCAATCTGATCAATGTCCTCTTAGATCGAGTCCCTGTGCCCGCTCTCATTGAACTGGAGCCCATAATTCAGTCCTAAGTTTTTCGTTCTGCCAGCGCCTCAAAAATATTCTTACGCCCGCTAACACCTCTACAGCTTGTCTTGCTGATGAAAACACTGCTGCCATCATCGGAATGTGTACTGCGCGCGTTAGCATCGCCGGCCACCACGTCCCTGTGCTCTTCGCCGTGCTTGCTACTTGTCCTCAAGACGTAATTTTAGGCCTAGAATTTAACAGCCCATTCTGCTCTCATTGACTGTTCCTCCGGACTTCTGCGCCTAGCCCTACCCCACTGTGTCCATGACCCCAGTGCTGACCACTCCCAGCGTCGCCTCCGCTCCAGTACATTTACTCGCCTACCTCCCGAAGCGGCAGTATACGTGCCCATGTCACCTTTTCCCTCCCTTATACTGACGGCGACTACGTTGTCAACCCCATCACCGACGTCGCTCTACAGCGCAACATCGTCCTACCTCATAACATTGTACACGTCGAGAATAACCTCACCTACATTCCCGTACTCAACTTCAGCATGTCTTCGCAAGTTCTCCTGGAGGGCATTTTCTTTGCCGAGCTGTCGCCTTTGTCCAGCTTTACTGTTTCTACAGTGCTGTCCGACCGTCACGCTGAGGTACCTGCACAACCTGTCCCGTCACATAGTCCGGAGGACCGCATCTCAGCCATGGTTGCCTCTGACCTGCATCCCGAATATGCCAGTGCCCTTGCCGGCCTTTTGCAGTCATATAGCGACATTTTTTACTTCGGTCACGGATCCCTTCGCCAAACATCCGCCGTCCCACATCGCATCGATACTGGAGATGCCCGACCCATTCATCGACGGCCTTAGAGTTGCTCTTTCCAAACGCAGGATCATTCAGGAAGAAGTAGAGAAAATGTTGGCAAGCAACATTATTGAGCCGTCGAACAGCCCATTGGCGTCTCCGGTAGTACTCGTCAAAAAGAAAGACAACAGCTGGAGGTTTTGCGTAGATTATCGACATCTAAATAAGATAACAACAAAATACGTGCACCCTCTTCCAAGGATCAATGACGCTCTCGACTGCCTGCATGGTGCCAATTACTTCTCCTTCATCGATCTCCGTTCTGGATATTGGCAGATCTGTGTTGACGAAAGGGATAGTGAAAAGACGGCTTTTGTCACTCCGGATGGCCTCTAGCAATTCAAGGTGATGCCTTTCGGCTTAAGTAATGCCCCTGCGACCTTCGAGCGCATGATGAACTCCCTATTACGCGGGCTCAAATGGACCACAAGTCTGTGCTACCTCGATGACGTCATCTTATTTTCATCAATCTTTGAGGGCCACCATCATCGTGTTTCGCCTATTCTTAGCGTCTTCCGACAAGCTGGCCTTCAGCTGAACTCCAAGAAGTGTACCTTTGGTCGCCGGTAACTCAAGGACCTAGGGTATTTAGTCGACACCCATGGCATCCAGCCGGACCCCGAAAAAATTCGCGCTGTAAGGGATTTCCCTAACCGAAATCTAGCAGCGACGTGCGTAGCTTCCTCGGATTTTGCTCATATTTCCGGCGATTTGTACCAAACTTCGCGGAAATAGCCCGTCCGCTCACGCAGCTTCTGAAAAAAGAGGTCTCCTTCTCCTGGGGCCACGAACAATCGGCCGCCTTCGTAGCTCTTATTGCCTACCTGACCGGTCCGCCAGTGTTGGCTCACTTCAATCCGTCAGCGCCCACAGAAGTACGCATCGATGCAAGTGGTCATGGAATTGGCGCCGTTCTCGCACAACGTCAGCTCGGTTCCCCTCGCGTCATCGCCTATGCCAGCCGACTCCTCTCTGCGGCCGAACAGAATTACTCCATCACTGAACGTGAGCCCTAGTTTGGACCACTACGAAGTTCCGCCCTTACTTGTATGGGCGGCCATTCACAGTAGTCACTGACCACCACGCACTGTGTTGGCTTTCTACACTCAAAGACCCTACTGGCCGCCTTGGACATTGGGCCTTGCGCCTTCAGGGGTACACTTTTTCAGTAGTTTATAGGTCTGGCCAGTTGCATCGAGACGCCGATTGCCTGTCCCGTCCTCCAGTCCACCCGCCAAGTCAACCTGAATGTGACAATGACGCTTGCATGCTTTCTATTTCTGACTTTTCCAACATTCGCCGTGAGCAACGCCAGGACCCTCAGCTTCGCGAAATTATCAATCGCCTCAGCTCTGATCGCCATGACCCTTCCCTTCTTTTGTTTGTGCTCCACGACGGCACCTTATACCGCCACAATATGCGACCTGATGGCCCCGACCTTCTACTAGTAGTCCCTCAGCATCTACGCTCAGCCGTCCTTCAACAGCTTCACGACGTTCCTACCGCGGGTCATACAGGCGTCTCTCGCACATACGACAGTGTAGGCCGTCGGTTCTTTTGGCCAGGCCTATACCGTGCAGTCCGCCGCTACGTAGCTGCTTGTGATCGCTGTCAGCGCCAGAAAAAGCGATTAGTTTTACCAGCTGGACTTCTACAGCCAATAAACATCCCCATAGATCCATTTTCTCGAGTGGGCCTGGATCTTCTAGGGCCTTTTCCACTGTCCGCATCAGGGAACAAATGAATTGCGGTGGCCACTGATTACACCACACGCTACGCGGTTACACGAGCAATACCAGCCAGTTGTGCAACTGATGTCGCTAGTTTCCTCCTCAACGACGTTATACTCGTTCACAGAGCTCCACTCCAACTGCTTACCGACCGTGGCCGTTGCTTTCTGGCTCGTATAGTCGACGAGATCCTACGGTTGTGCGACGTTCGTTATTCTTTCATGGCTGCCTACCATCCACAGATGAACGGGCTTACCGAACGCCTTAACCGGACACTGACTGAAATGTTGTCTATGTACGTTTCTGATGACCAGCGCAACTGGGACATAACGCTGCCATTTGTGACATTTGCATACAATTCGTCGCGTCACGATACTACCGGCTACTCCCCCTTCTATCTTCTATACGGCCGTGAACCTCTGCTTCCTTTTGACAGCCTGCTCCCGTCTGTCACCACTGCCAGCTCATATGCTCGTGACGCCATAGCCCGATCTGATGCTGCCCGCGTTTTTGCTCGCAACTGACTCGCAGCCGCCCATCACACCCAGAAACGTCGCTATGATTCCTGTAATCGCAACCCACACTTGCGGCTCTCTCGTGCTGCTTTGGACCCCAGCTCGCGCGTTGGCCTCTCGGAAAAACTTTTGCCCCGTTATACAGGACCCTACCGTATTTTACGACAAGTGACTCCAGTGACACGAAATTGCGCCCTTGCACCCCGCAACGCATACCTCTACACCACGCACCGAGACGGCCCATGTTGCACGCCTCAAGCCGTACTACACGGACCCTGGTTTGACGCTAGTGCGCACCGAGACGGTGCTTTTCAGCCGGCGGGGTAGTGTTACATTAGGCAGTGCATATGCATAAGGAAAGAAGAAGGAGACTCTCGTGAGTTGTAGAGAAGACGACGTTCAACAGTGCCGGTTGGTGCCCGGTTGACGCTGCTGTGTTTCTGTGTGCCGTGTGCGGTGCCATCTTGGACTAATCTCTTGGCCTTACCTTACCACGTATCAATATAATAAGAGATTGATCATGCATTACAGAGACGTTCTAAAAACCAGTAATAATGTCAAATCTACAAATCTCTTGTAGAACTGCAGGAAAGTCCTGTCCGCAAACATGACTAAGAGAAAAATGGTACAAATCTTCATCCAGCGCATGCTAAAATACGCAGTCTTTATGTTATACTTTGCCTGCTCCATTAAATAGTTCGACAAAATAATTCGTACACACGTTGTCAACGTAACAAGTGCGTTAGGCGTTTCTGTCATAGAAACCTATTTCTGTAATCAATGTTGGTTTTCGATACAAAGCATGTTACTTGCAAGAGTGCAAGAGGTTTGTGTTTTGCTCACTGCATTGTATAGTGTACTTTTTATGTTGGCATGTATTGTAATGGCTGCTGTGGCCTTCGATTTCGCTTTATTGCCACATTTTTCTTGGAGCCAGGACCTTGTCAACGTGCTCAAAATAGATTTTAGCCCTGGTTTCTTCTTTGCAGAAAAGAAAAACAAACACACTAAAACCGAAAAGCCAGGAGTAATAATCGCTATACATTTCTCGTTTGCGTGGGTTGTGTGGCAGGTGGCTTGCATTCATTTTGTCAAAAGGTTTTGGTTAGTAAATATAGTGTTTTCCTAAATATTTTCCATGCGCATTTGACGTACGGGGTTGCGAAGACTAAATCGCTGAATGCTGTGATACGTTATAAATCAATGAGGATTATTGAACAGAGTCCCTTTTCAGCAAGGCGGAACGCTCAATGACCATATATAAGATACACGCATTTATACATTCAGCACTCTTATATCTTACTTCTAAGAACTGAGAGTTCTCACTGTTCATAACTGTATTGTTTTCTTTAGATATATGTTATAGGCTGTTTTTCACGCCGTGTGTTTTATATGTAAAGCATCAGGCTAATCAGAGGATGAATGAAGGGGCATTTACGTGGCACAATTAATATGTCTAAAGAAAACCATGCTTAAAGTACTTATAACGATGACCTCGCTATCAAGTCACGCCCAGGCTGAGCGCAAGGTGATATTAAATCAATAGCCCACGCAATATTGAAATACGAGACGTTGTAGTCTTGTGAGCAAGTTTTCGGCTGCTTTCTTCTTTTTTTTGCGGCTGCGGCAGTGTGCGCCACTTAAGTACTAGCGGCATCTTCACCTGCATAGAGACGCCCGAGCTGTACTTTTCGCCTTTTCTTGAAGCAGCATTAACCTAGTGGGCAAGGCGATTGGCTGCTAAGCCTAAGGTCATGCGACTGGATATCGCCTCCTCTGCCGCGTTTCATTGCAGGTGAATTCCAAGGACACTCGTGTGCTGTGCTGCACCAGTGTGTGATATGAAATCACATGTGTTCTAAATTAATCTGAAGATTTTCACAACGTCGTCCATCATACCCATGCACCACTTCGGGTCGTCGAATACAACAAAACAAATTTTCAAGCAGCAAGTGCCAATGTGGGCCCGGTTTTTTTCTTTAGACGTAGTAGGAACTTGTCGGGATGTGCCAGGATTGAGGACGGGAGTAAGACACACGGAGATATTTTTACCATGCGTATCCCATTGAACATACAGTAGCAAGGTAAATAATCCTTAAATTTCCTGGCCACATGTCATAAGCATAAAAAAGATTGATTTATTACTCCTTGCATTTAGCGGATTCGATTGCATTAAAATGTCGCCAATATTCCAACACAACAAATTGCGTCTCCTTCAAAACCTACCTAATTCAAAAGTTTACAGCCAGGATGCCGTGTGTTCTTGGGCCACGGTGAGTAACTGGGCGTGCGTCTTGCAAAGTTTCAACTCTGGAACGTGAGAAGAATTATTCAGTCTCGTCTAGCTTCCAAATTTTACGACTTCCGCGATATCTACAAGAGCCCCGTTGCCAGGGTTAGATATGAGCACGCACTTCCCAGCGCTGACCCCTCATCAAAAATAGAGCCGTGTGGCGACAGCTGCAGACATACTGCTACATATCACCTTACTGCCTGATCTGCTGCCGCCCTACTTTCATCCCCCTTCTAATCCATATGTAGTACGGCTAAATGAACTCTCAAGCATTACCGTTGAGAATGCTGTCAACTGCTTTCAGTGCCCCCTATAGTCAGCACCTCCACTTCTTTATAGAATGATGGTGATGATGATGATGATGATGATGATGATGATGATGATGATGATGATGATGATGATGATGATGATGGTGATAAGCTCTTTATTTACTCTCAGAAATCGGGGAACCAGCCGAAAGAGTGGTTGCACTCCTTAGAGGAGGTCAGCAGGGATCCCTTCGGACTGGAAGGCAGCTCTGCTGGTTGCTCAACCGGCTAGTCAAAAATTTCGTAGACCTGCCTCTTCGTGAAGCTGAGGTCCGTGGGCTCCAGGAGAAGCAGAAGCCCCCACTTGTGGACATTTCTATTTGTTGTTGTTTTTTCTTTTACTTTCAGTTATATTGTCACGACTGAAGTCAGAGGGAGCCGTGAAAGTACACGTAGCCAAGGACCCGAGAATAAGGTCGGCTTGTAGTTCCGAACACAGAGCCCAGCACCAGCGCGCCACTCGTGCCAACCATCGCTTCATCGTCGTCGGCACCAAACACGGCTGTCGCGCGGCGCTAGGCACGTGAAAGAAAACATCGTCCCGATGACAAGGTGAGAGGAGAAAAAAAATTAGGCGTGAGGTGAACTGTACAATAACGCAAGGTTTCACTTGCAGGGAACGCTCAGTCACGTAAAAAGTACGGCTTTAAGCGCACCACATGCACAATTTCAGGCCGCTGACGTCGAACACTTACGGTCACAGTTCCATCTGGAATGTCTTCGTAATTAACGTTGTTTAAGCGGCGCCGGACTTTATAGGGTCCGAAATAGCGGTGGAGTAGTTTCTCTCTCAAGCCTTTGTGACGCACGGGGGTCCACACCCACACTTGGTCCCCTGGTTCGTAGTGGGCCTCCCTGTGCCGAAGGTTATAGTGTCAAGCGTCGGTGGCATGCTGCTCCTTGATGTGCAAGCGGGCCAGCTGACGGGCTTGCTCGGCCTGTTCTGCGAAATGGGCGGCGTCGGCTTCGACCGCTTCTTCCCCGCACGGGAGCATCGCGTCCAACATCGTGCGGGCCTCTCTGCCATATACGAGACGGAACGGCGTAAACTTCGTGGTTTCCTGCGGCGCCGTATTGTAGGCGAAGGTGACATACGGCAGGGTCTCGTCCCACATTTTATGCTCAACGTCGATGTACATTGAGATCATGTCCGCCAAAGTTTTGTTTAGTCGTTCCGTTAATCCATTTCTCTGAGGGCGATACGCTGTTGCTGTGCGATGCTCGGTATGGCTGAGAGTTAAGGTGTCCCGAAGTAGCCGAGCTGTAAACGCCTTTCCTCGGTCAGTAATGATGGTCGACGGTGCACCGTGTCTGAACACAATGTCGTTCATAAAGAATCGAGCAACTTCGCCGGCAGTACCTCGGGCAAGGGCCTTCGTTTCAGCGTAGCGTGTTAACTAGTCTGTGGCGACTACGATCCACTTGTGTCCGTTCGAGGATAAAGGAAATGGGCCTAAAAGGTCCATGCCCACTTGCTCGAAGGGTGTGAGGGGTGGTTCAATAGATTGTAACATACCGGATGGCTTGAGCGTGGGTTTTTTTCGCAGCTGGCATTGTCGACAAGTCTGTACGTAACGCCTAACGCTCGGAGAAAGATGTGGCCAGTAGTAGTTCTGCCGGACTCGGTTTAGGGTGCATGTAAAGCCAAGATGCCCTGAAGTTGGTTCGTCGTGGCAGGCCAGGAGGATTTCGTGCCTTATATCAGCCGGTATGACAGGCAGGTATGTTTTCGCACTCAACGTAGAATTCTTCTTATAAAGCACCCCATTGCGGAGGCAATACGACGACAACCCCCGAGCAAGGTACCGGGGTATTGTAGGATGCCCACCTTCAAGATGGTCAATAATCAGTCACAGCTCGCCGTCAGCACGCTGTTTGGAGGCGAGATCGGACGTAGTGACTGCTCCGAGGAAGCTATCGTCGTCGGTGGCATCTGACGAAGGAGGGCCGACGGGCGCGCGGGACAGGCTTTCAGCATCGCTGTGCTTTCGGCCAGACTTATAACATCGAAATCGAACTCCTGTAGGCGCAATGCCCAACGCGCTAAGCGGCCACAAGGATCCTTTAGGTTTTTCAGCCAACACAACCAGTGATGGTCAGTGATGACGCCAAAAGGTCGGCCATAAAGGTACGGGCGGAACTTGGCAGCGGCCCATACTACCGCCAAACATTCTTTTTCAGTGGTGGAATAGTTACACTCAGCACGGGAAAGTGCACGGCTGGCGTCGGCAATTACTTTCTCGACTCCGTCTTGGTGCTGAACTAGAACGGCACCAAGGCCCACGTTGCTCGCATTCGTGTGTAGCTCTGTGTCGGCATCATTGTCGAAATGTGCCAGGATCGGGGGTGACTGGAGCCGGCGTCGTAACTCGTCGAAAGCCATCTGCTGCTCGGTGCCCCAGGAAGATGATGCGTCATCTCGAGTCAGGAGAGTCAGAGGGCTGGCCATCTGTGCAAAGTTTTTGATAAATCGACGATAATAGGAGCACAGCCCCAAAAACCGTCGGACTGCTTTTTTTGTGGGCGGGGACGGGAAAGGCTGCAACGGCAGCAAGTTTCTCAGGGTCATCTCGGATGCCATCAGTACTCACGATGTGCCCAAGAAACTTCAATTCGGTGAACCCGAAGTGGCACTTTTGAGGCTTGAGAGAAAGGTTGGCAGACCGGACAGCTTCGAGAACAGTTCTCAGGCGACGCAGGTGTTCCGTGAACGTCGGTGAAAAAATTATTACGTCATCGAGATAAACAAGGCATGTCTGCCACTTAAGACCTGTGAGCACAGTGTCCATCATCCGCTGGAAGGTGGCAGGAGCACAGCAGAGCCCGAATGGGAGGACGCGGAATTCATAGAGCCCATCTGGTGTTACGAAGGCAGTTTTTTCACGGTCCCTCTCATCAACTTCAATTTGCCAATAACCACTCCTGAGGTCAATGGAGGAGAAGTACTTGGCTCGGCGAAGTCGGTCGAGAGAGTCATCAACCCGTGGCAGCGGATCGACGTCCTTCTTTGTCATACTGTTAAGTTTCCGATAGTCAACGCAGAAACGAAGTGTTCCGTCTTTCTTTTTGACGAGGACTACAGGCGAGGACCATGGGCTGCTTGAAGGTTGAATGACGCCATCGGCGAGCATCTCCTTGACTTGCTGTTGGATAGCGTCTCTCTCCAGAGGAGACACACGATAGGGCTGCTGATGGATGGGTCGAGTGCCTTCATGCGTGATAATCCGGTTTTTAATGACCGACGTTTGCTGCACTTTAGATGAAGACGTGAAGCACACACGAAACTCCAGCAATAGATCTTGGAGTTGCCTCTTTTCAACGGAGGAAAGGCTAGAATTGATGTCGACAGCGTGTACGGCGTCATCCGGTTCAGTGCTAGGCGTAGCTTCCTCTGAAGCAAAACATTCGGCGACTTCGTGCAGATGGTCGACGTAAGCAATGACAGTGCCACGGAACAGATGTCGATGTTCATTGGAGAAATTGGTGACAAGTACCTCCGTCTCTCTTCCACGACCTCTTGCCACAGAACAAAGACCTCTTGCCACAGAAGCTCCCAAGGCGAGTGAGAGGGAGACATTAGGCTCAACAACCCGGAGGCCGTGATGTGGCTCGTCACAAGTAACTCTGGCGAGGATGCTGGCGCGTGGTGGCACTGTGAGGCTATCATCGTCGACTCGCAGCGTGGAGTGGGACCAGCGGTACTCATGCTTTTCAGTGGCCAGTTTGACGGAAAATGTCACCAAGCGGTTCGGTAGATCAATAGCGGCACCGTGTTCACGAAGGAAGTCGATGCCTAGAATAACATCACGAGAGCATTCGCGTAGAACGAGAAAAGTTGCAACAAATGTGCAGCCTCGCACCGTAACCCGGGCTGTACACATACCCAGTGGTGCAACCACATGTCCGCCTGTCGTACGTATGTCTGGTCCGTTCAATGGCGTCATCACCTTTTTCAGTGTCCTTGTAAGCCGCCCGCTAAGGATAGAATAATCGGCTCCCGTATCAACTAAAGCGCTGACCTCCTTCGTGTCGACGATAATAGAGATGTCCAGGGAGACCCGGCCAAGACCAGGGCCTGTCGACGTCGGTTCGGAGTGAAGTGAGCGGTGTGGTGGCGGAAGCTGGACGGCGGTTGGGTGGTCGGCGTCGGGACAATTCAATGTCGACGGCAGGTCGGAGTGAAGCAAGCGGTGCGGCGACGGAAGCTGGGCGGCAGTTGTGTGGTCTGCGTCGGGGCGATTTAAGCGACACGGCGATGATAACTGGTCGGCGATGCGGACCACGTCGGGGCGATCTGGTCTGTGCGGCGAAAACTGGACAGGAATTCGGCGTTCGACGTCGGGGCGAATCGAGCGGTGCGGCGGTGGAAGCTTTACGGCGAATCGGTGTGCGGCGGCCTCGCCCCCAAAGGTCGCCGGAGCTAGTTTTCCCGATGAGGGCTCGAGGAACCATGGCGTCCAGCGGTATACCGTGACCCAGAGGGTGAAGAGCGACGAGGCGAAGGCGAGCGCGACTCGCGACGAGGAGAATGTGGCAGACTGGCGGGTGACGTACTCGGCGATGTCCTGAGGCCGCTGACCAGGCCGTGGAACTGGACTGTCGGGGGAAAATCCCCTAAGGCCCATCTGACGATAAGGGCACTGCCGGTAGAGGTGACCTGCCTCGCCACAGTGGTAGCAGAGAGGGCGGTTATCTGGAGCGCGCCAGAGATCAGTCTTCCGGGGCGCCTGCCGCCGATCTGCCCAAAGGGGCAGCGGTACCGCAGCGTGCACAGCGACCTGAGGTTGCGTGTAAGGCGAAGGGGTAGGTAGCAGGGCTGGGCGGCGTGTGACATCAGCATAAGTCATCCGCTCGGTGGGGCCCGGGGGTGGTGGTGGAACGACTGTACTTGTTGGTGGCGTGAGTGCGTTCCGGACCTCCCCACGGATGATGCTGGCCAGGGAAACTGCGCCAGGAGTAAATGATCCATGAAGTTGCTGGAGCTCCTCGCGAACCACGGTGCGAATGAGGTCACGAAGGGAGCTCATATCTGCCCCGGGATTGTAGTCGGTTCGGTCAGACGGCGGTAGAGTGGAGATGGAATTCAGCGGCCGACTGTACTGGCTGCATCACTGCTGTAGCAGTTTCTCCATGGTGTCAGCTTCAGCCAGAAACGCCGCGACGGTGGTGGGCGGGTTCCGCACGAGCCGGAAAAAAGCTGTTCTATGACGCCGTGCATCAGGTGCCTAACCTTCTTCTCCTCACTCATGGACGGGTCGGCGCGATGGCAAAGGCGCATGACGTCTTCAACGTACATTGCGACCCCCTCGTTCTGACGCTGAACTCGAGAGGTCAGGGCACGCTCGGCATTCTCTCGGCGGTCACTGTTGGCGTACGTACCGAGGAGCGGACTTCGGAAGGCCGGCCACGTAGAGAATGTGGCCTCGCGGTTCTCGAACCATGTCCGAGCAGCGTCTTCAAGGCTGATGTAGACGTTCCGCATTTTCGCAGCGTCGTCCCAGCCGTTAAACATCGCGACCCTTTCATAAAGAGCTAGCCAGTCCTCGGCGTCTTCAAACTGCTCACCGTGAAATGGTTTAGGGGTACGTGGGGTCTGAAGGATGAGACAGGACGAAGGGGTGGAAGGGACAGTCATGGTACGGGCGGGCGGTGTCGTTGCCACAGCCAGAGTCTCTTCGTCAAGAGGGAAGGCCTCGGGGGACAAGCCTCGGAGCCATCGGCTGGTACGATAAACAGGAGTGGTCAGGAGAGGCGGCCGCGTAGGGTTGTCCGCAGGAGAAGGGATCATCGATGGCACCTCCACCAGTGTCACGACTGAAGTCAGAGGGAGCCGTGAAAGTACACGTAGCCGAGGACCCGAGAATAAGGTCGGCTTGTAGTTCCGAATACAGAGTCACAGAGTCCAGCACCAGCGCGCCGCTCGTTCCAACCACCGCTTCGTCGTCGTCGGCACCAAACACGGCTGTCGCGCGGCGCTAGGCACGTGGCAATATCACAAATAAACGTTGTTTCCACAACATCTAAGTACACTCGAACCCACATCACCATAGCATGCAAGTCTCGCGCTACCACTGTAGTCTTCGCCCTTACTCAGGATCACGAAGCGCGGCCTGGCTCGGGATCACTTTTCAACGTAATAGCTCTTCCCAGCGAGCGTGTGACCACACTGGCATCGCGTGACCCTCGTTCTCCGTCATTGCACCCGCCACTGCTCCGATAACGGACGACAGCTGTTGCGACGCGCGTCTTTCTGTTTCCTTTAGAGCGCAGCTCTGTGGCGCAAGTTCCTGCGTTTCGCATCGTCGTCGCCATCGTTGTCGCAGTCGTAGTCGCCGTCGCCGTCGGGTCTCGTAACCAGCTCCACCCCCTCTCAACCCTCCATCTCAGAACCGCTCTTCCTCCGTGGCGGCGACCGCGCGTGTCACATCGATTGCTGCAAACTCCCGATAACTTAATTGTCCTCTTCATTTTTCCTACCACAAAGCTTCCTTCATGACAGTCAAGAACTGTTAGTGGAGTGTGTCTTGAAGAAATATGTGTGAAAAATTAAAAAGTTCTCTGTAATTGTACATACATACCTTGCTCCAAATATTTGCCTCAATCTATCGAAAAGGTGAAACAGCTAATGAGCTGCGCTCAAATTTCGCATTAGGAAATAACGGAATTGTCGGCAAAATTTTTTCATCTTTCTTCTCTATTTCCTCCTGTATCCGCACGAGGCAGCGCAGGTGACTCAGCTAGAGAGCCAGTAGCATGCCCGTGCATTTTCTTTTCCTTCTTCCTACAGTCGCAACAACTCTCGTTCCAATTTGGCGGAGCACTCGATTCGAGGCACGTCTCTGGCTCTCTGTGCCCGCCTGTGTAAGGTTAACAAGTCGCTATAAGAAAAGGCGTCGTAGCTGTCTTACAGTGTGTGAACACCTGGTACGTACCATGAAGCATAGGATTAGGGGAAAGGTAAAAAGACCAAGAACTATAAAAAGAATGTAAAGATTAAGCTTTTTCTGTTACAGAGCTCACGACTTGCGGTTCATGGACTTCGTTTACTTCTTTACAAATTACTGCCCACAGGCCTGCGCCGTTCGTTTAACACGATATCGTTTCTGACGATTCTTGCACATTTCCTTAATTTGGATTCTCTCCAACCGAACGAAACAGTTCGGAGTGTATATTTCGATATTAAGTGCTCACCAGGAGGTGTGGCGATTCCGTATCCCTTGGAGTCGATGAGCCCTCCCACCTGAGTCAGGTGGCAGTGGCGCTGCACGACGTACTCGATGCTGGTTGACTCCATGAGGAAGGCATAGCCGCCGCGTTCTACTCGTGCCACGCCTTCAGTGTTGGAGGAGACCAGGTCTTGCTGCATGGCACGCCACATCCGCTCGTACGTCTCGTGCTTAGACTCCTGCGATGTCACGAAAAAAAAACGTGCCATATTTTTTCGCACTAAGCTCCTGCAATTGGAGCTTTCTTTTCCTGCTTCCTCGATCGGCATTTCGTGGTATTGCACTTAATACGTTGATTAACTGGCCGAAATGGCGGAAAGAAATCTGAACCCCGTTTACTTCGGTAAACCAGTTTGCGATGTAAAAAATAATGTATCCTAGCCGTCCTAGTAAAACGGTGTTAAGCCATGTTAATTTACAGGAACTGAGCACCGCATTCATCTATTCAGTAATCCAGGCGTGTGAATCGATTACGCCCCAAGACAAAGAAGTTGCGAGTTTAAAGCATGCCTCGGTTCTTTACCTTGATTTAAGACATTCTCGGTTTTTTTTTTAATGGAACGGACGTATCATTTCTTAAAGGAGTTTTTGTTTCGGAAAATAAAATTACCTTAAAAAACGCATGTGTGGACCCTGAGCGTGCGCAGCCGTATCGGACATCAGACTGCTTGACCAGGTCTTCGACGCTCTCTATGGGCGAGTGCATCCTTTCCCGTGTCAGAAACGATGCGAGGTTGGCGGTGTACGAGGAGACAAGCACGAACGAGAAAAGCCACCACGTGACAGCGACGATCCGCGTTGATGCCGACCTGCAACAAAAACTGCGTCTTCTAGAGCACATCCTTCCGCGTCAACTAGTTCTTTTATCGATGAGTTTGAGTTTACACTTCAATCGCAGATTTATCATATGAGCAATTTGATAAATTTGAAATTCAGAAATTTTCAAACCTAACTTTAATTTTTTATCTAGGCTGCGATGATGGCCCAATAATTCGTTCGGCAGAATAATTCGTGCGACAGAAGTCTGTTATGGATGGGGAAAATCTTGCGTCAATTGTAAACCCGATGGGGGCCCGGCTGCACTGGGGATCGAACCTTCCCAATGCGAGGTGGATACTATACCACAAGGCCGCCGGAAGCGCATCATCTAGCGGCAGCTGGAAAGAAATATGGTCGTGTGAAACAAAAAAAAAATGTTTGTGTTTTCTTCAAAACATTATGGACTAAAATATTGGCTGCAAATACTTGTGCACTTTTCTTTAGTATAAAGCTGTGCGCATGCTTCAACACTCTTTTATACCAAAAGGCTGTCAGAAAGATCAAGAAGGACTGTGCGACCCTATTAGAAATAGTGATTCCTACTACTTTCTGGTGAATTCTATGACTGATGATTGCGAAATAAGTGCGCTGACTGCAATAGCCAAAATGTTTTGAGATTGCTAGGAATAACTGTTAACGGATAAGTATTTATTGTGTATGACACGTAATGAGTTTAGCGTCCAATATGGAGCACCAGGAAAAGAAGTGCCCAAAGACTGAGCTCTCTGGTTTAATTATTATGGTGTACCCTGTTCGCTTTCACCCTAACGCATAATTTCAGTGTTCTCTGCATAAAACATAGTGACTGGAAAAAATATGTTTTTAAGACTTCTAGTTTCATCCCTATTACTGCAACTTCTTGAATAGTTTCACATTTTAAAGACAATTAAAAAAAGCAATTATGAAAATTATATTTTCCTAGATTTTAGTTTTGCTTGGTGCTCTGTGTGTAACCGCAACCACCACGGCTCATGAAAGACTGCAAAACTTGGGTGTTAAGCATAAGGCTGCAAACAGCAAGCGCTTTCAAGCCAGCGCTAATGCAGCACTCACCTTGGTGACGTCCCACATCCCTGTCGCATGACGGCACTCATCACGAACCACAAAGAATTCTGCAGAGAAAACTGGTCCTCCTCAGGCACTTCTGTGGCGCCACTTATTTCGCCATGGCAGAACGCCCGGTGCCTGCGACGCTCCGATGCACCCACAGCCTCCTGCTCCTTGAGGAAGTCGAGTTCCGCACTTCTGCAGTCTCTGTCAACATACCACTCGTTGTCCTCCTCGCTCCTCAGTACACCCCTTTGGCGGCAACAACAGTGACAGCAGGACCGCCTGCTGCTGGTTGCCGTGCTTGCCGCACGGGCCACGCAGCACAACAAGAGGCTGACGGTCACGTATGCACCAGCCACGCACAGCCAGAGGTTTGGGGAGAGCGGAGAGAGAAAGAAAAGCAGAGAGAGCTCCTGCTGTGGTTTCCGGTAGAGGATGCTCACTCCCAGGCTCATGAAGGGTACGGTGAAGTCCACAACTTCCTCGCGCGAGTGAGTGATGGTGATGTCTCCAATCGCCAAGTCGGCCTCCTGCCGTAGTATCAAAGCACAGAGTTTCCCTCTCTTCATCAGAACGCAAACCGATAAAGCAAAATTTATTCCCACACACAAGCATGCACTGTTTTATGCCTTCATTACAGTTTAGTTCGCCCCGCGGCTGGACGTGATACTGTTTCCTAACGTACAGTGTGTTTTCAGAAACGGAATTTTTGCAGCAACATAGATGACCTGAGGAGCAGACGAATGAAGAATTGCGTGTAAGGACTCTGAAAGAAACAATAGACTGTTTCAGACAACTCTTTCGGCATCAGAAAGGGTAGGGTACAAGTCGCATGGTTGTGCAGTTTTTTTTTTCTTACAACTGACAGTTCGAGGCAACTTAAGCAAAAGTTATTGCCCTTAAAAGAAAATTTCTGGTGACTTACTTTACATGCAAAAACTGCAACACTTTTATGTTTCCGAAACTTAGACGCTCAAGAAGACACAACAGGTGTTTTAAAGAAGACTGCCACTAATATTTAGAAAAAGCTTCTTGAGGCTTTGTGTGGCACTGCGCCCCAACTGGATATCAGAAAACAGAACAATATTAGCAGTTAGAATTCTTACGTTTCACATACAGATGTAAATAGAGGTTTAGCCGGCCGCTAGTAAGGGTCATATCGATTTTTTAAGCTTCGAAAATTACAATTGCACCTTGCGCTAAGGATAAAAAAATATTGCCTATCTCGCACCAATCTCGCCTTCGAAAAAATTCCCGCTCTAAATAAACTCCCCAGTGCAATCAATCAATGGTACAAAAAGGCACGTCAACGTCCCTTTCCCATGTGGGCTGCAGTAATAAGCAGCCGTGAGAAGTTCGTTGCAGGCGGTACATACAAGGCGACGTCGCACTTGTGGAATTTATCGACGTTGCTTGAAGCGGGGCTTATACTGGAGTTTTTGATAGCGCTGGCATTTGGCACTAGGTGGCTAAAATTGCTTGGGTCGCAGCGTCAAGAGGAGGGACGTTTTCGAAATTTTAAAAGCTGATATGGTTGCTATATTCGTGGCCCACTACAAATCCCTCATTATTATCATAATTTATCATAAATTAGCATGCTTCCCAGGTCACATTAAAACCTCATTTTTCGTAAACCCACACCCGCAGAATTGCATCATACATAGCATCTTTACTTCTCAAAAAGCATATTTATAAAAAAGATTAGTTGCCGAATTGTTTCGAATAGTTGGCTTACACAAAAGCTAAATTTCGTAGGGTAGAATTGGAGAAATGTCGGAATTGTAGAGTAATATGGCTTTTTAAATTGATTTATATATATGGCAAATACGTCAGTACATATTCCACCGATATATACGCCATCACAATTCCCACGCAGCTTTGCATATCGAAGCACAGAGGAGGAGCAGGAGGAGAAACATTTATTGTGACACTGAAATGATTTGAAAAAGGGAGGTGTGTATGGTTATGGCACTAGGTGGCAGACCCTATTACGAGATGCCATTGGCCGCCGCCGCTGCCCGAGCTCCCTGGACCACGGCACGCTGGGCTTCCAGGTTCGATCTAAAGAGGGCCGCTTCCCAGCCCTCCCTAGTTGGCTGTCTTATAACTTTTATATTTTGGTTCTGCTGGCAGTCGCACACGATGTGGTATAGGTTACATACTGCCCGCAGAATTTGCACCTACGCGTGATTTCCTGGGCTTGTAGAGAACATGACATAAGACGGAGGCCCACAGAAAGGAGAAGGGTAAGTAACAGTGCCTGCTGAATGTATCAATACTAACTCGGCGTTTTTGTTTTTACCTTTCGGTCCTTAAGAACTGCGAGCTTCAAACCTATTTCCTTTCTGGCGGCCAATGAAACCTAGACGTGCTGACTTCTCCAATATGTTTTTGACAAAGTAAATTGAAGTTATTTGTTTGTTACCTCGCCGCGGTGATACAGTAATTAAGAAGCCCGACTACTATGCTGGAGTTCCCGTGTTCGACCCCAACCGCCGCTGGCTGTGTTTCGATGGAGGCTAAACGGAGTGGCATCGGTGTGCTGTGCGATGTCAGTGCACGGTAAAGAACCCCAAGAAGTCGAAAATTCAGGAGTCTTTCACTACGGCGTCTCTCATCGCCTAAGTTGATTTGGGACGGTAAACTGTACAAACAAACAAAGGAAAGTGCATTTTACTTTCTTTATAACTCCCATCCCTCCGTCGAGCTTCTGTTGTAGTACACATGAGCAAACTACGCTTCTCACGGAACGGATGCAATGTAAAAGCTTGTTTAATGGCTACGTATTATTAGCTTATGGACTGCGCAATGACAACTTATCGGCTACGTTGCAGATGCGTCAAACATGGCAGGTCAAGGCCGTAACATTAAGCTGAACGGTGAAATCTATACTGCCTTGCTTGACATGTTTAGTGTGATTTGATTGCGCTCGTGCAGACAACGCGAAAATTGAAATCTTTCTTGACTACCACGCCCCGAAAACCTTTGTTGTTACCTGTAGAGTGGGTACAAAATCGCTCACCCCGTCGAGCAGCTCGCGGAGCATGCCATTCCATCGTCCTTGGGCATCCCGAGTTCCGTACGCACCGTCCCGTACGAGCCTCAGCTCGTACCGGAAACCCAGTATCATGGCCATTTCCCGGATCAGGTCCACGCAGAAGCCCTCGAAACGATCGTTCCATTTGAACTTGTTGGATGGCTGCTTCATCATCACGTACGGCTTGCTCTGTTGAGATATGAAAATGCTTCGTTCGTATGACTGAATTTTTAGGAGTGGTCATGGAAATCTGAGAACCACTGCCATGGAGTGACTGATTACATCTTCATTCGTGAGGCATTGCATAATTTCGAATTATTAACGAGAAAACATTTGCTTGTTGAAATTAATCGGTTGCAGGGAAATTAGCACCAACATATATAAAGTTTTTGAAAATATATTTTGCCATGTATTTTACATATTCTGTTTAATTCTTCAAAAAATGGGAGCTCTAGGCACCCTTCTTGATTTATTTTTAAAACTATCTTAATTAGGCCACGTTACCATGATAGACGTATGTCCCAGTACGTCGAGGTCTAAAGAAAAAGTTTCGCCACGATCACAATTTTTAGAATAATTTTTTTATTAAAATACAGGCAACTTCAATTACTTCTTATTTGTTGCAGTGCGTTTGAGTTTCCCAGTTTTAGGAATTTCAGAGTTTTAGGAATTTCAGGAATTTCAAGAAGCTAATAACAGCACAAAGTGCGCATGTTTCCAGCTGCTCTTTAAAGCGCTTATAATGCATAAGGGCACACTCGTTCTCTAATACAAGACACAGTGTTTTATGGATACTTACTAATATCGTGGAAATTCTGAACGTCTTGTTCTTCAGCGCGCTCTGCACCTCTTCCTGAAACGCTTTCTCGGTCTGAGATATACTCAAGCCAGATGTTGCGCTCCACTTTCCTATCTGAGGAGAGGAAAGAAAGCGTGGTGAAAGTACCACATAATGATGGAGGCTCTAAGAATTTCCTTCACATGAGCTCTACAGAACAGTTGAACCTACTATTCACGTTGCCAGAATGTACTGTTTACAATAATTGTTATCGAGAAAGCGTGTAGACCAGTTCCAATTTTGGCGCATCGAATTTGCACAATCGATTTGCCATGTTATATGCGTTACTCTTTTCTAATGTCACTGCATTGATTTTCGAAATCGACGCTTTTTGCCGAGTTCAAAAATCGTGCTAAGGGTGTCCTCAGCCGGGCCTCAGCATTTCTGGTGTTCACTCTCGTCGAATTCGAGCGATAGGATTGCTATTTGACCTAAAGCGCGCATATTGGAAGCAAACTTTCAATCTAAGTTGGAGTTGGCATCGCTAAGCGAAATGTGGGACGCACAACAGAGCTGCCGCGTGGTAGTAACGTTGATTATATTACTTAATGATGGCTTTGTTTCTTCAAAAGACATAGATTGCTACTAGAGATCCCTCAATTACCAGTATACTTCTTCATCCAGGAGGTCGCCTCATTGGAAATTTGCATCATTTAGCTGCATATGTCACTGCAGCCGTCATTCAACAGGTCGAAGCCAGTGCGGATACTGTTAACCACGGACATACTGCAATTTCCGCTTGCACACGCAGATTTTTATGTGCTGAATACATTATAGACCACCTGCAGTACATGTCCTAGGCAGTAAATCTGAGCCAGAAAGATGCATCAGCTTGCAGACAAGTGCGATTTCCAATTGAAAAGGCGCCTCACGCTAAGCCTACTCTGGTGGCGCAAAGCTTGTCTCTGCCTCCCCAGACATAACTTCGTTGATCGCTACTGCTACGAACAGCAAAAAGACATCCTGGGTTCAGCGCATACTGATGAACTTTGTAAGAAGATGGCGCGTGCCTTTACTACAAATACCTCAAAACTCTGTTAGCCAGCGACATCACCTGCAACCAGCGGCTGAGCAGTAGGGCATCTAGTGTGACCGCCCGTCGCTCGGAGGCTCTTGGTAAGTAGTCACCTGAGCCCGAGCAATACGACACAATGAAGCTTTTGCGTACAATGCTAAGAAGTCGATCATTCCAAGAAACCAACCGAATGGAAACAGAACGCTCCGCACCGGCCAGCTGAATCCGAGGTTCATTACATAGCGTTTTATAGAGCGCCAAAAAGCACTGATGCGAAGACAACTTTAAAAGCAGAGGAAATAAACCGTATGCTAATCAAATATTCGGCGCTCTTAACGCCGTACCAAATTTTTTCATGAAGTTAGTTTTTGTGTAGAAAATACAGTGGGTAGTTGACATCAAAGATCCAGGTTCAACAAAATAGCGACTCCTCCTTGCGACCATTAACTTGCACCTCTGGCATCCCATGACAGACGTGAAGCATTGTGTAGCTGGCGCACGTCATTCTAGAGAAAATAGGTCGCAACTATGGAAGCAGAAAGCAATAGCAATGCTTGCCTAAATATAAACACAGATAAAGAAGCGCTTATTTTGTCTGTCAGTACTTGCTCTTGAAGCCCATGCTTCCAAACACTTTCTACGCTATATTTGTCTTACCCATCCTAGAAAAAAGAAGCTCTTGCATAAGAATGTGGAAGAATGCCCCCGGAAAGACTGGTGTGCTCCTCTTGAGCTCTTATTGAAGACCCGAGCACGTAGCGGAGCGGTTGTTCCTTCGCAACTGCTAGTACAAACAGCAGATCGCGGAGGACGGATGGTTGTGTAAGCCGCTCGCATTCCAAGAAGGTGTCCCCCTCTCAAAATGCCGACGTGTAATTTCGTTTATCCCTTGTTTAGGACATACCACCAAGGCAGAAACTACGCACTCTTTTTCAGAAAGTGTTAGACCGCCGAAGGCCAGAGAGTGATTTGAATCAGACCCACATGGAGCATGTTCGCACATGCTGTCTCGCTAGTGGTGGCACGATGTAAAATAGAAGCTCCCGAGGCGGATTTCGTACTTTGTACTAATCCGATACGCGTACTCAAACGCACTCATTGCTCCGCAAAGCTACGAAGAAACATGCTGTAATCAAGACCAAGCTGTGCAAAAGAACAGAACAAATCTCCATCGGCTTTTTAAATCGGCAATTTTATCTTTGAGACGCATTGTATCGTGCAGAGAATATTAATCAGCATGAATTATTCTTTTGCAATTCAGTTCGTTCGAGTACAATTGTCTTGAAATGCTAGGCTTGCAAGCAATTATATTTTCTTCCTTTCCTTCAACTGCCAGCATTTTAATCTGCATTATAAGTGGCTCAAAAAAGCAGGACGCTGGGAACACAAGCCTTTTCTGACAGCGCGCTGCAGATAGCAGTGATTACTTGTAGCAAACGTAGTGGCCGCGTTGACACATAAAATGAATACTTTTTTTTTAATGACACCTTTCAAACCCATTACGAACAATATTTTACAAAACTGTCGCCTTTTTAGCATGTCCAGCACCGTTTTCTGGTAAACAGATTGCGCTGGTAGTATTATTATGATTTCTAAGCGCACTGTTCTGTATATAATGCAACCACCAAAACAAAAATAAATTTCACAGCTATTCGGTTCTTTATTTGAGGAACTAACGCCGGTGCGACGAGTTTTCTATTTCCAACCAATCATGCGATTCTCATGAAACGTTTTTCCAAAACACAAAAATTCATCATGCATGTTTTCTTCTTAGAAGCGGGAGTATAGTCGTTAGACGCATACTTATTCGGTTTACATTCAGATGCCGTTGGTCTCTGAAAGCGATAATGCTATAAAAAACATCGGCAACAACAGAACAGTTGGAATTACGCGATAGTTTCCCTGGCTTCGGAGTTGTTTTAAATAGAACATCTTCAGTAATTCACCTGGACTTTTGCTTTGTTTTATTTTTTGGGATATGTGACATCAGAAAGCGCTGTGCAAAGCAGCCTCAGTCAACACCGCTCAGAAGACTGCTTTTGATTTCATATACCACCACATGTTGGGCTGCCTAGCAAGAGGTGACCGAGCTGCGAATACGTCAGTGTTCTGTTTGTACAGGTGACTTCGTCAATTTTGCAATTCATTTGGAACGTAACAACAGGTTAACCGCGATTCTTTTAAAATATTGCACTATTGTAAAAAGCCATCAAATCCCAAGGGGTTCTATTCACACGAGTTTTCTCGGTCCCAATACCCTGCAGAGATTTATTTAAAAACTCCTCAACTGAGAAGTGAGTCTGCTTGTATGAGCCGCCTGCTGAGTAGATATCTCGTACCGTAAAGGCGCACACTATCGTTGGTACACAAAAAAAAAAAGTTGCTTTTTAAGTTCTTTGAAAATGTGTGCTATCTGACTCAGAGAAAGCAGGAAGGCTACGCATCTAACCAAAACTGAATTGAAGAGCATATCCATGTAGAAAAAATTTATACACGAGAAAGCGGCAACTTCGGAAGTGCGACAATCCATATTAATTCTCATGTTGAAATACATCTATATTTCTCCTACCCTGGCTGGCCTCATCTTTTGTTTATTTTATCGCACAACTTCTCTGGCCAGTATTTCATTTATCAATATCACAAGAATTTCAGGATAACACAAATACTGGGAGCAATCGTATATTTGCGTTAGACCCTTATCCTTTTGTCTGCACGGTGCTTTTGACTTCTTTGGAGCCAATAGCTTAAATAACAAAACAAAAAAATTCCCAGGGTTTTACGCTGCTGAACCAAATATTCAGCGAAAGCATTAGCTGCGGGTGACCGAGCTCTTCCGGCTGAGTGTTCTTCTCTTTTTCTTTTTCATCAGCCCACATATAAAACCCCGTTTTAACCAAGCCGTATGAACGTGCCTTAGTGGCCTATAAAGGTAATGTGAATGTCGGGGCCCTAGCAGGCTGACTCTGACATAACCATCCCATCTGAAACGAGAGGCCCAAGCTGGCAGCTCCTGCCAGGCCACACAACACCCCGTGTCTTCAGCCTGTGTTTGCTGTGTTCCTAATCCGTGGTGCATAGGCGCTTGCGAGCAAGGTATCTACAAAGTCTTTGGGTTGCTGTGCGCAAAACTGTCGCTGTAACTATGCAAAAGAATCCAAAGCGCAAGTGCACAATTTTCCGTCTGACTCGGCTGAAAATTCAGTGTGGACAAAGGCTATGTCGTGGAAAAACTTGTTACCGATGAAGTGCACTGTGGTAATAAAGCATTCTTGTTTGGTTTCTAATACTCGTGCTGCTATTAACCACTATTTGATTTAGCACACTGCATTAAAGCGTAGGTGTGCCCATATCGAGCAGAATGTTTGGACAGCACAGCTACTAATAATCGAATGGCATTAGCCCCGTTTTGAGTGCGGAACAAAATTGTTTTGCAACCTAAATTTTTTCTTATGAAAACAATTTAATTTCGCTGGTGGCCACGTGAGCGTAGTTGTCGTAGTAAATTACTGGTTTAAAGCCGAGTTAGCTGCTTGCTGCGTTAATGAACGCATGGCAATCGCTGCTCTCAGCTTAAGCAGCTTTTTTATATTTGTGTTACAGCTTTGTGACCGACACGTCCGTGAAAGCGACGTCGTATTAACGACAAGCTACACCGAGTGTTGTCAAGGTCACCATTCTGAGTAATATCTCTGCCTACCATTTGTAGCTTTATCTATCCAGCTAACAATAAATGTGTTTTCAGATGAATTTTGAGCCTGTCTTAATGTTTATGCAAGCAACTCTGAATGAAGGTGAAAATTTCCTGGCAACTTCTTTTCTGCCATTGAAATAAATGCCAGGTGAATTGTGTCAAACTTCTCATATATTTCAAAAGACTGACAATATTAGATAACATAGGTAACACAAGTATAACCCCTTCATCGCCAGCACTAAAAATTTCAAGAGGTATCTCCAGAGCAGCGCTGAATAAAAAAAACAACGCATGCGTAAGGTGAAGCCGACTTTCAGTATAATGTCACTACGATGTTGTCCCATAAGCTTGCACCTTGTAGTAAGCTAGGTAGTGTTGGCCCACATCACCTAGTGTCATGTGGATTCTGACATCACAGCGTCACGTGGGTAAGACGTGGCTACCCGCCACGCTACGCTGGAGGCTCGCAACCTAGAGTAGTATTTCTTTCGCAATAAGAGCAATCAGCATGTCCTTGTCTCCACATAGGGGGCGATTATACCATTAAAAAAGGAGCGCGTGCCACAGTAGCAATTGTATTGCAATATGTTCATAATAGCAGAAATTGTGTGCAGCACTATTTGGCATAAAAAATCTTAATTTGGCAAGGTGGCAGTTCGACACATCATCATTGCTCTCCGTACCTGCCACATGGTTCAGCTACTTAAGTTCGAACGTTTATTAAGTTATCTTGTGCACGCATGCTCCGTATTAAACCTTACATGGAACTCAAGTACGGCGCTAAAGGATCGAAAAATGGAGCCTGCCTTGCCTTGAAGTCCAACTATAGAGTGCTGGCACGTACAGACCTCGCAGTACTGCTTCTACTACGGATCTTTCCCAATCGCTTCTTTTAATATTATAACAACATTATATTGACCACTTCTTTATAACTGGCAGGCCTGGCGCGTCGATTACTATGCATAAGAATCCCTACAAATTAGAATGCTGACGGCCTTCATAACTCTGGTACATACAACAAAAAAAATTGCAGTGAATATTGTACAACTGTGTTCTTGGGGTAAACTATAAATAATAATTCACTCAAGGCGCAAGAACCGAAATAAGCCCCTAACAAACCGGTCGCTGATACTTGAACATAGTATTTAGGAAGTCAGAATAACTTTATAAATTCGGAATGTCCTTGAAGATAAAAAATTGTCTTGTATATATTTATGTACTCTCATTGAACGCAAATGCATTCCTCACTCACGCATTCGTGTCGAATTGCTTAGAATCGTTTCTCAAATATCCAGGCTTTTTCTTTTAAGCTTGCCTGCCACGCACGTTAAGTAAATAGTATGAATACAGAATCTCTAATTATTCGCACATTGACGGCCTTCCAAATCCTAGCCCATACAGCAATGAAAAAAATTGTCGCAATTATATTACAGGTGAAACAAATGCGTGCGCAGTCGACATTAAGTGGACTCTGGAGGTCATTAATTAGCACATGCGAAATCAAAATCTCACGTCTTTAGATAGTTTAGGACATAGGCCATTTCAGAACAACTCAGAGCTTTTATAATCGCTCACACAAGCAAAACAAAAACACAAAAGCTGGAAACAGTCCCTAGCTTTCTCTTACTCCAAACGTGCAATGTTAATCTCCAACTGACCGACTTAAACGCATTCTTTAAGTAGTTACCCTTAAAACGAATTGGGGTATAGAACACATATGTACACCTTTCACGTCTTGTTCATTGTAGATATTTATTGCAGATGAGATGCTGTCGAAAGTATTCGTTATAATAATTATTGCAATGAACAACTAGGCACGAAATCGGAAAGTAAGCGAGGGGCGGTATATCTCATACGTGAGGAGAAACTCTTTTTCAATGACCGCTGTACTTTGAATCTCGTGTTAGCTTCATTTATTGCAAATAAATGCTCTGCAAGAATCAGAGATTGCATTCTAATTGCCGTGTAATAATTCCTAAGAGGCACATCCTAATTAGGAGGAAGAAAGCGGTTTATTATATACATATTAGGAGATCATTTTAATTTTTCTAAGAATGAAACTTTCACCAATAAACATTTCTTCGAAAGGAGTGGCATTTCCTCCGAGACAAGAATGTTGGAACGACAGCAGAGTAACTTGCCAAGGTAAGGCCCGCCCTCTTGAGCTGCACAACGTGTAGGGAGAGGTTCTGCCGGCGTCCAGTGGAGTCCAGCCAAACGGGCCCCGTCAAACCAGAAAAAGATACCTGAGAAAATACCAAAAATGTGCTTGATATTTAAGTGCCCGCCCACGCAGTGAAACGCGTATTCTGTGCTCTTATATATGGGGAGGAGAGAAAGCGCGAAAGGGAGGGGGGGGGGGGGGGGGGGCGATGTGGAAATTCTTTTGTTTTAACCCTTCTGCTCGCCGACGTATTTTTTGCACTGCAGTTGGGGCTAAGAGCGCTGATCATTTCTGAGTTATCTAAACCTGCAATACACTGCGATCGCTAAAAAGGCGTGTTTTTATTACTCAATCACGCGCAAAACAACGCACACCTTTTTAATACGATCATTAGTTACCATAGTAATTCACATGCGGTCGACATAAGACCAGAGGTATTCTTAATGGCATATCGCTTCCTCTCCAAATAGTTGTATTTTCCGTCCACTTTTGCAATTGTACTCTGGAGAAACTGGTTTATTCCATCTTAAATTTTGCCGATTTACCTGACACTCATGACCGATACCCTTTAAAATTCTTTATTCCCTCTCTGTTGTTGCGGCTCGAACCTGGTTCCTCGCCAACATCGTAATGAGGACGTATTCATTTTTCATTTCATTCAAAATTTATTTCATTTTAATTTTAGAGCAACAGTGTTTTGGGACACTGATCCTGTTGACTTCAAAATATACCAACAGATGAAGCGAAGTTGCTGCACTTAGACCCACTGTCGGCGTAATTTTGGTGTCAGGTATTGCCGTTTAGTTCGAACAGAGGGTCCTGAATTCTGCTTTCTGTGCCACATGGCTGGACAATGATGGACAGTAGAGGCTAGTGTTATTGCACATTACTAGTAGTGCATAAACAAACTGGTGAGGTATATTAAAGAGAAATTAGCAATATTAATGGCTCCCATCGCAAAAATTCATTAACAATGAAAATACAGCTTATGTTCCTGTTTTTTAGTGTGGTGAGAAGCACCTCGATAAGATTATCCAAACCAGGTACTGGAATAGTCTTTGTAAAAATGTGCAGCCCAGCGGGCTTGCATGTGAGTTATTCGCCAAAAAATGGCACTGAGCAAAAAAAAAAAAGAAAAGCAAGTAAACCGCAGTTCAACGGCGTATTCACGTGGAGTAAGGGAACAAAGAAGCTTTATATATAGAAAGATTATATAAGCATATCGCATTAAGAAAGAAGTTGAAAAATGCGTCACCACTCCCATACTAGACTTATCAAAGAAGAAGTCGCTTATCTGGATGATTATTTGTTTCCAGAGAATCCACGTGTGATAATGGGCCCCCATGTTGCATGTTATGAATACTGTTTGCACCTACGTATTTATATAAGTGTCTTTTTACAGTAAACAACTAGCTGATGATCAGCGATTGTCACATGTACCCTTTCTGTGTGTTCGTATTTTACTTACGCTGGTGCTAAGCTAAGTCATGAATCACGTACTCGCCCAACTTCCTGCATTACCACTCGTGTGGCTTGTAGTGCATTTTGATTGCTGGAAATCTCTTGATGGTAAAACAATTTTTCCGACATTCTCTAATTTTTATTGATGCTAAATTAGCGCCTCTACACGGCTCAGAAGCAGATCTCCTGGCTTCTACACATTAGAAAAAGGATGAATGTGTGACGCCACTCTGAGAGCCTAAACTGTACTACTAAGTAATAAATGTGAATGACGACGTTAGCCATTGCCATACAAATTTAGACCCTGCCAACCCGGTGGTTGTCAGAGCATCCACCTGGAACCGCCGTTTGAAACCTGTAGCCTGAGTAATATAAGGGCCAATTTTTTTAACCTACACCAGCTGAAGTAGTGTAGCAGAAAACTATTGGACGAATAGGATATTTGCTATCCTAGTGTAGGTAGTGTAGGTAAAACAAATAGCCCCCTAATAGCATGCACTGGCAGATGGTAGTTGTCAAGGCCGGACACCGATCGGTCGGCAGGTTGTGTGACGTCAGGAGTTCAGGTGGCGTGACAGATTTAGAATGAGCTGCTAGCTCAAGCAGCTCCTTTCATATCGAAGAGTGGAATGAGAGACGATCATCATCGAACATCGTGCGCCATCGCCCTGATTGGATAAGCCATTGGAACCGAACTTGACCTTTTAATCAGGATTTGACTTCGAAACAATGAACAGGAATACTATTTCTAAGTATTCTGCCAAGAGCGTGACCAGGTTTAGCGTTTTTGCGTTTCATTAAACCATCGCGGGAACTGCTGTTCGGCGTATGACGTCGGCTGTCAAGCGCTTTCAATTCGTCCTTAGTCTTCTGACCATTTCAACATCGAGGTCATAAATATTATAATCTCCACATCCAATAGGACGCATGCACTTTCTATGTCCTGCTGCCTCCAGTAAACGGTTCCCTCGTCCTATACTTTTGGGCATCAGTTTAGATTAATTTATATAATTCGACTAAGCGTTTCACTCTACCTGCCGACGTCCATGAGTCTAGGCTCGATTAGAGCCATGAGTTATCCATCAAGGCAATGGCGCAGGCGAAGGCAGAATTAGTGAGGTATTCTCATATTCATTTAATTTTAAGGTCGTTACATTCAAGTTTTCATGAATAAGCGCTATGAGCATGCTGTTTGTAGTATGACAAACATGGTCTACGTCCTGACAACCTTCCTGGCTGGAATGCGATCTCTGTAGCTAAGAATAAGTGCAGTCACTGTAGAAGCACTGCAGACACGTTTAGTACCTGTAAAGTTCCAACATGATTCCTGGGGTTTAGAACAGTAATATACTTCCTGGTAATCTGTCAAAAAATGTTATAAACCACCCAAACTTCTCTATCATCTAATAATGGCCCAGGTGATGTCTATTATTCAGTAGCGTATACAAATTTATCCTGTTAATTTTGTTGAATGAAGTTGACGGTTAATCTCTTTTTGTCACCGAATACATTATCAAAATACTTGCAATGAACAAGAAGCAAACCGAGCAATTTGTACTTTTTCTTTCTCTCGTGTCAATGTTCTTGTGGTTTCGGAATATAACTCCAATATTTTATTTTATTTTTGCGCTGTCGATGTCCTGCGGCAGTGGATGGAAAAAGTTGCAATTTCTTATAGCTCGCAGTTCTAATGTCCATTCGAGAAATTTGCGCTTTCATGTACTAATCTTTTGTTTTTTTCTATTGCATTCCTAGCAACCCTGTTTAAAGCTTAAAGCATTACCGACCCCAATACTGAAAACTTCGTCTGGCGTTATCGCTCGCTCTGTTTACAAGTGCCAGAATCCATAAATATGTCAGCTTACAGCATCGCTGTGTTACACACCTCTACGTGGTGCCAACTATTCCCTCTTTCATATTAAAATTGTCACCCAAGAGTTACTTTTGCAGCGTTGACGGTAAGTCATGCTGTTTTGCTTTTTATTTGCCATCCATCTACTAGTCACGTTGCAAGCTACTTTCGATAGGGAGTTGTTTTGCTTTGGTCTATGAAATTAATAAGAGCGAGTTGGTGGGCTAGTTGGTTTTGCATGGTGAAGGAACAGCGCAAGAGACGAGATGTTCGTGCTTTCTTGTCTCTCTGTGTCCCGTCCCTTGCGCTCTTCACCCATTGGTCTGTGAAGTTTTACATCCCAGAGAGACTCCGACTATGAAAAAGGCCGCTGTGGAGGGGTCCTGAACTTTCGACCACGTTGGGTTCTTTAACGTGCACTGACATCGTACAGCACAGGGGTGCCTTGCTTTTCGCCTCCATGGAAAAGCGGCCGCCACAGCAGGGATTCCATCCCGCATCTTCAGACATAGCAGTTGAGCGCCGTAACCACTACTCTAACGCGACGGGACCTCAGCAGGAGCACCTACAACTGTATAGGTTATTCACGTCCCCACGCCTCTTGACTTAGCGCCGCGGGCGCAGTCAGAGAAGCAGAGAGAGTACAGAGGGCATTGCACTACCGGTCACGAGCTGGTGCGCGCCACAGGAAGAAGCGTGGGAAGCCGCCGTGGCGGCAGCGCATCGTGTCAGCCAGCTTTAACCTTCTACACGTTGAATTTCTTAACTGCGTAAACAAAATTTTTAAATTCTTCATATCTGCTGCATCATCCAAATAGCTGTATTATTATCCGCGCACATAAATCGCAGCACGGTAAAGAACCCCAGGTGGTCGAAATTTCCGGAGTCCTCCACTACGGCGTCTCTGTAGCCTAGGTCGCTTTGGGACGTTGAACAACCAAACCAAACCAAATTGCGGTGATGTCTTGGTAAATCATTTGCCATGCATACAAGATAACTGCCGTTTGAATCGCTGTGCTATAAAATTGCATACGGGATAGAAAAATCCAATCAGTGACAGAGCTCACATCCAAATCTGGGATGGCGCCGGATCCGGCAATCAGAATGAGGAGAATACCGTGACACTCTAAGATGATTTACGACAGTGGTATAACACGTAATAACCACCTCATAAATAATTAAACCAATTCACCCATGGCCGTCAATCCTAAGCAGCTGCGGATCAGCATGCCCAAGGCTTCGGTCGGATCCATGATGCAGCGATAGGTGCTCAGAATACTTTCTCCGCAGTAGCTACCAATGAAAAATTAATCTGACAACGTCTCTCGCTTCAGCCTTATCCAGCAACGTAATTCTAGTTGCACTGTTGGAGAATTAGGGGAAATAACCGGGAAGTCATGGAACAAATTGAGGTGAGCAGTAGAGATAAAAGATATATACCTACGGTGAAAATGTGCTTGTATAGAATATGCTGTCATAATTTCGTGGTCTAGACGTAGCTACAGGACGTCTGTTGAATTCGTTATGGCCGCCAATTCTTCAATAATAACGACAGGTAGGCTACCAGTTATTAGCGCTAACCTGTACAAGCGGCATTAGCTGAAGATCATAGAGGTTAAAGCATTTAAAGCAGAAGCTACTACGCATTGGTATTTCTATGCATAGAACGAGCATTCCATGGAAACGTATTTTGTTTCCTTTTTTTTTGTTAGAACATATGCTATTTATTTCTGCGATTAAAGCGATGCCTTGCGAAAGACTGAACTCATTCTTGTGTTCTCCCTTAGGGCCAATTTGGATTTACGCTTACCAAACAAACCGCATCCGTCTCTAGCCAAGCTTAAGTTTCTGTGACGATATTGAATTAGCAATGCGTTAAATAAAAAACCATTACACTATCCTAATATGGCAAGGACGGCAATTGCAACGCTGAAACAAACCCACCTGCTACTATACTAGCCTTCTTTGCCATACGCAGGCTTCGACGAAGCGGTTATATTCTTGAATTTTTCTAGGTTTCTCTCACGTTCAACGTGTGCACCAAGCTGCAATGAGAAAACTCCCAGAAACACTCCAGTCCACCACACGAGGAAGTACCGCGTGGACAAAACTTATGGGGGACAAGTAAGCTCCGCTTTTAACGTTAAGATATGATAGCATATGCGACCACCCGACGTATAAAGCTCCACGTTAACCCAGCCATATGAAGGTGCCAACGTGTCCTATGGGTAGCACTCGGTCTGTCGATGCCTAACACGGTTTCTAAGAGTGCTTAAATCTTGATTTTTACTCTACCTTCCCACCTCAAATCAACAACCCGAGTCGACCGCTCCTCCGAACTATCTGGTATCACTTGGCATCGCAAAAATGCACAAACCATGGAAGAATAAGTACTCGGTCATGACAGCGGCCAGCTACCCACTCTCAGGAAACTTGCCGTGATTGATCTGTCACTCTGCCGACGTCTACAAATACTGACGCCAGATTTTCTGTGTAACGAAGCCTTTAACGCTGTCGGGTTAAAAACACTAAGAGACACTTGAGCTCCGCCTGCATGGGTATGCCGAGAAATCGTTGATGTCTCGCGTTAGGAGGCTCCCCTCGCATATCCGCACTCGTCTACATGCACTCTGCTGCTCACTTAATCAATGTTTTATTATGCATTTCCTCACACGCACTCATTACCATATAGTCGTAAGCTGCTAAACTATAAGAATACCTTGAGATATACATATAAAATGACACTTTAACCAAGCCGTATGAAAGTCCTTCTGTGGTCTAGGGGTACCATGCCTGACTCCGAATGCAATGCTTCTAGAGGTTAAATTTACTTCAACCTCCCATCTTTGTTGAAAAGCTCAAGTTGGTTACTCCTATCAAAGCGTTCAAGCCACGTGCCCGCGTCATGTCGCACAGCCCTACGATCCATCAATTCCCAAGTCATGTGGCCTGAAACCGCCATCTCCTAGAGGAATACTCGATGTGTTCCGTTCACAACGCCTACAGCAGCAATACCAATGCTGGACTTCTGGAAAACAGGGCTTTAACGCTGTCGCAGTAATATTTGCGCCGTGCATACCACTGGAGCTAGTTGTAGTGTCTGGTACCTTCTTGACGGTATCGACGAACATCTCTGAGTGCAACCGAGGTCTCGGAGTGTGGTCTTTCCGGCAGTCAATCACGGGTGGCCTGATCAGCTTGCGATCTTTAGCCATGTTCTGCGTTGCTCTTACCAGAAGGTCCAGGGCATCTTGAGTCAGCGCAGCATCTGTCTGGACGGGAACGAAGAATGATTTTGCGGAGCATTTGTGTGTGTGGTCGCTTAGAGCAAGGAAGGTTATTAAATTGTGCGGAGCACCATTTTTAGGTTTATAGACGCAGTGTTAAAAAGGAGAATAGGGCGTGAATTATGCACACGTGCTGCGTTTTAAACATACAAACGAGTGTACTCTTTTTAGTAACGAGTTAAAAAGCACTAAAGCCTAAAAGCGAATTACCATGTTTATTACCAAATGAATTAGGTGCGTCCTACTTCAAAGACATGTGCCCACTTGGACGGAACTTAAAATATTTTGGGTCGGTTTTTTCGTCGTGCAGCTTTTCTAAACGGTGGTCGCGCTGCATGCAGTGAATTTACTGACCACTCTGAACACGCATTCGAAGCTTTAGGTGCGACCTCCGGCAATCTGTCATCTATAGTACACATATGCATATATAGATATGTAGATTGAACACTTCAGATTAAAAGGTATATTGCTCTGAAGGGAACCAAAAAGATTTGGGGCGTGTTATTCCTTCGAAAGCGCAATTCTTCCAAACTCAGGTTTTTAATGTCTAGTGCAGGAGATGTCAGTCCTAAGCATTGTGAAAAATGCCCGCTTGATTAATCTCTGCTCTTTTCAGTATATGTAATTGGAGCACTAACCCTGATGGGCTTTCTGAAGGGCCGCTGTCCGCTGAATATCGGGGAACTTCCGGCTCGACGGTGCGCTTCGTGCAAGATTCCATGGTTCTCCTCCCACAGTTCTCTCTTTAGCAGCACGAAGCCACTTAGGTTGGTCCCGGAGTTCTGGAACTCAGACAGTTCCACCGTGTGCAGGTCCTGAGTCACCGAAAATTGGCAGCATAGTTGAGAAGAAAAATACTCAAATGAAAATCGCGACGTTCTCAGTTCCTTCCTTATCATGCCACAGTAAATTATAGCCTGATATGAATACTGTATTATGCCTGAAGAGCTGAAAAGCTGCGATGGGAACTTATGTGGATTACATATGAGTGCGCACCGTGTGTTTCTTTCACTTCGTCTTTCTATCTGCGAGGAAGTGTATGCAATGATTACCTTTGCTAGCGAATCCCTCTTTATGAATGAGACAAAGCGCTGTATATGAAAAGGTTAGCGAAAAAAAATTAATTTAGGTGGTTCGGTTCTTCTTCGTTTTACCAGCATCAAATATTCCTTCCAGTAAGAAATGATGAAAACGCGCCCCTGTGGATAGGTTCCTGAACATTTCTTGAAAAACACATGCTGAAACTTGTGCTGAAAAAACATTCAAAACAAATAATTTATAATTAAGGAGAAAGCCTATCATCACTCTATGATTGCATAGATAGCGCAATATTCAATTTTTATTTATTTCATATATCACTTAAGCATTTTTTGCTGTAATAATGCCGGGGTTGGCCTTCAGAAGCTCCTAATCCAATTACTTTAAAGCCAATCTCGGCTAGTGACCAAAAGAGTCAAAAGAAAAATAGAACGGCCAAGATGGCGCAATAGGTTGCTTATCTGGGTCAGAGAAAATCTCCATACGGCTATAAAAAGAGGAGCTCAGAGAACCCATTACCTCCAAAACAAATACATAATAGTAAATATACACCAATACAATGCAAGAGTCGCTGTTGACTTTGTTTATTCAGCGAGCGGCTTTTATAGTTAAATTGTCTTGATTTAAGGAAAATTTTGTCGTGCTTACCAAAGTAGTGACGATATAGTTGTGGTACTCGGTGACAATTCCAACTTTTTGTGCCTGGAATTTGGTAAATTGGTAAAGGCAAGTCAGGAAAAGGACTCGAAGTATTCAAAAAGAAATGTACAAACGCTAGTGTTCCTCCGGAAGGAGCCTATTTCCGGCACAATGCACAATGTTGCGTGAATGCCAACAAATACCCAATCAAAAACGTATGTGCCATGAGCTATATATGCATTCATCTCCCATTTTATTTTACTAATCCGGCAGAATATGATTACAAATGCAAAATATAACCACAAACTAAATGTTGAAGATTTTGCTCATTTTTGGGTTGCGGCTTCTCTCTCAATTCTGTCACCTAATCTTTGTAGCGACCTCTTTGCAACACTCATCGTAAATACTAGTCGCTTACCTAACTTGCCGTAAATGCTATTTCCCATCATTTGGAATCAAGGGAGGAGGTTGCAGCGTTTAGTGCATAAATGAAGGATTTCTTCAAGAGTTGCAAAATTGAAATGAAAAATTCTGCTACGATTAGTAGCTGTAGAGAGCCCAATTCGTGAAAAGAAAAGTACGGTCCAAAGTTATAAATGCGCATGTTATACAATAGTTGTTTTTTTGTATTGTAATGTTTTAAGCTTTACGTGAGGCGTATCACAACAGCTAAGGAACTTTCCAAGAGCACTGCAGAATCTGCAGGGGAGAAATGGGTAAGCCTGAGTGTTGCTGCTCCACGCGGTATATCGCGTGCTTTGTAGAGATTTCACACCCCGGAAATTATGATAGCAGATGCATTGTTGACGACATTGTGCAGCAAGCTGCCCATGTTAAATTTTTTAACGGCGAAACCCTTTCTAGACACATGATGAAAGTCTTGCGTCGGCGAGGTTCTGTCCGCGATTTTCTGCGAGTGACAGATACTGCGTTTTTTCTTTTTCTCTAACACAATTATAGAACGCGTGTGAACTTTGATACGATCAACGAAACGCTGGTTGGGTTCGACCAGGGGTGCGATGTACCATGTGCAGCAGTAATGCTCAAGCTTTCGCATTTCTCCCCTGGTAGCTTTCTCAATGCTCTTGGAACAAAATGACCTCAGGTCCCAATGTCTATATCACTGCCTCCCTGTTCCGACGTGCGCATAGGTCAATAGACCAGAAGTAAGGCATCACGTGATTACTTTGGCCACCGTCATTACTGCGGTTCGCTATTCCTGTGTCCGAGTGATTTAATTAGCTCTAATTAAGTAACTAATAACTCCACATGCTCCAATTGTTTTGTAATGGCGACATTTTTTCTTGGTCTATCGATTCACTTCGACACAATTCAGCCATCAAAGCTCTTGTAAAAAACACCTCAAACATAGCCACTTAAAGGGGTCATGACAGCCAACAATTGAGCATAAACTTATTACTGCATTTAATTCCTCACACGTTAAATTATAAATCCTAAATGTTTCAGCTCATTTCGTGCAGTAAATAGCTTTAAAATTCCTTTTTAATATCCGAATGAGCTTTTTGGTCTGGCAACCACTGGCCGCTAACGTCACAACGTCAACGCTGACGTCTCCATGTCGTCTGCTATTCGCGGTGCCGGCTGCACTCTTGCATGCACGTCGTGGATGATGGTCACTGAGTTTGTCTTTTCTTCAGCAAAAATATTTCGTTCACATATTTTCTTCTCTTTGAGAGGCCTTCAGTATAATATGCGACATTAGAGTCCTCGGACTTCTTTTGAACTTCGCCTAGAGAATGCTGAGGAGGTCACAATCGACGGGCTCATACTGTATAATTTAGGCATGCAATCAAAAGCGTATTATTCTTACTTTATGAGAGTTAGCTTGTTTTAGCAACAAGCGCTCCAGCATATAAAAAGGCCCTTGCCCAATGTTTCCTTCGGTCTTGTACATGGGCCGCGAAAGTGGGGAGGGGATAGCGTTATGTTCCTAAATTGCCGCTATCGCCGTCGCTGTTTGAGTCCCAAAACTGAGAGTAAATCTCAAACAAGCATACCTTGACGCGAGAGAATACCTTGCCACATTAGAGGACCAGCCAAAACTTTTGAACGAATCGCTACCTCGTGACTTGTTATTATATGCGTGTGTTAGTCAAACAATTATTTTCGGCTGGTAAAGCATTTTTGCAAAACTATATGTTCAGTCTGGCCATGGACAGCGCTCGAAAGATTTTGCCGCCGCCGCCCCTTCAGTCCCGTCATCGCAAAATCCAACCCGATTCGATTGCTCTTCATTACATGCCCATACCAAGCAAGGGACTCCCAGTCGCCTCCGTCTCCGTCTCGCCTCCCCCGCAGCCGCGCGCGCGATTGCGACGGACTCACGATCCTCACCTTCAATTTTTATAGTAATTCTCCCTCAAATGAGTCGTGAGTGCTTCAACGTAAGCATACATCATTAAGTATTTAGTGTGTGAACCCTAAACTCCCAAAGGAATGCGTTGATTCGCGGATTACAACTGCGCCGCCAACGTGTTTGTTTACATACCTTTTGCAATGACCGGATGTATTCTGCTTGTTCGCGTGGCATAAAATGTAAGCTGAGCTAGCAATATCAAAACTATCCACTTTTCGGATCAGCTGTACCTTTATTTGTTCACAAACTACAACTGCGCTGCAAGAAGCGCCGTGGATGCTACGTCACCTGCCTTCGCCGCATGCGGCTCCGACAGCTGCCTTCTGCCCTCGCTAGACAGGGTCGCATATCGACGCTTCCCGCTCAATGTGCACTCGCTTTGTGATGTAAGCAGTCGTCGACTTGAGGTCGCTACTGCAAGAACTAAACTCAATGACCACATGCGACAACTAAAGCTTGTGAATACGCACTCCGTAATCGCTGGAACTCTAGACACAAACGCGCGTACTCGAGCTAGGCCTACTGTCGCTGAACGAGCCGGCAGTTTGGCGCCGACTAACATTTCTGGCCAAGGTCATTGCCGATTACAAGGGGGAACATATAAAGTTTAGCTTCTTGTTTTCCTTTTTCTAACTCGATTAAGCTACAGACAAGCGCAGCTGTTCCGGACGTTCACTAGAGCGTCGGGTGTCAAGCTCTCGCTCGGCCTCCGATTCCAACCAGAATAGATCGGACGACCGTCCGCAGATCAATTCCGTCTACTTCGCGGGGCCGAAAACCTCACAGTACGGTGATAGGCGACCATTGGCTGTGCTGTCGTCGTAGTCGGTGTAATGTGAAAGATCAGTGCGTCGATAATCTAAGGAATCGTGTAACCCACTAACTCTGAGCTGCCTTATGCTGAAGAAAACATGCCTTACTCTATATCGCTTTCGTGCGGTAGCATCTTCATCAAGCACTTCTGCATAAGGGATGACCACTGTGCGAAGCGTCACAAGAAAATAAAAGGCATGTGCATTGAAATTTCAGCCTACATTGCAGACGACGCTCCACCATGTATACTCTGTGACATCACACGAGCATTTCAAAATGGCGGTCGCTCTCGGGTGGAGGAGCTTCCGAATTCCGATTTCTATCGCGTTTTTTTGTTTTTTTTTGTAATATGCGCCGTGCGCTAGGCACTACAACATCGCAAGTAGAATCAATGACCTCTACATTATTCACAGAAGAATAAAACGGCAATATATCGAACGAACCTGTCATCGCCCCTTTAATGCTTACGCATTAAAACAAAGCATCACGACCGCTATTTAATAAATGCCGTTAATGAATATTTGAACCTTCAAATTAATTTATGCGCTGGTTGAAAGACTGGTTGTGACAATTGCGCCTTGGCAAAGCAAGGAAACGACTTTTTCACCGACGAGAAAGAAACGCGTCAAATTCTTGGCGTCGTGTGTTTCATGGCTGTTGGACCCGTTTAACGTGTAGCTAGCTACATTAGAGAATAACTTTGTACTATATTGGTTGTTGAGTAACGCCCCGAGCTCCATACTATGGGTGCGTTTCGAGCTATGGAAAGGAATACATTGTCTAGCGCGTCAGTTAAAAGACAGATATCGTGCTTGGTCGTACTTGTCTAAGCACATCCGTGAGCCTTTGTGCTGCCACGTCGAGAACGATGTTCCTCTCTCCGGCTTCTGCAACCTCGCGCAGTACAGGACGTGGATCCGCTGTTCCAGGAAGCAGGCGGAGAGACACACGTGGGGACGGACGTCCAGGTGGCATCACTTGGAGAAGTCCGCGCAACTGTACCAGCGCTGACGAGGAAGAGAGAAGAGCAAAAGTATGCGTGCGTGGTCCACGCCTGCATCTTGTACACATGCAGACTGTACACAGTGTCGCCCGCACAACGGCAATAATTACCCTAGAGTGAAGGAAAACACGCAGTAAGTTGTTAGGTTACATGAAGACCAAATAATCGCACCTTCCAGCGTCAGGCTTTTAATCCGCTGATTAATGCGCGTAGTGTGATTTCACTACTAGGTTCTAACTGCGCCTTCAAATAAGAAAAAAAAAAATGACCGACAAGAACGTCCTTTACAGGAAGTTTTCACAGGCCTCATGGTGCAAGAAAAAAAGGAGCCTTCAGCTGGCACTTGCATTTACGAATTCATTCTACCGAAAGTTTATCAAATGACTGCAAGCGGGTGACTCAATCTGAGATCGCTAGCGTTTTCTTTCGCACTGTGGTGCTTATATTACTTGAAAACAAAATTAATCCTAGAATCATTAATGTCTATTTGGCTTCTTTCTCCCCTGCTCAGAGTGTCTCGGGCCAAATTATTTAGAATGTAGAACCAATTAGTTTTGCCACCAAATAATGGAGTGCCATTTACCTCCCGGTCTTTCGCAGATTATGGTGAAGTGCTTCCAGCCCATCGCTTGCACGAGCTCTCTTAGTGCTCGACCAAGCTCCTCTGGTGACGGTGCTATTGTCAAGGAAACGTAGTCCGCCGACACATGCTGAAGCACTTCGTCTACCCTGTGCAGGTAAACGTGGGGTACGTGGTGCCTGGCGCATGCGCTGCGCACCAGAGAGGCGGTTTCCGGCTCCCGGGGGCCCAGCACAGCAAGGACTCCCTGCTCCAGGAGTTGGCACACTGCCAGGAGTAAAGAAAGAAGTCACAAGACGGTCAGGCGTCACCAAAGCTTTAGACCTATCTCTAGTATGCAGCTAGCTTTAAACTCGTGCAGCGAGCGCTATGTGCCTTACAGTTTTTAGATTTTATTTCGGCCACGGTCAGGCCGAGCGATTGCGCTTCTACATCCAATGAATGAGGAAAAGAAGACGGCCTAGGGGAGGTCAGGACACAAGTGGAGCACCTGATTCACCAACGAGAACAGTAGGCTTTAGGCACTGTCCAAAATCTAGACCCTAAAGAGTTTACTTGCAGGCAGTGTAGAGTGGTCTTGTTAGGCACGCCTATTACTTGCAGTCACGCAGGGGACAGAAAACCTCGTCCTTGCCTTATTGGGCTTAGTCATTGTAGGACTGCTTCCAGGAAACTTGATACACTTGGTGGAGGTGTCTCGGTCGTCGCCCCAGTCCTCCTCGAAAATTTCACCCTGGAACTTCGGAACCGCACGCTACCGCCTTCGGTCACAACCATGCAGGACGCTCCCAGCCAACCATCGGCGCCCATCCCTGCCACTCCTGCCATCATCTTCTGTCCCGGAGCACAACGCCCCCGTGACCCACCTTTATTCAGTGGTAATTGAGGACGTGGTTGACCTCTGCAAGCGGGTCAATTCGTCCATGCCCGATCCCGAACGAGTCACACATGTTCTAAAAGGTCTCACTGATGATGCGTACTATATGATGTCGGCCAGGGACCCTACTTCCGTATCCGACATTATAACCCTGTGCCAGAAGTTTGACGAGCTACGAAAGCAACGCGCTTCTACGCGGCGGGCTGCCGCACCTGCCGGCATTGCTGGCTTGGCACCGGCTACATCGTCGGCGGAACAGTCTCTATTTATGCAGAATATCCAAGACTTCATCCGCGAAGAAGTTGCACGCCAGCTGTCCCTCCTCCATCCAGTTCAGCCGACCGTCTGCACTTCGCAATTAGCGCCGGCCAACGCGCGATCCATATCGCCGGCTATCCGCCAAGTTATCGAGGAGAAAGTCGCCGAAGCGCTGCCTTCTAGTGTTCCCATCGCTCCTGTGCAAGCCCCACTCACTTACGCTCAAGTAACCGCTGGAACGCGCGGTCCGCTTCCTACATCGTCTTACCAGAACGGCCCTACATTTTATGCTCCACCTCGTGTCATGGCCCCTGAGTCTCCGATCCCTCGACCGCGACGCCGCATTACGAACCCATGGCGAACCGCCGACAATCACCCAATTTGCTATGCTTGCGGGCTCCCGGGTCACGTCGCTCGCCTTTGTCGTCAGCGCCCGCTTCATCCTGAGAACACAGTCCGTCAATACCACTACGATCCCGAGCCGCCCTTGAGCAACGTCTTTTCTGGATCGTCTCCACCTCCGGCTCAGTACTCGACACGCCGTTCGCCTTCGCCTCGCCGACGTTCCGTTTCGCCGATGCTCCGACGACAGGGCCCTACGCAAGGGGAAAACTAAATGCCGCAGTTCCGGAGGCAAGAACTGCGCGTTTGACGAACTCGTTAAGTCCTCCGCCTTCTCCCGCCAACTTCATTGAAGTGTTCGTAGAAGGTTTTCCCGTTCTTGCGCTAGTGGATACAGGTGCTGCCGTTTCCGTAATTAGTGATGCCCTTCGCCGCAAAATTCGCAAGGTCACGACGCCGCTTTCTGCCTTTTCGCTTCGTACGGCCCGTTCAGAGCGTTCACCCCTGTGGCAGCGTGCACGGTACGAGTTTGCATCAAAGACATTACGTATCTCGTCGAGATGGTGGTGCTTTACGCCTGCTCCCACGACATCATCCTCGGCTACGACTTTCTGTCGACTCACAGTGCTGTGATTGATTGTGCCCGTGCTGAAGTTGAGCTTTCCCCTGTGTGTAATGTTTCCCTGTGTGACCCACCTGTGCGCCCTGCTAAACTCCTTGTAGCTGCAGACACCGACATTCCACCCTTTTCTTCTGTTCTCGTTCCCCTTATTTCGACATCTGCCCTCCCTAGTCCTGTTCTCTTTACGCCCAAACTCGCCTCCGCCCACCATAACCGCCTCCTTCTTCCTTTCGTCCTTCTGACGATTTCTGATGGCAGCTGTGTCATCTATGCTTCCAACCCTTTACCCTGCCCGACGGTTGTTCTTCGCGGGGAGTGCCTCGGCTACATTGAAGAGCTGGACTCTGATCGCACTTGCATGTTCTCCGATCCTGAAGTTTTACCTCACGTCGCTGCCCTGACGTCGTGTGCTGCTACGAGTGATGAGCTTCCTGTCGACGCCCTTCATCGAGCTATCGCGACCGACCTTCCGTCCGCCCAACAGGACCAAATAGTCGCCCTCCTTCAGCGCTTCAGTGCATCTTTTGACATGTCCCAGCCTTCCTTGGGCCGCGCCTTGACCGTTTCTCATGCAATCGACACTGGTCCTCATGCTCCCCTGCGGCAGCGACCATATCGCGTGTCGCCCACTGAGCGCCGCGTCATTCGTGACAATGTCGCCGATATGCTTCAACGGGGCATCATACGACCATCTCATAGCCCTTGGGCCTCCCCCGTAGTGTTGGTGACGAAGAAAGATGGCACGATCCGCTTCTGTGCGGACTACCGGCGTCTGAATAAGATAACCCGCAAAGATGTTTACCCACTACCACGAATTGACGACGCGCTAGATTGTTTGCAAGGAGCGAAGTTCTTTTCGTCGCTAGATTTGCGCTCTGGCTATTGGCAACTACCGATGGCTTCCGCTGACCGTCCGAAAACAGCCTTCATCAGTCCCGATGGCTTGTATGAATTCATTGTGATGCCATTCGGACTGTGCAACGCCCCCGCTACCTTCGAGAGAATCATGGATAACATTCTCAGTGGGCTCAAATGGGAAACGTGTCGTTGTTATATAGATGACATTGTCGTTTTCTCGAAAGATTTGCCTTCCCACCTTCTGCGCCTTAAGCGTGTCCTTACTTGCCTTACTGAAGCCGGCCTACAGCTTAACTTGAAGAAATGCCACTTTGCCGCTACCAAGCTCACAATACTTGGTCATGTCATATCCAAGGATGGCGTTCTACCGGATCTTACCAAACTTCGTGCCGTCGCAGACTTCCCCAAGCCCACAACCTTGAAAGAACTTCGCAGTTTTGTCGGTCTATGTTCGTATTTCCGCCGTTTTATCCGCAACTTCGCCAGTATCATCGCCCCTTTAACGCAACTTCTAGCCGGAGGCCCGAACCTCTCCTCTTGGTCACCAGCCTATGATGCTGCGTTCAGTACACTACGCCGTCCATTGGTCTCTCCCCCTGTACTCCGCCATTTTGACCCTGCCTGCTCGACCGAAATACACACTGATGCAAGCGGCGTAGGTCTGGGCGCTGTTCTTGCTCAACAGAAACCTGGATATTAAGAGTATGTCGTCGCGTACGCTAGTCGTACCCTCACGAAAGCGGAATCGAACTATTCTGTGACCGAAAAGGAGTGTCTGGCCATCATACGGGCCATTACCAAGTTTCGTCCTTATATTTACGGTCGCCCATTCTACGTTGTTACCGACCATCACGCGCTCTGTTGGCTATCCTCCCTCAAACACCCCTCCGGCCGCCTCGCCCGCTGGGCGTTACGTCTTCAGGAGTACGATATCCACGTCATCTATCGATCTGGACGCAAGCACACTGACGCTGATGCCCTTTCCCGTTCCCCGCTTCCTAACGACCCGACGGCTGGCTTCGTTTCTGCCTACGATATGTCGCCCCTCAACATTACCAATATGAAATCTGAGCAGCAGAAGGATCCATGGATATCCTCCCTCTTAACATTCCTGTCTACGCCAGCAGAGCTGTCTCCATCACGTGCACTTCGTTGTCAGGCCCACCACTTCGCCACTAGTGATGGACTTCTATACCGCCGCAATTACCATCCTACAGGGCGAAAGTGGCTTCTCGTGATTCCGCGACATCTCCGTGCTGAAATCTGCGCCTCTTTCCACGCCGATCCCCAATGCGGTCATGCAGGTGTCATGAAAACCTATTCTCGACTGCGTATGAGAATTACTGGCGCGGTATGTACCGCTTCATTCGTCAATACATCCGATCCTGTACCGCCTGCCAACGTCGCAAGAATCCACCCCCTCAGCCAGCCGTTTCGTTGCAGCCATTGCCTTGCCCCAGCCGCCCTTTTGACCGTGTCGGTATCGATCTGTATGGCCCGCTTCCGACCACTTCGGCTAACAACCGCTGGGTCATCGTAGCCGTTGACCACCTAACCCGTTACGTGGAAACATCGGCCTTGCAGTCTGCCACCGCACGGGATGTTGCTTCGTTCATTCTGCATCGCCTCGTTCTTCGTCACGGCGCACCGAAAGAATTGATCAGTGACCGCGGACGTGCGTTTCTTTCCGACATTGTCGAAGCCCTCCTCAAACAGTGCCAGATCATTCACCGGAGCACCACAGCGTATCACCCCCAAACGAACGGCATGACTGAGCGATTTAATCGCACTCTTAGTGACATCCTAGCCATGTACGTTGATAGCGCTCACTCTAATTAGGACCAAGTGCTGCCTTTCGTAACGTACGCCTACAATACGGCTAGGCAGACTACGACTGGGTTCTCCCCCTTCTTTCTTTTATATGGTCGTGAACCCACGTCCACCATGGATACTATCCTGCCCTACCACCCCGACGCTTCAGAGACCACTCTACTGTCTGAAGCGCACACACTTGCCGAAGAATGCCGACAATTGGCGCGCTACTTCACAACAGAGAACCAGGCTCAACAAAAGCATAACCGGGACCCTACAAATTCAGCGCCTTCATATCCCTCAGGTGCCCTCGTTTGGCTCTGGGTGCCTTCCTCAGCACCCGGCCTGTCATCCAAACTCCTATCGCGCTATCATGGACCTTACCGCATTCTCGAACAATCTTCTCCCGTCAATTACGTAGTAGAGCCCTTGAACCCATCTCTAGATCATCGCCGCCGCGGCCGAGAAAATGTACATGTCGACTGCCTCAAGCCGTATTATGATCCCCCTACCTTTTCCTCACCATGAGTCGCCAGGATGGCTCCTTTTCTGCCGGGGGGTATTGTAGTAATCCCGATCGCCATCAGCTCGCGCGCCAACCCGAAGAGGTAGACGAAGTGGAGCCGGAGCCTTGTTGGCACTGCACTGTTGGAAAGCTGTTGGTTCGAACGCTACCCCCGTCGCTTTAGTTTGCGGATGTTGCATACGGTCTTGGTGCTCCAATAAACACCTTACACAGGGCTAAAAAGAGAACTTTTTGGGATGCATATTTTAGACAGACTGGCCATTGGGAAAAACAGTGCTCTCCCGGCAGTCACATTGCATCAAACATGCGGAAACTTTGCGTACCTGACGCTACGGGAACAGCACTTGCTCATGGGTATTGCAATTTAAACGCCTAAACTACAGATACGATGGAGAGGGGAGGAAGACATAATTATTGAACGACGTTGAACGAAAACGAACAAGGCGTGAGTGGAAGCATGAGTGCGCTAGGCACGTTTTCAGCTAGTGGACTTGTCGCAAGTTCCTGTCTCTTAGAATTAGCATAAACTCCATTTCAGGCTGCACACATATACGATGTCTATTCCAGCCGATGCCTTCTGACGCTCTAAGGCCGAGCTACCGAGAGCAACCTGTGATAGAGTTGTATGCAGCTCTGCCGGCAGCTGTAGGTCCCCGTTTGATACAGCCTTGTCGCTCCTGTGCTGAGTGCTTACTGTAGCTCCAGAGGCGTCATTTGGCAAGCTGCTTTTAGTCTTGTACTTTTTGTTGCAGCATGAAGTGTCTCCTTTGGAATTATTAGGAACGTGAAAGTTCCGTTATTTTATTAGTCACCCCACATGCCATAACCCGGGTCATTACTCTGCACTCAATAATAGGAAGCTCTGCCGAAAAAAACTAAATACTCTAAAATAATAGACAATTCCAATCTACTTATGAGCCAAACATTTTAACATAAATATCAATAAAAAAGACGCTCTCGGGAGCACCGAGAGAAAGCAGACATTGGCGAAATCTTTGACTGCAGCTAGAAGTGCTACAGGCACTAAAATATCTATATCTGACCAATTGCAATCAAGCTTATTCCTATCCTGAACAATACGCAAATAAACAGTTTTTTAATTAACCGCCATTTTCCATTCTCTACATCAGAAAAAAAACATCTGAAATGTATTATTTAACAATACCTGTTTCGAGGAACTGTCGATTTCTTAATATAGGAGACAGTCGTCTTCACTTCTTTGGGAACACCTTTGGGAACACCTTACGAAATCACTGATATAGATGAGGAATTTAAGAGGCCTAACAACCAAGTACTGGAGAGCTCCAGAGTCGACGGAAATTTTTTCTGGGTCTTCACTTTTAAAAGTAACAAATTCCTTATGCGCGGTGACGTAATCTGGCATCCAGTTAATACGGTCATAATTTTTGAGAATGTTCTTTTTTTGCGCAGTAGTCTTTAATGAGAGACTTTGTCGAAAGCTTTGGAAAATTTTGTAAAAATGACGTCTGCTTGTTTACTGTCGTTTACAGTATTCGCAAAGTCATGTTTTGCTTAAACCAATTGAGTTATTGTTGAGTGGCCATTTCGAAATCCACGCTGGCGCGTTGTTAGTAAGTGATGATCGTCAAGGGATGCCAAAATACGTTTCTGAATTCTGTGGTGAACAAATTTACAAGAAGTTGACGTTAATGAAATTTGGTGATATATTTCAGCTGCTTATTCTCTGCTTTACACTGGAGGTTGAATCTGGTGATCTTCTGACCGCTCGGCACATGGCCTAGGCGCCAGGATCGTGCGTAAAAAAATTTTCATATTTACCGCCCATTCGGCACAGCGCTTAAGACCTACATTAGGGATATCATCTGGGCCGGAAAATTTTCAAATGTCGAGCTTGAGAACCATATTGAAAACGCCCTGTTCAATTATCTGAGCAGCAGGTATAGGAGGCATGTATATGTCGTCGAAGTAAGCAAACTTCCATTATATTGGGTAAATAAATTAGATGAGCGCTTTAAAGAGGTTTTCCACGTCTTTGTTGTAAAGAACTGGCGTACCATTCACATTAGGTATTTAACATTGCTTTGATATGAGTACAATGCTTCTCCAAATTTATTTTTTGCCGAAGCGATGTAACTGGGCAACAGGTCCCTATAATAGCGAACCTTTTCTCTTCCTACTTTTTTAAGCGTTAAAGTTTTATACTTCAATTTTTATGGAAGGCAAATTATTAATTCTTTTCTTTAATCGTTTCAGCCGTCATTTTGCTCTGAGCGTTTCACGAAATGTACTTTTCTGTGTCGATGTCTTCATGATTCGCGGCACAAAACAACGAATAAAGTCATTTACAATATTATTAAAACACAGGCAAGATCATTTACATCGCGTTTGCTGTTTCCAAACTCATAAAATGAAACCCAAGCTTGTCAATAATTGAAATATTATCTACACGAGCAACATCGGGAAAGAAAAACGCTCTATTCATTTTTGTAGTGATGTATTGCACCACTACATGATGGCCCGAATTTCGTGGAAGCACCTCGCAGTCTGCCTTAGTATTGACGGGTCCGCTGCCAAAACAAAGTCGAAAACTAATTTAGAATATCCTTGAATTTGTAGCGAAACTTATACACTGCGCTAGGTTGTCAAGCCGTCGGCGTAGCACTGTTACACGTGACCGTTGCTTGGCAACTGATCCGTGGTAAGACCGAGAGCTGGACCAGTGCTTGGAGGAGGAAAGAAGAATAAGAAGAAGGAGAAGAGGGAATGGAATGAGAAAAAGGAGGAGAGAAAAAAAAAGAAGCAAAAGTAGAAATAAAAGGAGAATAAGAAAAAGAAGGAAAAGAAGAAGAAAAAGAAGAAGAAGGAGGAGAGGAAGTAGAACAAAGAAGACCAATAACTCGGTAGTTGGTAGAGGCTAACGACAACAGCGAGTTGCGAACGTTGTGACAGTGGCACATTGAATACCAGGTGTTCACAGAAAAAATCGGTGCAACACTCACATCTTGCGCTCTATTGCTAGGTTCAAGCCATGCCTAAACCCCCACAATTTTTTATTGTAGTCTTTGACTATTTACAGCAAATAACATAAAATGCAGTGTTCAGAAGAAAACGCAAAATTATCTGAATACAAACAAAAGCAAGCATATTTTTAGTGAGATCATTTTCAGTTACCTAACTTTATTATAATTTCTGCAGTCAATAACCAAAGTTATCAGAAGCAGGAGGGAACATGAGCGCAGCACTCCACTCCGTTATTATTAATTTCCTATGCCCCGAAAAAAAAAAAAATTGGCAGCAAAACCTATTGCAGATATCTTCTTTCCAGTCATAGTGCTACAATATATCAAATATTAAAATCAATTTATAAGGTCAGCTGAGCATCCTTTGTTGATGAAATCGCCCTATAGCATCCTACCTTCAAATTGTACTGTATTGCACGACCATAGCCTCCTTTATACACTCTGTGCCTGTCAACTCCGCGCTCCGCGGCCGTCGCCGCCGCTCCTCCTCCGTTGACAAGTTACGCCGCTGGCTGTCGAGAGATGGCGACAGCGACGTAGGGTCACCTTCGCCAGGCGAGTGCCGGGTGCGCCATGTTGCAAAGCGGTCCGGATAGCCACGCGCTGCCGCTGTCTCGCTGTTTCGTGGACTGTTCTGCTGTGCGCAAGGTCATGCTTCTACTTTTTTCTGCCTTCGGGTGCTGCAGGAATACAGCATTGCACCAACTGGTAAGTGCCAGCTTTGCTTTGTCCTTCCGGCGATCGCTGCGTAGTATTCAGCTGCTTTGAGGCTTGAAAAAAATAGTGACAGCACCAATGTGTTTATTAAGCGTCAATACTGCCATAGTAATGTTAGATGCGCACCTGTGCTTTCTGGACTGCAATGCTAATTGCTTCCCAGCCTAGCTCGTCTGCATAGTGTGTTAGCGTGCTCCTGCGAAACTTTTTTTTGCAGTATACGCTAATTACGAAAATTTGTGTGTGAAATTTGTGACCAAATCTTACAAAGCCTATATTAGTTTCCCTTCTCGCAATCAACCGCATTAAGGCCTGTGAGAAATAATGACAGCACCAGAAGTGTGTTTATTACGCTTCAGTAAGGTAATAATAATATTAAATATACATTTAATGTTATTATTACCTTACTACACGTGCACGTGCACGTGTATTTTCTGGACTGCGATGCGAACTTCCTCCTTGGTTAGCTCGTCTGTGAGGTATGTTACAAGTGCTCCAGCGCAGTATTTTTTGTTTCGCAAACTGCGCAATTTTGTGAAAAAAATAAAAACGCGAGCTTTGCCTGTTGTGACAATTATTTTGGAGTGATCGAAACAGAAAGATGCAACGCGTATATTTGTCTTTCCTTGTTTTTCTAGTTACAGCTGATACCAAAATTGTTCTCCTTACAGATCTCAATGGCATACTGCGATGCAGTTGTTCCAATCTGTAAATCAAGCTGGCTTCTGAAGTGCTATCAGTGACAGCAGTCACCGTGAACTTTTTTCTCGACTTGTGGCAGCTATTCATCACACCACTTCTACATGGTACTCTTGAAGCACAATTGCTGTTGTGAAATGTGTAAATAAATGCTGGTGCCTTTCTTCTTAAATTTTGTTTTATTGCAGCGTAGACTAGCATTGTAATTTTTCTATTACCATTGGAGCTAGCGGAGCAGTCATGTATTTTTTCGAGCCATGCGCAATTTCTTGAAACTGCCTGACATAAAATGTCATATAGCGTTGGTGTTATTGCCTAACAAGTATCATGATCACTTGTTATGCTTAGTGGATGTCGGCCTTATAAGTAAATATACTGAATATGCACGACTCATGCTTAGGAACAGTTATCCCGCTAGCGAATAACAGCGCTCCCGCCCCGCGCCGACATTCGTACCCGTGCGACCCGTGCGCCTCGACCCCTACGTCAGCGGCGCCCTAACCGAGGGGACCTCGCAACTTTACTCGACGGCGCCGCTCTATTGTTCTCGCGGCGCGTTGACAGGCACAGAGTATAAAGGAGGCTATGGCACGACACGCAGGTGTACATGGTAATAAAAAGAAATACGAGCAAAGGAGCACTTACGGGCTCCGCTGTTTAAATTTCTTGCCTTATGTTTACATTTGGCTTGCAGCAAACGCCTTCTATAATTGTCCGTAATGCAATAAATCAAGACATTAGCGTGTTTTTGTTATCAACCTGAAAAAACAACGGCGAGAAGAAATTCAAACAGCGGAGTGCGCGAACGTAACTGTGTTTTTTTTTTTCCTTTAGCTTGACAGCACCTGAAACTTTACACATGTTGGCAGCTGTGAAGGCTCACATAGTCATCTTGCACTCCTTTGATTGCTTTCTACGCGCCGCTCACAGGAGTGCTTTCAAGAAATATTGTATTACTCGTGTTATTAGTTAAATCGTTCATGCGGCCTCGAATCGAATTGTAACCCAGAAAATGGGCAAAAATATGAAGGTGCATACCTTCAACCAAAAAAAAAATATTTCAAACAGGAGAAACGCCCCTATGTGTCAAAATCAAGCGCTCGTCCGACGTGCGCCCCTAGATACGCCAGCGAAACGAACGACGAGACATTCCCCCAATTCCGGTGCTGCCCCTGGCGGCCGCGTAATGCGTAAAAGTCACATTAAGCGGCCGCTCCTCGCGGCACCGTGAGAGCACCTCTCTTTCTTCCACCGTGGATAAATCCAAAATATTTCATAAATATGTCTCCTTGCACTATTTTAATATTCCATTTGATTCAACAGTTGGCTTACCTACACCATAAAAATTAAATTGTTCCGGCGTCATCTATTCTCTAGGATGTTGATGTAATCCCGAAGCGCCAACACCTGTGATTAAAGTTTTTAGGACGGAGATTCCATAGTCTCGACATTCATGAAAAGAGCGTTAGCTTTCTAACTGCTCAACGATATAATTAATACGATCAATATGATCAATTGATCGTATTGGTCACAACGATCAATACAATATTTTGTTTTCCGCTTCCTTCTCTGCAGATTGTAGGTGCACAAAGTCCGAATTTTTTTCGTCTTTCAACAATTCACATAGCCTTTCCTTTTGAGATGCCTGGAGCCTGGCTCTAGACAGCAAGACTGCAGCAACCACCTTAACGGTTCATGAACTTAGCGAACGTATTGAGCACATGCAGATGGTAATTGTAGTTGTAAAGCCACCGCAGGTCCTCTATATTTGAGGCATAAAAAGGTTGGACAAAAAAGAGCAGAAGCAGTGCACTATCGTCTGCTGCTGCTTACGCACTCTAACACGAGAGGGATCCCGGACGTGTCCCTAATGTCAGAGAGGGAGTCAGCTAAAGCCAGGCTTAATGTGCATATACCGGGTGTTTTTAAGGCCAAACTTATTATAAGACTATATTGGTGACAGTAAATAGGGACGCAAAACATTAGGGAGACGTTTAAGCTCCACCATTTCATAAAAATTAAGGGTTAATAGACGCGACATCGTTTCACACACACCCTAAAGTAGTTTTCTGTTTATATCTTTCTTTTTATACCTTTTCTCTTATAGCCTGCCGAAAATGACACCAGCGCCAAGATCGAACGCCGATTCTTAAAACTTGATGCGTCCCAGTGTGCTTTCAGGAGAACGCACTGTTCGCGTTCGATGCATCGCCGGGAAGACTCTCCCGTTAATTAATAATAATAATAATAATAATAATAATAATAATAATAATAATAATTGGTTCAGAGGAAGGGAAAGGCGCAGTATCTGTCACACGTGTCTGTGGACACCTGAACCGCGCCAAAACGCAGCCGCCGAGGTCGGGTTCGAACCCAGGTCCCCCGTTAATTACGCAATGGCGTTTCACACGCACGGAATATGTTTTTCTTTTTGTTCTGTCATTCATTATGGATTTTCGCGTTACAGGCCGATCGCCCCACGTGTGCCATAAGTGTTTTGTACAGTGTGCACATGGACGCAGAGCTATTGCGGAGGCCCGCCCTACGTGCCGAGTGCTAAGTGACCTATGACATTCGCGGGTGGTCCTCAAGCAAACTACTGTATACTGTATTATAGTGTATATATTTATTTTTATTTTTACCTACCTTTTCCTTTCTCCCTATCGCTCACTTCTTTGATTTCCTCTAACGCTTCCTCGTTATCCCTTTATTAAGTCGTCGTTCGTCGGCAACATCGTTGCCGATCCGAGCCGGCGCGATGAAGATCTCGGAGGCCATGCCCTGTCTTATTCCGTGCGCCACACGCATGATGGCGCTACGTGCACGCCAAGCGAAGAGGAAGTACAGCGGAAAAGTAATTTGCCACTCGCTTAACTGCGTTTTCTGTAATACTGTAATTTACATGCTCATAATAATTATTATACGCCACAATCCACTTCTCTAAGGGACATTTCTGAGACAACACCGCTATCAATGGACGCGCCTTTGTCCATTTCAAACCATCTAGCTGGCGTGGCGGAGTGGTTAGTGTGCTCGTCTTGCACCCCGGAGTCCCACATTCGGTTCCTCAGGTCGGCGATTTTTCCTACTGGTTTTTATTTATTAATGCTTCTGAGATTTTTCTCTCACGGCCAACGCCGGATGACGCGGGACGGCGGCCGCCGACGACGACACCGACTTTTTTGCGACACGGCGCCCTTAACGCTATCGCGTTAAAATGCACTGGCCTGCTACAGGCGCTGTACGGCGGCGCTGGTATCGAGGCACCCTACTGCAGCTGAGCCACCTCCGCTGCATAGGGCGGACAGAAGAGGGATTGATCGATTTATAGGAAGGGAAAGGCGGGGTAGCTGTCTCACTTGTTCTCTGTAGACACCTTAGCCGCGCTGTAAAGGAAGGGAGGAATAAAAGTGAAAAGAAAGAAAGAGGAGCCGTAGTGGAGGGCTACGGAGTAATTTCGACCACTTGGGGATCTTTAACGTGCGCTGACACCGCACAGCACACGGACGCCTCTTCGTTTCGTCTCCATCGAAACGCAGCCGCCGAGGTCGGGTTCGAACCCGGGTACTCCGGCACAGTAGTCGGGCCTCTTACCACTGCACCACCCCGTCGGGGCATGGACAGAAGAGAGAAAGTAGAAAAGAAAGAAAAAACAAGAGGGAGAGAAAGACTCATGCCGCAACTGCCGTCGTTTACCACCTAAGCTGTGGCAGGTGCAATGACGGCCTACAACAGCTAAAAATCCGTGGCTGGCTTGCCACGCCGCAGTGGCGTTGACCTACCGTCCCAACCCCGTAAGGCCAGGAACAGCCACCCTTCACCACCACCCTCGTCCCCTCTCTTCAGTCCCGCGAGGCAGTGCAGAGGTGGCTTTCCCTCCCATCTTCCTCCCTTCCCTTACGGCGCGGTTGCGGTGTCCACAGAAAAACAAGTGAGACAGTTACCGCGCCTTTCCCTTCCTATAAATAAATCACAAGGCTCAGCTGCGTATTGCCGTTCCCCGAAAACTCCAGCAACGGAAGGGCCGGTTGCGTCACTCAAAAATAACACACAACCTTATGTTTTGTTCGTGCATGAAGCGCAGTACTGAAACTGAAATGCACTAATAATAAAATAGTTGTCTGGATTAAAATTACTTACTGTAAAGAGCATATTATATCGGTGGCGTCCGTCGCACCATCTTTGCTATGTTGAATAATGTGAAAAATCGGCGTGGCGTGAATCCGTAAAAAGAGTTTAAAGCGTCTCAAAAGGCGATTGTTGCGGACAGCTGTCTCAGAAGACAACATAAAGGTAACATACACTCACAGAGGCAGGGATTTATTACAGTGAAGGTAATTGAAAAGTGTAACCGTTGTCATACCCTCACATCCTGGCTGCGTTCGCGGCAAGTTTTGCTGCTATGAAGAATAAAAAAAAAACATCGCATTATGCAACATCAAGGGAACACACCCCAGGAAATATGGTCGTAATTTGATTGGAGGTTGTGAATTTAAAAATAAAAATAAATTACCTACATGAGTCAAACACATGTCTTACAATCAGGTACGTGCATGGTGTGAATCCATTGCTCCACAGAAGCGACGGGTAATGCGGTTTTTAAATGCGCTCTTATTCTTTTTGATTCAACGTACTAAATATGGCGCCATGGACGCAACTGGCATGATCACAGGATTACTGCAAGCAATTTTAATAAAGCAAACTATTTTATTGCGCATGCATTTTAATTTATGCACTGCAATGTATAATAAAAAAAACAATATAGCTTTATTGACTTTCTTTTTGTTGTGATTTATTTTTTAGTGACGCGACCCGGCACTTCCGTTGCTGGAGTTTTCGGGGAATGACAATACGCGGCTCAGCTACAGAGCCAGTAGCAGGCCCGTGCATTTTCTTCTTCGGAGGCGGATGGAGGGTGGCTTGTCCTTGCCCCGGTGGGTATGGGATAGGTAGATCACCACCACTTGCGGCGGGGGCTAGCCTGCCACCAATTTTTATCTGTTGTAGGCCGTCTTTGCACCTGCCACCGCTTCGGTGATGGACGACGGATGTTGCCGGCGCGCGTCTTTATTTCCTTTTTCTGTTTCTTTCTTCTCTATTTTCTTTTCTGTCCCCACGAGGCAGTGGTGGCGGCTCAGCTACAGAGCCGGTAGCAGGCCCGAGCATTTTCTCTTCCTTCCACAGCCACAACAACAATCCTTCTTTCTACAGCCACAACAACAACATCTCGCGTAAACGGGGACACAAAAAGTGAAGCTACGAGGCTTAGCGCAGGTCAGGTGCCCTCAGAGCAAGTCTGACAGATGGAGCGTCTTTCCATTCCTGTAAATCAATTTTCCTTTACGTTTTCTTACTACGCGATTCAGGTGTCCACAAAGGAAGTATGGCGTACGCTGCTTTTTCTTTCCTGTGAACCAAATACTAATGCGCAAGCATTAGTAGGCTGTGTAAAAATACAATGGTAACTAGTGATGATGGCATTTAATAACAATATTAATAGTAAACGATGGCATTAAACGATAACAATAAAATTACGATAGGGATAAATGATAACAAAATAAAAGTAGAAAACAAGGCAAAGCAAATAAAAAGAAACTAGCTCGAAAATAAAAAATATATATAGTACAAACCAAAAAAAACGTACAGAAGTAAAAACGAAAAAGCTTCTCCGTAGCGCTAATGCTTTCCTGTTCTCCCAATGTAGTTTCTTGTGAATTTCGCTTCGAACGCGGCCTTGCTGATAGCTGTCGCGTGGATAATCAATGCGCGCAATCATTTCTCTCCAATCCGGCATCAAAGCCCCGAAGCGAAGCGACCTAAGGTGGACGCCCCCGCTGTCGCTGGGTTATGTGAAGCCGCATACCAGACCTCTTAACGAACGCTAAATGTATTTACCTAATATTTTTCTCGGCTATACCTCTTGGAAAACGAGGTTCCGGTTTGCAAATATCATATATTCCCTAGAATAATTACAATGACAGTCAAGTTCCGCCGATAAAAGTATGACGCAATAGCGTTTCCCACACACGTACGATGTTTCCACTTTTAAATTTAATTTTTTTTTCTTTATATTTTTATTCTGATACAACGATCCACCATCAGCAAACATTGGCTTTCCATTCCGTTCAGTATAAAGTATTTGAACTCATTTATTTTTGCCATCACTTAAAAACATCTTTTTTTTTAAATGAACAATTACACTTTCAATTTTTTTAACTAGCTTCGAAAAGCATTGACTTTTTATTCTGACCAATTTGAAGCCTATGAATGCACTTTCTTAATTTTTTTTTCATATTTCCTAATAACCCAGTAATACTATACCTTAATTCAATTAGCTTGCCATAACCTATCGCAAACCAATTAATGATCAATCACTAAACCATAAATTACCATATTACGATTTCTTCTGCAGCCCGGGTACCCCCGATACACAGTACACACTACTATTACTACTGCTACTATCACTAATACTACTATTACTACTAATAGTATTAGTAATAGAACTACTACTAGGCTGACGACGTTTTGACTACTGCTCTCGACGACTTTTCGAAGCTGTTCGTTAATAAAAAATTATGAATGCAATCACATATTTAATAATTAGCGAACTAAGAGAAGCATCTGTTGACCGTAGCCCCCAATAGAGCTCTGGGACAAATAAATCTAAAGCAAGTTGTCTTTTTTTAAACATATGGTACATTCCACAGAAAATCCGGTATGCTGGCCAAGACCAACTGATGGGGTGGGAAGAGTGGAGAGATGGGCTTGTTGGTTTAAAATCATGTTCGGAACCGCGCTAACACCGGATCGAGGAAGAACACAAACACAGGAGCTGAATACTCACAGGAGTTTATTTCAGAAATACACATACACCGGGTGTCCCAGCTAACTTAAACCAAAGGTTACAAAATAATATATGTGATCTATGCCGCAACTGCTAGACTCCTTGCGCACCACAGGCAAGTTTTTGTTTTGCAATTACTTAATTATCTAATTATGTTATATTTTTCTAACTTACTAGTTTTGACCTGACACCGTAAATTTGAATTGGAAAATCGTAGAGCACCTTCGGAAACCCACATTCCATTAATTGCGATAAAGAAAGTCTCACGTGTATCTTTTTTTTTTTTTCAGGCTTAAAAGAAAGCTCACGAAATGCAAATACAACCACGTGACTAGCGCATGTGACCGCCACGATTGTGGTGCTCTCACACGCGGTTTGATCGAACGAAATCAGCTGCGGCCGTGACTCGACGGTCTGGTTGCAGTGGAAGGCTGACATGTTGGCGATGGTCGGAGCGAGCTCACCGCTCTCCCTGCTCCTTGCACCGTTACGTGCTCCGGCTCCCGGGTGAGGCTACCAGCGCGTGAAACCAGACTCTACATTTCTCTGCGCTGCTCTAAAATTTCCACGTACGTCGTTACGATTTCTCAGCACAAGAGTCCGGCAACTTCTTTCCTTACTATAATTTCGTTGCAGCAAGTTACACATAATTTTGGCTCAAAGTATTTTTTAATGCAATCCCATAACAAAACACAAACACAAACCCATAGAAGGCGGCAGAATATTTCGGTGCAGTCGACTGGGTAGCGTTAGCTTTGCCGTACGCTAATACTTGATGCCGCCCCCAGCTGTGTTGGCCATTGGTTTTACGGCGATTCAAAGTCGAACGCATCTCACAATGCCCTCTCAACGGAAACACTCCCACAGGGAATGTGGTATGATTTTAGTGCATCTTTTAAATTATGAAAACAAAAGCTCCCGGCAATATACGACAACCGGTAAGCCGTATTTGATTCAATATTTTTTACATTTGTTTCATGGCTGTTTTTTCACCAGCAAAATTCATTCGTCTGTGCTTCCGAACCTGCTTCGTTGGACAGATTTTCGAGTTCTTCAGAGCACTATTTTTCTCATAAGGAATAGCTATTAAAGCAGCATACGTATATACCTTCCTTTGTTGATTCGTGCTCCAGGCCACGGCATCCCTTAGGACCACATTCTACCCTCTCAGTAACTGATTCTCCTCACCACCTTCCGTAGCGCTCTGCGCCACCATCCTTATCCCTCTTCAGTACTCCGTTCTGGTTTGGTTTGCTTGGCTCTTGTTGGGCGTTGAGTGTGAAACAAAGTGGGATATGAAATCAACAACCGAAAGCCCAAAACGTCGCTTGATGTAAACGTTCTAAAGACAACAGGAACGCTGGCACCGCTTTTTGCCCCCCTCCCCTGGCAGGCCCATTTCCTCTTCCTCCGCTGTGTTGACGGAGTGGCTCGAGGTGACGCAGAGAGCGGCGCCCATCCACTCGTCTGCGGCGCACTTTGACTGGGTACACACAAGGGCCGAGACTGTAGCGACCCGTGTCGGAGACGAGCAGCTGCGGCTGACATGCCCCTTCAAAGTTCCATTGCTCCTGCTGATGTTGTGAAACTATTATTTTTTTGTCGATGTATTTTCTTTTTTAACCAGCGGACATAAATGCGTCTCATATCACGCCTGGTAGCCATAGTAGTTGGCCTCCGCAGTACTTTCCCTCTTTTCCAATCCATTTCCAACACAATTGCCACAGCCATCGACTTTTCAAAGCATGCTTTAGGTATACTCCTCAGAGCGAAAGGGAGAGGGAAAAATATTTTATCCAGAGCAACTCTTCACCAATCCAAATTGTGCGCCTGGGACATGCATCGAGTTCACATCTGCCAATCGAAAATCCCCCACAGCCCGTCGACTTAGCTGCACTAACACAGTACTGTTTTGCTCTACCGTATGTTAATAACTGACGCAGCAAGGCTGTGCATGTTTTGTCGACTCGGAGTTTTGACGCCGAGCGGATATTACAGCAGAGAGCCTTCGATCATACTTTATTTGGCCTCTTACTATTACATGTATGAAACGCCGCCGTTATTAAAGTTCCCCAGACAGGCCAACCCTGCTGTTCATTGCCTAAAGGCTGCTCCAGAGACTTCCCATAAATATTCTACTTTTAATTTTTTAACCTTGATGATCCGTCCTTAGAGAAACTTTCATAGGCTTCTCCCCGCGGCTCACCTAGGATTTGTAATGCAACGCCGTTTTAGAAATCCTCGTCTTCGTGCTAAATGGGGCCGCCCACTAGCAGTGTACAGTTCGCGCCGGCTAATCCCAAGTCTAGAGTTTGTTTTGTGTTGCATGCTAAGAGGGCCTGCTTCGGACGTTTAGTCTGTGAGCAACCCTAATATGGTGCGAGGTCTAGAATGCATTTGCACACCCGACAAGAAGGTTTTCGGGTGAAGGATTTAATCTCGACTGCGTGTTCTCGCTTAAATGTCTGGCAAACTTTGTAGATGTGGTCAATCAATGTCTACCCCATACTCTCTTACTTTAATCTATTTGTGTTAGAGGCGTCAGCAGAAATGTTTTGATTTTTTTTACATGCCTATGGTCAGAAATACAGGGCACAAAAAAGTTCCGTCCGGAATGTACGCTTTATGCTAGTAAGTTACTGATGAACATTGGGCGGAAGACGTCATAGCCCCCGCATCAGTAGTCTCCTGCTGTTTTTCGCTATGTAAATGTCATTTGCAAGGTGCCGTTAATTGGATCATATTATCCAGACTAGCACACTGGAAACCAAAGCTGTGACCATGGGGATGAGTACATGCGGACAAAAAAGACGCATCGAAAACAAACATACGTCGCCTGCCAGGCAGTAATTATAACTTTTTTAGTGTAGAGTAGCTTCCATTAACTTTTCACACTGAAGACATTCAAGGATGTTACTGCAGAGGAACTTGTGTCTCGTCGACAAAAATTTCAGTGGGCCATCATCGCCGTTTCATAAAAAGGAATTCAACGCGCCGGGGCGCCACAAGTTACAAACGCTAAGTGCACATCATCGACGATTTGAAAGGAGGGATGGTTCTCACTGACGAGCGTAGTGTAGAAAGCGCAAAATAAAGCCCGACGAACGCTTCTGAAAGAATAAAGTATATCGCGCTCTTATTAAAATCAGTGGTATTCTCCGTACATGTAGTACGACAAACGTAGTAACCGCATTTTTATTGCGAAAGCAATACTGCTAGGAATTTTCTGCTGTCGGTGGAGGTCGTTCCTTCGCTTCGGCGCAGCTGCGGCGCACGACCACGTGACAGCGTGACGTCACGACCAGAGGAGAGCAGGGGCCCCAACTCGTCTCTTCGGCCGTAGTCGTTCCTTCGCTTGGCGCGGCGGCTACCACCGCCGCGTGAGGGCGCTCCATTCTTCCAATTCCATGGAAGTATTGCTTTCGCAATCACTCACGCTTCGCCAGAGCTAAGCCACAGCTGATTTTTCTGCAAGCGATCGCATCAATTATTTCTATGCAGTTTTCAAAATCATATAATTTTTAAATCCTCGCTCTTTTGATCTGAGCCCGGTGTTTGCTATATTAGGAGAAATCTGTTATTTTGCACCATATTCTCATGACATTTTTGCGGCATGTGTTCTCTCCCTTTGAGAATGCTTAAATGCTGTCAAGGCGAAAAAATGAATATGACATCGTGGGGCTTGTTTTTTATATTTTCTTTTGCTCTTTATTTCGGTTTCCATTTTTTGATCTCTGAATTAAATAATTTTAAGTCTCACTAAAATGTCAGAACTGCTGAGTACATCCCGCTTTCATTAGGTTTATTTCATTATTGGTCAAGAAGAGCGCGCACTTAACCGCAATCTCATGAAAAAGAAGGGAGATACTGACAGCATTGACACGCTTCTTGTTCTTTGTGTTATTTCTGAGCGTTGGTTGTTTTTGTCATGAATGTACACGTACTGGCCGAAACATCTGCTCGGCCCATATGTGTATTCAGCTCGTACAAAAATGATACTTCTTGGCCATTCGACACCGTGCTCGACTCACAATTCGAAGGTCCCGAGTTCGATTTCCATATTTTCTAAATAAATCAAATCTTATTTAAAAATAAATTACATTCATTTTGTTATTGGAGGCTTCCAGTCGAATTTGACGTCAATCACAATACTGACGTAACGAGGGCGAAAAGCCCTTTTGAATTTCGCGCTGATCCAGGGCGATACCAAAGGCCTCGTTCACCAATGTGGGTTTTCCGTCCCCCCTCCTTCCTCCCTCACGAAAATAAAAAAACTTAATTCTCTGTTCAGCCAAATATAACGTTCTGCTTAAAACGCACGCTGACCCGAATAGTTTTCCCGCAAAATAATTCTGCCACTCGAGATACAGCACTTCTACACGACTACAGTTTATGTTTCTAAGGGTCATTATGGAATGCGGATGTTTTGTTTCGATGTGAGCTATACACCCACCAGGTAACGGGTTTTTCGGTCAGAAGAAAACCCCACTTACTTTATGGGCCCCGCCGAGGAAACTAACGATTCAGATCAAGTGTATACGCTTAGCTTTGATGAAATCCATATATTCGTGAATAAGCAAGGAGCCACCCACATTACGCGATGGGATCTGGCTGACCGTAGACAAAAGAGTAGAAGGCGCTCCTAAGCCGGATATTCTGCCAGTCGGCGGTCCCTATACTCCTTTCTCCTCTCAGATACGAAAACATGCTTGTTATGACTTTTCGCAAGCTGCTTTGGAAGAGTAATATTGCTAGCCCAAGTGGAAAATCTGTTCTGCGCGGATTTGGTCTTGGTGCACTCTGACTAGAAAAAGAGCCTTCTGGTTAAAAACGATCACATCTTACCAGGACAACAGGTGAGGACATCTAACCGGCAAATTATTTTATTCGCATTTTGGTGGATTATGTTGATTCGAGCAATGTCAATGACCTGATAATTTTTTATTCATACAGTTAGTGACTTGTACAGTTCGAGTGCTGAAGTATCAAAGTTTCGCACGTACATTTTTTTTTAATAATATAAGTAATAGGCACAATGTTTACTGCCTACATGAGCATTATAGCTCTGCTTAAAGCGCATTTAGAGATGGCTTTTTCTGCGTAGTACATGAAGAGAGCTGGTGAAATAGCAGAACGGTGAATTCTAAACTGGCAGCGTCGAATATCAATGTCGAATATCCACATGACGTTTCTCTATTACTAAGTGACCTCTGTGTACATTTCTATAAAGCTGTATTGCGGGAATGGAACACTTCTCTGAAATTTGCCAGAAGTTTTTCATGTGCGCCATTCTAAACAGCGGTCCATGGTGGTTTATTCGTAACTCTGAACACAGCAGCGTCTTAAACACCACACACTGCAAAACAACGGACACTGCCATTTCCGTATAAGTAACAGTGTTGAACCTGTTCCGCCGAACTTATTTTCCTCGCTTCCTTATCAACTGTCCCCATTTTTTAGTTGGAGAATACGCTGCATTAATGGGGTAGTTTGAGACTAAAGAGAAATAGCATTGGTGGCTAAGCCTCACTCTGTTTAAAGTACTAGTCGGAGCAAACAAATGGCGGCCCGGGGACACTCAAGCTTCTCCTTTAAGGGCATGGCGTGATAGTGATAACGGCTCTCGTTCGCAGCTTCTCTTGCAGGTCCTCGTTAGGGTACATGTACTTATTGTAGGAGAAGGTTTATTTTACACGCCAAGGACGGCGTCGAGGTCGGCGAGGAAGCGGTGCGATTCAGACAAGCACTATGGTCTGCGCGACAACTACAAAGACTGCTTTCTCTTCGTCAACGTCCAGCAAAGGAGCCCATCTTCTTCTTCACAATTCCCCCAGAGAAAAGGGAGCCATCCTGGCGACCTAAGGAGACGAAGATACAATGGGGTCGTAGAAGGGCTTAAGGCACTGCACACGTACAGTCTCACTGCCACGGCGTCGCAAATCGGAAAATGGCGTAAGCGGCTCAACAACGTACTTCACTGCTGAAGTGCGCTCGAGGGCACGGTATGGCACATGTACTTGTACATCAGTTTTGCTGAGGGGCCGGGGCTGCCGTATGGTACCCACAGCCACACGAGTGAGCCGGGCTCGAAGTGTGGTGCGTTCTTGTGATCGGTGTCATGGCAAAATTTTTGGCGCCACTGAGAGTCGGTCGTGAATGTCCGGGCAAACTGGCAGCATTCTTGAGCGTACTTTGCAGCTACGGTTACTGTAGTACATTCTGATGGTCACAGGGTTGTAAGGGAGGACAGTATCAAGGGGAGCAGATGAATGCCGACTGTAAAGCAAAAAGAATGGAGAGAAACCCGTTCTGGATTGAGTGGCAGTGTTGTACGCGTAGGTGATATAAGGAAGGAGAATGTCCCAGTCTGAGGGATTGAACCCGACGTACTTCGCGAGCATGTAACCGAGGGTACAATTAAATCGTTCAGTTAGGCCGTTTGTTTGCGGGTGGTAGGCGGTGCAAGTCCGGTGAATGATTCTGCACTGAGCGAGCAGGGCTTGAACGACCTCAGATAAGAAAACACGGCCTCTGTCGCTGAGCAATTCACGAGGAGCACCGTGACGGAGAATAAAGTTCTTCAATAAGAAAACGACCACATCTCGAGCTGGAAGCGCGGCGGTTTTGGTCTATCGCGTCAGGTGGTCGACGGTGACAATGACCCAGCGAATGCCATCAGCTTTGTGCGGTAGAGGGCCGTAGAGGTCAATTCCTATGCAGTCGAAGGGTCTAAGGAGACATGTGAGAGGCTGTAACTTATTAGACGAACGGTGAGAGGCAGGTTTACAGCGTTGGCAAGTCAAGCACGATCGAACGTACCTAAGAACCGAGTTGTACATACCGCGCCAATAATAGCGAAGACAGATTCGAGTGTACGTCTTGAAAACTCCGGCGTGACCGCACTGCGGATCGGCGTGAAACGCTGCACATATTTGAGTCCGTAGATGACGCGGAATCACGAGGAGCCTTTCCGTCTACTTAAGTTGTAGGTGCGCCGGTAAAGAACGTGATCCCGAATCTCACTTTGGGAAGCTTGACGTCGAAGGGCGCGTGAAGGGGTAATCGCTGAATTGTTAAAAAGGTAGTAAATAAGAGAAGCGATCCATGGATCCTTTTGTTATTCGGCGGGCATGTCACTGATGTCGATCGAAGTCTCCGTGGAGTCCAAGACGGAGGGTCCGCAAGGTCGACTGGAAGCAGCGAGCGAGACAAAGCGTCAGAGTCTTTATGTTTGCGGCCAGATCGGTAAATAACACGGATATTGCATTCTCGCGGACGAAGAGCCCACCGTGCCAAGCGACCGGAGGGTATTTAAGCGATGAAAGCCAGCGTAGGGTATGATGGTCCGTGACTACATCAAAATAACGGCCGTAAAGGTAGGGGCGAAACTTTGTGAGTGCCCATACAATGGCCTAGCACTCCTTTTCCGTTACAGAGTAGTTCGCTTCTGCTTTCGTGAGAGTACGGCTGGCATAGGTGACTGCGTATTCACCGAAGCCAGAGGGACGCTGAGCAAGCACAGCGTTGAGGCCGACACCACTGGCGTCTGCGTGCACTTTGGTAGGCACCTGAGCGTCAAAATGGCGCAGGATGGGCGGGGCTGTGAGGAGGCGGCGCAAGGTGTGTAGGCGTCGTCGCACGCTGGTGACCACAGCGAAATATCTGAGTTATTGCCGAGGAGCTCAGTCAGCAGGGCGACAATGGAAGCAAAGTTCCGTATAAAAAGCCTGAAGTATGAGAACAGGCCCAAAAAACTCCTTAGTTGCTTGATGGGAGTAGGCTTCGGAAACTCAGTCACAGCTCGAAGTTTGGCGGGTTCAGGACGTATACCATCCTTGGACACAACGTGGCCTAAAATGGTCAGCTCACAAGCAGCGATACAACACTTCAACTTTAAGCTGTAAGCCGGCATTCGCAAGACATGTCAATACCTCCTTCAGGCGAGAAAGGTGAGTCGCAAAGTCCGGCGAGAACACCACGATGCCGTCAAGGTAATAGAGGCATGTCTTTCACTTCAGGCCACGCAGTATAGTATTCATCATTAGCTCGAATGTAGCAGGGGCATTACAGAGACCGAAAGGCATGACGCTAAATTCAAAGGGGTCATCGGTGGTGACAAATGCTGTTTTAGGGCGATCTTCCACAGCCATGAACACCCGCCTGTAACCGGATCGTAAATCGTGCGAAGAAAAAAGTTCAGCACCTTGTAAGCAGTCCAATGCGTCATCTATACGCGGAAGGGGGTAGACGTCTAATGGTAGTCAATGCAGAAGCGAAGCGAATCGTCTTTCTTCCTCACCAGGACAATAAGGGAGGACCAGAGACTGTTGGAAGGTTCAATCACTCCATTGTGAGCCATAGTGCTTACTTGGGCTTCGATACGTCGGCGCTCGGTGCAGACACTACATAAGGGCGCTGACGCAGAGGCGCATTGGAACCGGTGTCAAAGTGGTGAGTAACAGTTGATGTGCGGCTCAAAGCAGGCTGGTGAGAGTCAAATTCACATTAATAATTTATTTATTTAACAAATACTACAGGCCATACCATGCCCAGCCATACTATACCAGCCTCTTCGGTCGCCGTGGTAACGGCGCATGCGCACAAGTGGCCTGTCACGACCACCGCGAAATGCTCGACTGGTAACCCAGTGAAGTTCTCTCTTTTAAAACCATCGTTCGCGAGCGCTTGGTATCGTGTCATATCCTTAACGACGAAACTTAGGTGTCCCACCATTTTTTTATTTTAATATGAATTAGTAGTTCTAATGGCGCGTGCAAGACGACTTTCGCCAGTGAGCGTTGTTGGCGATGCTTAGTACTCATCGGCCACAATAAGATTAGGCAAGCCAAAGATCCTTAAAACTTTCGTGTTAATGCAATGCAATTAAATACTGGTGGAAAATGGTTACATGAGGAATGTCTTGATAGCAAACATTTATGAAGCCCATCACGAAGGCACCAAAGTAGGTAGTATCACCAGCATCATTTAAATGAATTTTAGCACAACCCGAGTTTAAGTTTAACGAACACACCTAATGAACTAAATGTCGTTGAGAGTCAGGATATGTGACTTCAGTACGAGGCTAGCGAATTTAGGTCGTGGTATACGGTGCAGGCCGATATGATGAAAATATGAAAGCTGTGATGCTTTGAAGTGCAATGTTTTGTTTGTGCGACAGCGGGATTCTTTACCTCGCTAATGTTTCTACGGATACCGAGTCGGTTTCTCGCATAAGCACTGGCCATTTTAATTGGCTATAGCAACTTCTGGAGCCAAATTTACTGCTTTTGTACGTAAACATTATGTTACTAGTTGTGATGCAAGGGACCTTGTTTATTATGCTGAAGCGTTCCGTATACAGGACACATAAGAAGACTGATTACACTTCGTTCATAATTGAAATTACAGCCCTTCATTAAGAGGATAAGAAGAGAAAGAATTCCGGACGTTCTTCGCCCTCGAGACTGATTTACCATGACACTCACGGTCTCAGGTAAAAACAACCAGGCTTGTTTAATCAAAAATGCTAATTATTCGAAGGTAGAAGGTTTACTGAAAAACACTGCTCTACATGTAAAGTAGGATGCGAACATTAATGTACCTAGCTGTCATGATAATTAAGTAAATGCCTTCGGGCAAGAGTGGTATGCTTGTTATTTATATCGCTTGATCAAACAGCGGGAAATGAGGGTGCTCGTTATAATACATGAAGGAAAGAAGCCAACAGTCGTCGAGGCCAAGGAGCTCATTGGGGATTGTACTTTGCCATTTTTTTTTAATCTTTACTTCGATAGTCACATAAATTAGGAATTTAATCAGTTCCGGGGAAAGATAATTAAACGCAAAGTAGAAGAAAACACAACGTGCCGATGGTGGGAACCGAACCCACGACCTCCGAATATCGCGTCCGGTGCTCTTCCAACTGAGCTACATCGGCCGCTGCCCCCCCCCCCCCCATGCTACTTTCTTGGGTATTAATGTTGTCTCTATACGAACCTCGAGAGTGTTCCCCAGCGCCACCCTCAACCATAGCGGCGGACGTGGAACGTCCTGTGTTACCGCCAGCGTAACGTAGAACGTGATCAAGAGCGAGGGCGAAAGCTGTGCTAGAATCCTCTTACGCTACATATGGCTTCAAGACTGCCAGAACCGAGACCCCCGTAAGCTACACGCAGATAAATGAAGGGGAAATGAGGGTGCTCGTTATAATACATGAAGGAAAAAAGCCAACAGTCGGCGAGGCCAAGGAAAGCATTGGGGATTGTACTTTGCCATTTTTGTTGTTCTTTACTTTGATAGTCACATAAATTAGTGATATAATCTGTTCAGGGGAAAGATAATTAAACGCAAAGTAGAAGAAAACAAAACGTGCCGATGGTGGGAACGGAACCCTCGACCTCCGAATATCGCGTCCGGTGCTCTACCAACTGAGCTACATCGGCCGCTGTCCCCCTTGCTACTTTCTTGGGTATTAATGTTGTCTGTCCCTACTGAACAATCCTGTATAAAATTCGTACAGGAAATCGTATACAGGTTTACTGTACAGGATCTGGGATACAGGATTGGGGCTATTTCAGCAAATTCCTGTACTGCCCTGGAAAGTCCGGAATGAAACCGCGCGGAGCTCTGATATCGGAATGGCCTGTATGGTTGATGGCCCTCGTTTCCGGAAAGAAACGCATCGCCAGGGTGGAAAAAGCATGCAACGATATAAAATAAAACGACTACATTTAAAATAATAAATAATTAAATAAATAAAAATAAAATTAAATAAAATAAAAAGATTTTTCTACCGAATGTGGAATCGAACCTCGGTCCTTGGCAGTAGAATTTGTGGCCGTAATTCACCGATCGCCCTTTAAACACGCTGAATATCTTTGCAGGCTATCACGAGGGTTTACAAATGTGCCGTATCTTTATAATGCGTCGCTTTATTGAAGGCAAACCTCAAGGTATCATAATTTACTAGTGCCGATGTGTTTTTCATCGTCTACGAACGCTTGCAAGTTTTCCTACATACAGAGATATCCGGTGCACTAATACTTGTAATACTGGGCGTTTTAGCTTCACGTGCTACCAGCGGAGCATCGATGTCAATGAATACACTTCCGACTGAGCGGTTTCAATATGTAAACATTCGAGAATGCGTCGCCCGGTGTGCGGCTATCTGCGCATCTTTCGATGGTCAGCGATGTTTATTTTTTCTCGAACAGCTTTTTGTCATCGCTAGCGAAACGATACGTTCGTGCTTCTACTTTCGTGTTGTAGTCGGCAGATCTTCAGTCGCAGATATGAAGACGCACCGCAAGATCGTACGAGCTGCAGCGACTGTTGTACCCGCAAAAGCGGCGCGCTGCGCGTATATGCTTGCTAGCGCGCTCTTCGATGGCTTCTTATTTTCGAGGTATTTGGGAAACGAAGCGTGCCCTTTATATACAGAACAGTTGTATAATATGTTTGGTATCATGCTTATTTAGTGCGCTGGCGTGTCCGGCATGGTCATTCTGGTTGAGGTTCTGTTCAGAAGCGGAATACTCTGCCCGGCATCAGTTCCAGAAATGACGCGTTCGTCCGGTTTCTGGTTAATTGATACAGGTTGAACTCTACATAACACCACTACATTTGAAAAAGGAAAAAAAAGAAAAGAAAAAATAAAAAAAAAAGAAACAAAAAGAAAATAGAAAAGGAAAAAAATTTCACATGTGACTCGAACTTCGCTCTTTTCAGTAAGCAAGCAAGCACTTTAACCACTACACTACGACAGGACACGACGATTGACGTTATATATCTGCTTATGTAGTCGAGATTGCTCTTTTGTAGTTTGTGTATTTTTGTAGGGTGTAGAATTTGTGGTCGTAATTGAACGATCGCCCTTTAAACACGCTGCATCTTTTTCCTGGCTATCACGAAGGGTTATCCGTGTCCCGCACCTTTACAATGTATCGCTTTCTTGCAGACAAACCTCCGAATGTCACAATTTACTAGTGCTGATGTGTTTTGTCATCGTCTTCGAACGCATGCAATTTTTGCTACATATAGATATATGCGGTGCACCAACACTTGTAATACTGCTTCTTTTAGCTTCACCTGCTGCCAGCGGAGCCGCGACGTCAATGAATTTACTTCTGACCAAGTGTTTTGCATGAGTAAACACTCGAGGAAGCGACTCCCGATGTCCGGCTGACCTGTGCATATTTCGATGATCAGCGATGTTTCAATTATTCTCGAGCGTATTTTATCTGCGCTAACAAAACGCTACGTTCTTGCTTGCACTTTCGCGTTGAAGGCGGCAGATCTTCAGTCCCAGATTATGAAGATGCACCGCAAGATCGTACAAGCTGCAGCGACTGTTGCACACGCAAAAACAAAACGCGATGCATGTATGTACTTGCTAGCGCACACATCCACGACTTCATATCTTCTAGTTATGTACAAAACAACGCGTACTCCGCATATACAGAAAAGTTTTAGCTTATATTATGTATGGTTTCATGCTTATTTAGCGTGAAGGCATGTTCCGACGTGGTCATCCTGGCTGAGCTTCACGATCCGCCCGAATTGTACTGAGAAGCGGAAATACTCTGTCCCGTATCAGTTTCATTCATTTCGGATTTGTCCGGTTTCTGTTAAACCGGACATGACCTGTCCTGTATATGAGCTCAATACAGGTCTGGTCCGCCCTGTTTCATATCCACATCGGACTGGGATGTCATGTATAAGGTGCATACTGGAAATGGTTTGCCCTATATTAACTCGATACCGGATTGGATCGTCAGGATTGAGATTCATACCGGACATGACCTGTCCGATATAAACCCGTTTAAGCTTCATACAGGACTGGTCACACCGGATCAAATTTATACGGGATAATACAGGACCGGTTCAAATCCATTTGTAGCGATACGGGATTTTTCACTAGGGGTATACGAACCTTGAGAGTGTTCACCAGCGCCACCCTCAGCCATAGCGGCGGACGTGGAAGGTCCTGTGTTACCGCTAGCGTAACGAAGAACGTGATCAAGAGCGAGGGCGAAAGCTGTGCTAGAACCCTCTTATGCTACCTATGACTTCAAGACTGCCAGAACCGAGACCCCCGTAAGCTACATGCAGATAAATGAAGGGGAAATGAGGGTGCTCGTTATAATACATGAAGGAAAGAAGCCAACAGTCGGTGAGGCCAAGGAAAACATTGTGGATTGTGGATTGTACTTTGCCATTTTTTTAAATCTTTACTTCGATAGTCACATAAATTGGTAATATAATCTGTTCAGGGGAAAGATAATTAAACGCAAAGTAGAAGAAAAAACAACGGGTTGATGGTGGCAACCGAACGCACGACCCCCGAATATCGCGTCATGAAATATGAACTTCGTGCTTTATTTAGTTTGACCGCGTTCCCTCTTCCATCTTATCACAATGCGTTCGTGAGTGCAAAATGCATAATTAGAAATTAAAGAGCTCAACGCATCCTCGAAATGGTTGAAAGCTTATGTATTTTTCGTAAATAGTGGAGATTAAAGCCAGACTAAGAGTTGTGTAAAGGTAAGTCTCGTTCGGGCCGCATGTTTGTATAGTGTCACTCTGTCGTCAAGGTTTTTTCTTTATTATTATTTCATACCAAAATATCCCAAAGAACTAATTTGTAGTGTCACTTTTCGGCATTTTATTGCATGTCATCCTAAGGGTTCTTGAAAAATTTGTGCAGAGTAAAATGAACCTGCTATCAAATTTCAAAAGCACTGAAGAATCAGTCTTGAGGTTATTGCTGTGACGCAGCTCAGTGCTATCTCGTCTCGTTTACAACTGCATGACAATTTTCATTTAATACAGCGTTTCCTGCTTTCAAGAAGTAGCTTCTTTGTTCTTTTTTCATGGAGGAGGGGGGAGGGTGATACTTACTTTAAGTATAGCATGGCCCCTAGCTCCTAAATCCATATGAATCGATCGAACGTCCAGCATAAAAACGCGGAAGTTTTCCATGTCGAAGACTAAAGCGCGATAAGCTTCAAGGATAGTTCCTGATACATGTGTCACTGCATATTAAACTAAGATCGTCCTACAATACTCACGTTTCTTCGCCGACCGGAACACGTTGTCCTCCTCGAGCCTCACGATGGACAAACTCAAGTGAGGGGTCCTCGGTCCACCTCCACCGTCCTCACTGGGACCTCTGGTACCGGAAGCTGATAGTTCCGGCTCGCCAGCGTAGCTCGCGTTCAGGTTTGCACGGTCCAAAGCTTGCGACAGTAGCTTCTCCTCATCCGAGGGTCGGTCTTGGTCATAAATCACACCTGCGAAAGGCGACGAGAACCACGCGGTGCTTTTAAGTGACAGGATTATAGTGGTTGTTTATGATTCAAGTCCCAGGATAATATATATCACAGCATTGGTAAAATATATAAAATTATAGAAAAATGTTGCGCATTTCTGTTGCAAATAAACACTAAATACCTTCAAAGTATACTGCGCATACAAAACCAACCGCTTGTTGTGTGTACCTCCAAGTCCTTGTTTTTTTGCGTGCAGTATACTTTGGGGGGGGGGGGGGGGGGAGGGGGAAGATGTCTGACAGACTCGCCCAACAACACACTCTATAAAACACGAAATAATTGGGGCAGAAGGCATCGCTTCGGATCATCTGTGACTTTAAAACGTTTCACACCCTAGTTACAGAATCGTTGACCTCAGTGATAGTGCAAACTCATTCGTTAGACGCGCGAGAGAATCCAAGAGAAACTTATCACAGGACAGAGGATTATTTTAAAAAGAAGTTTTGTGCGCCTTGAAGAGATGCAAGCTTTCGAGAGAGCTTTGCAATATGCTGGACGTATGTCTACGCAGTGGTGCCTTTTGCCCTGAAATGAAAAAAATGCTAGTTTTAAAGTAATTAAGCCGTACAGGCTGTGCAAATGCTCCTGCCAAAAGATGGAAGTTGGCGGAGAAGACGATGTGCAAAGGACCGAGTGAGGTTGTGTTGTTGTCTTCAACCGAGGAGATCTGCTCCGGCGATATAGCTAGGACGTTCCGTTCTCGCTTCGCACGAAGGAGTTCTGGGTTCGAATCCGCGGCGCTCTAATGTTTACTTCTCTTGTTCTGAGCTCGTCATATAGCAGACACGGTGCTCTTGATTCGGTTTAGCATCGTAAAGTAGTGTTTTCGCTTTAGAGTTACCTTGGGTTTAGGCACGATCCATGTGAAAACACTGTAAAATTGCACGCACTACAGGACACGTGAACTGTGACCGAAGGAGTGCTTCCGAACTGAAATTTTAGTGAAGCGCTAATGGCTGCGACGAGGTTTGGGCTAGAAGTGCCAATTTGGGATTGGAAAACATTTATTTTTGTCAAAATGCAGATGCAGACGGTCCGCTCTAGATGGCCTCCAGTCCATGGCTAGCGGCGACCTTAGTGGCCCACTCGGTGGCCAAGGCTTGAATGCCCGGGTCCGAGCTGACCAGAACGGCCTCCCATCGCACACGAGAAGGAATTTGTACTAGATCTTCCGGTGGAGGTTCTTGTTTCCATTGACATAGTATGTGATCATAGGTGGCTGTTTCGCTACATAACCTGCACGCGGGGTTAAAGTCATCCGGGTACATTTTTTGTTAATAAAACGGGATTGAGAAAGGATCTCGTCTGGAGTCTTCTCCAAGCGGTCTCCTGTGCCTTATCCAACGTTTTGTCAGGTGGTGAAAATTTGTACCGTTTATATTTGTAATGACTTGTGATGTCGTGAAAACACGTAGCGTTCGAGGGCATATATAAGGAGATACCTCACGAGAGGCTATTGGAAAATCGCTCTACCAGCAGGAACTTTCGCACTTGCCCGACATTCATATCGTTATTGAGATTCGGGGCGCATAGCGTACTCTAGCTTCACAACGCGGTGAACGCGCCGCTCACAGATCCTTTGTGACAGGCAAGCAAAACATTATTGGTAGCGTATAGGCTACCAGCCAGCGTATAATGCACCGCTTTAACCAAGCAGTATGAACGGACTTGCGTGGCCTCGAGGTGAAGTGTTTCACTCGGAATGCAAGGTTTCTAGCAGGTTGATTCTGATATCAACCTCACATATAAAAAGAAGAGCCCGAGGTGGCAGCTTCGGTTGAAAGTAACGTTTGCGCTACCCTTCGTTCACTCAATGTAGGCTATGCCAGCTGCGAACTTCCAACTGCCAGCGCCATGCTCGCGATTTTTCGCCCACAGTGCCGACGATGACGCACCACCGACAACGACGGCGGATTTTGCGGTGAGCGGAGCCTTTAACGCTATAACATTAAAATTGTCGTCGGCCCTCTGCCCGGTGCATACGAGTCCGCAGTGATTGCAGACTGCTTGGAGATCTCGAGACGCCGTCACCCAAGGTGACGTGGTACATGTAGAAAAAGGGGTAAGCATATTTCCGGAGGGACTCTCAGCAGTGTCCTCTCTTCGGTACAGCTTGGTAAAGTAGATGCAACGTTTCCCCGTATCTTTTTAGGTTATGCGAAGTATCGGCTTCCCTCCGGCTTCACTCCTCGCCGAAAGCGCTTGGCTATGAGGGCAGAGTCACGGAAGCTGCTAGCCGCCAGATCGGATGAAATGCCCTTTCGAATGTAGAGAGCCTTTCGGGTCATGGGGCCACGTCAGAAGCTCACAATCTGAAACCGGTCTTCATTCCCCGAGCCAGAGTGGGCGGCTGCTTTATTTTTTTTCTTACGCGAACGCCTTACTAGCGCAGTTAGGAAAAAATGGCCGTGGCTTAGCTCAGCTAGGCCAGCATATACGTAGCGAAACCATCTGTGCCTAGCGCTAGGCTGCCTACTCCTCTACAATCGAATCCAAACTAATCCAGTGTAATCAAATCCAGTCCAATCAACTATAGTTCATTCCAGTGAAATACAATCCAACCAATCATATCCAATTCAATCCAAACATGTCCAATCTAAACCAGTCCAATCGAGTTCAATCTAATGCAGTGCAATCTAATCTACTCCAATCCAATCCTGTCCAATGATGATTGCACACTCGCCCGACATACGCCGCTGACTAGCCTATCATTATCGGTACTTTCATCCTCACGCTTCAGAAGAAGAATTTGGATGCGCTATCATAGAGATAGAGATTGTTAAAGAGCGGTCACTCGGCGAAAACTGGCCCCAGGAAATGACGCGCGACATTTTGCGCTGCCGCCGATTGATGGATGGCGGCACCAACGTGCGCATGCGCGGACGCGCGCGCGACGGCACTCGCTGCAGCGGTAGCCCGCCGGAGCAGACGACAAAAAGCTGTCGAAGGGAGCGAGTTGTCTGCTCGTGCCTCGCCGCGCCTGTGCGGCGCAGACGGCATATTTTATCTCTCGTGGGCTGCTACGCGGAACGACTGCGGTTTGGAACGACGTCAAGGTGAGCAACGTTTTTTGCTGAATTACGCTGCATTTGAAACAGTTTCCATGACCACGCCGGCCGGTGCCAATTAAGTTTCGCAGCTCGTGAACAAGCGCGCCGGCTGTTCGGACATAGAGAAGGTCAGGCGCAGTTCGTGACCCTCCGGCAGATTCCAACCGCGGCGAGGATTAATATGTTGTGTTCCTGCGAAACTGAGCTGCATTTCGAAGAGTTTATCTCAGCACGCTGGACAAAGTGGCATGCGAAGCACCAAGGCACGTCGTTGCGCCAGCATGGCGTAGCCGGCCGGTGCGGCCAGGCCTGACGCGGTTTGCCGAACGACTAGTTTTCCTAAGTGTCACGTTTAACAGGGCGACGGTAAGGTGAGAAATGTTGCATTCTTGACTTTCTTGTGAAACTGTGCAGAATTTCAAGCAGTTTAGCTCAGTACGGCGGCGACTGCGCTTCACAAAGTCGCGCGTGAAGGGCAAGCTAACAAGCATGACAATGCGTGCTGGCCGCCGCGGTGACGTGACATGGCGTGAGGCGGTTTTGCGAACAGCTAGTTTTGCGCGGTGTCGCGCGTTTAACAGGACAACCGCAAGGTGAGAAATGTTTCATTCTTGTCAAACTGCGAAGCATTTCAGGTAGTTTAGCTCAGCATGGCGGTCTGCGCTTCACAAAGACGCGTATGAAGGGCGAGCCAACATGGTGTGCTCGCCGGCCGCGGTTTTGCGGACGGCTGGTAGTGCGTGGTGTCGCGTTGCATTTAACGGGACGTTAAAGTGAGTTGTTTTATTATGCTGCAAGCTTTATTGCTTCAGCTGTTAAGTGCTTTTGAGAAATATTGTTAGTTTAGTGGCTGTTATTTCACTCACTGTAGAAATGCATTTTCAGATAGGTTCGGTTATCCTGCATTTCCTGACCTCTACGTTGCAAGCGTAGCTTTTGTATCAATTTTACGAATGACAGCTTTTCTGTTCTGGACCATAACTGCTGCTCACAAAGCCCTCAGTACGCACCCACATGCACAGATGTGTGAGCGATGCAGTGGCGTTACAGTTCATTGCAACCTTCTGCATGATGTTCATTCCTTTTCCAGCAGCACTGCATGGACCCACGGACTGCAGCCGAAGCACGGCAGATGCGACGAGTGAACGGTGTGGCCTTTCCCCAAGCGTCAGTCCTCCTCTCTTCCCTGAACAATACAAGTGACCCTTACTAAGGTAGCCGCTACTGGGACTGCGTAGTTAAAGTATAATGCCTGTTTTGCTACATATCATTTGCCATAATTCGGAAATCAACGTTATGCTATTTTTTCTGTTTCTCGCCTTGTGTATTTTTGTTTTTCTCTACTGTGCACATCGTGTAATGTGTGAAAAGTTTGTCAATGCATCCGTCTACATCTGTTGCATGTATGTGTTTTATATACAGCAAAATAAACGTTCATTTCACACAGCACTTGGCGTCTTTTCTGCAATACTGTTTTGCAAAGGCTGCGGCGCAGTTGCGTTGATGGCCACTGTAGAGAACTGTGAATCTATTTTTCATGTTGTTATGCATGCTGAAAATAAATAGAAAGACTAGCAGACCATGTAAAACCAAAATAATGCGCCAAAAGGGCAGGGAAGGGCGCAGCGCATGCTAGCATTCAAATCGCGCGCCTTACAGCAAGGCCGGAAGTAGTTGCCGCCGGCCGCTTGGTGCACTACAGTCAAATGGGCCGCTGGGCCCTATGGGAGTGTCCGCTCTTTACCAATCTTTCTTTATGGCGCTATTCCCTATTTCTGGCTATGTTGTTGTTGCATTATAGACGAGACATCTTCGTTTTCTTCTTCTGGTTGCTTCGTCACTGCCAGACGGCGCGTCGTCCGCCAGCTGTGGCGCTTGCTAAGCAACGGGTCTGTGCCTCCCGCCACACGAAACTTTTTCTTCGTGGCCAATGTAGCTTTCGCCATAAAAAAAAAAAAAAATTATGTCGGCTACCGTTTTTGCAGGTGAGACCAGCGCGTTCTAAAAATCATGACGCATCGCGCTTGTCAGGCACAGCATATTGGTGGCGCAGCTGGAAAACATGATGCATGCGGTCGAGTGGGGCGCACGCATTTTGTCAAAGCCAGGCAGCCTACATGACAATCAAATGGCTCCGCATGTCTCGGGTGAATGAGCCAATTAATGCAACGAACCATCAAGACCAAGCACAATGCCTAGATGAGAGGCCGCTGCGGGAGCGTACCCAGGCGTGGCTGAAATGCGCAAACTCAAGAACAGAGCTCAGCGTTTGAGGAGAGCAGCACTTGGTGCTTCCAATAAAAGGTAAGTACGTGTTACACTGTTCCAGTGCATACTGCTATATTCTAAACTCTTGCCGGTCTTCGCGCAATACAAACCAAGCAAACGAAGCGCCTCGTAGAAACAACATTATTGAAAGAAACGTGGGCCCAAGAAAGGTAATGCTTTCGCCTTCCCATATGTACGCAGTCTGTACAGCATTTGTTTCATGTGTGTTCATATGTCTCTCTTTTTCATGTTTCTGGCCTGTCGCGCGGTAGCACGTTGTTACAATATGTAATGGGGTTTAGGCCCCATCAGATGTCATTCTCCTTTAGCCTCTCCCCGCGGGCACCATGTAATGCTCTCCGCGATGAATATGATGATGATGTGACGGCAACTATTGCCCATATAATAATTGGTCATATGCAAGCACGAACAAGACTGTAGTAATAGCTTCAGGACTTGGCACCCTGATTGATATAATCATCCTACATGCAATATCGGGCGAATATTGGGGAAGAGTAATCATCAGCGTGCGCCAGAGACCAAAATCTGGCCACTTGCCGAGTACCTTGAAGTAGAGATGAACGCTAAACAAAATCCACCTCTCTAGTACCTCGAGTAGAGTCGGGGTGAGGGAACCGATTTAGGGGACGGAGAGCCTCAAACGCGGCTTCATTAAGGGAACATGTCTCAGACGCCAGAAACCCGGCAAACGCCTTGTGGTGGTAGATTGATCTCGAGGCCGAGGACCGCACATTCGGCTAAAAGCGTGTGCTCGCCTTCTACAGAGGCCTGAAAGGGAGCTCGACTCAAATTGTCAGTCAAAATACTACGTTGCGAACATTTCCCGCGTAATTTCCATAGCCCTATTCTCAGTCCTACTTCCTCTTCCTCTATAGCCTATCCCTTCCGTTACTTCCCAAGGGAGATGCGTGGGAATTCTCCTCGGGCCCTCTTCCTCGGCTGTGGGTCACTGAGTAGCATTCCCCCCTTTCATTTAGTAACTTGTAATGAAAAACCATTGTCCAAAGGACCTATTCATTCATCTCGCCAATTGGCACATCTTTGTCTACCCGCGGTACGTTAGTGGTGTGGGAGGAGTCTGTCGTATGACCCCATCCTACTCAATGTAGTAATAGCTCTCATGCGCAGTGCACCATGGCTGCACCTCTGATACAATTTCCCATTTCTCTCTTAGTACAAAAAATGAGCCTAGCTATGGCGTTCAGCCTGAACTGGGATGTAGATTGCTTTAGGCCAAAGCATAGGGAGTGCTAATAAACTGCTACGCTTGCGCTGCAGTTTATTATGTTCCATATTGGTGATCGCAGCAGCACAAGCAGCTCATGCGCGTGTTCTAGCTGAAATGACGTATGCGTAGCCGGAATAAAAAAACGCAATGTCAGGACTACTTGGCAAGCTTGAGCACTGGCATGCATCAGAATAATTCTCGAATATGTAAGGGTGAAAACATTAGCTGTGGTTTAGCTTGTAGTTAATCCTGGAGTTACGCGCGAGCAATCTGCATGGCTACGCTTTACACTTTTGCACATAGTAGTTTACTCTATGGTTTCAGCCTTATTTATGCCATAGGGAAATCACTGCACATATTAGTACCTCTTGACTCTCATCGTTAACCATTCTCATTCGAGTGTAGAAGACTTCTGGTGGTATGACATCGTCTACATGTCGAACTCCGGGGCACACCGCCGTCACAACTTTCGAACGAACCTTCTGTCTTAGCAACTCGCTGTTGTCGTTCGCCAACTACCGAGTTATCTGCTTTCTTCATCTTAATATTTTTTCTCTTCTTATTTTCCTCCTTCTTTTTCTTCTTCTAGTCCTTTTCCCCTTTTTCTTGATACAGGACGCGCCCTACTGGAAAACCAAAAGTTATATCGGACAGTAACCTCACAAAATCTCACAAAATCGCATAGACTTTAATACGGTGGACATCATTATCATAAAATATTTCGCATAAATTATGATAATCTACAAGGAACTATGAGACCTTATGCAATTATATGCGATTTGTATGTGATTTCTTATGCGAATTGAGTAAAATTGTGTGAGAAAATGTGAGGTTATTCCTCATACAATTTTTTCAGTAGGGCGGGCACGGACAGGCGCGGCGAAATGGCGAGACTTTGGCCAATGTAGCTCTCACTTCAAAAGTATACGCACGCCAGCCCTCCTTTTCGCCTTTTATTCCCTTGGTTTATGCAATTTACTCGCTTAAAAGCGCGAAAACTGCTGTTGCTGTTGCTGAGAGGGTACAGTGGGTTCTACTACGAAAAGAACCTGACCTCGTACTGTTGCTACTGTGGCGGGAATACAAGTTCACTAAATATTGTCACGGGCAGATATGAAATATTTGCTGCTCCCGGAGAGGCCCCAAGCTTAGCGAGGATTTAAAAGAGCTACTCGCACACTCCTAAGCCCATTTGCCTGTGAGGCAAATAGGTGCACTTACGCGGCAAGAAATACTGAGCACTCTCTGCTTTTCCACTGCTCTTAACGACCAGTTCTCGTTTTCTTGCTTTTTTCCAGTCTGGGTGTTAGGCTGAAGTTAACCGGGGAATTCTTTTATTTTTCATTTTCTCCCCACGATAGCGCTTCAGGAAACATTCAACATTGAAACCTTCTGCAGAGATAAGCTCACTTTGTGCGTGAGTCCCTTAGAAGCATCTATACAAAGGCTTTGGGCATAATAATTCTGGCGGAGTGCGCCAGAATTATTATGCGCTATGCATTTCGCTATCACTTTAGCGCGAACATGAATCGGAATAACTGTTCACTTATTGAAACTACCGGGCTAGGATTTCAGCCCGAGCAGGAGGGTCAGTGCAAAAAAGTGCAATGACAACCTTCCAATTTTCCCAAAAGAAAAAAAAAAATGTCGCCGCTCTCTCGTGGTGTGATGCGGCGAACAGCATAAGCAAAGCGAGTATTTATAACTGTTTCCATATGAAGTTTTTCTATTCGATGATTTTCCGTTTGATTGTTTTCGCTTCTGCTGGCTCGCATAGCATCAACGTAGCGGCAATTATATTCTCTTTAATTTGGCTCGTTTGTTGAAAACATCTCCCTCTATTTGGCCGGCCACTTTGAATCAGCTCATGAGCCGCTGGCTGACATTAGTGGCTTTTAGCAAAGCAGAGGCGTGCTAACATAGACGTAAACCAATTTATCCGACCCTCCTACGCAGATGCAGTAGCCGGAATTATCACTACCCGTTACAGTGGGCCTGTCGGCATGACAAAATGGTATACATCTACGATAGTACGTCTCTGGCAAGCTAAATCTCTGTATTAACCACTAACGCACGCTCCTTATTGACACCACCATAGAACCGCTTCCCATTTCTACGCACTCCCATCTTACTTTTGAGCGGCGCTCTCTTCCCTCTCGTAAAAGCCCTAGATATTTTATTAGTTACACGTGGCTTTAAAATCTCCCGGCCACTGCGCGACCACTCCTTTTCGTCCGAAAAATTTTCGCGACCTAGGCGCGACCTCAACTGCATGAACCAATTTTTCATCCTCCAAATCAATCAATATATATGTGGTAACACAACGTTCCTTTGTGCTGCTACATATGCAATGTTTGCGTTTTCTTCAAAATGTGTTGTGCTGTTACGTTGATATTTTAAACTGACTTATTTTAGGAAGCTACCTTTTGGTGTATATCTATGCAATAACTTCTGCTGCTCTTGGGCCTTGTACAGTTGTGTGACGTTCGTTTTGATGACATATGGTGCGTTGTTTGCATATGTTCCGAAGCTTTAAAGCCTTCGTAACGTGCTTTATGTGGTAAAATTAGTCGGGCTGGTATGGTCAAACTGTGCTTCTTTGCCCACATTGTATTTCCGCTCTCTCACAACTTCGGGTTGACCCCAGCCTGGATGAACAGCCTAGTCTCGTCGACCGGACTGGGTTCAGAACTCTGGTCCACGGCTTACTGAAATGAACAGGCTGTCCACTCAGAGCGAATACCTGCCATCAATAAGTTTTTATCTTTTTTTTTCTCTCGCTCTATGGCCCTGACGTTGTACTGCCTGCTTTCCTCTTTTTCACTTGCGCACTGAACATTTTCATACGGGCTTCCATGTCGGCTCGGCGAAAGCGGACTGGATCGCGATCGTACTATCTTCAACCGGACTGCTAACATTTCACTCATTTTGCTAACTCAAAAAGCAAGCAGCAGAATTCGTCAGCACGTGGTACAACGCCTACTGCATAGAAGGTTTTCTTCAAGCGGCAACATCAACCATCGGATTTGAGACGTTATCAACAACAGCAGCTATAAAAATAGGACTGCATTCTTGGGACTTCTGTGGATTCAGCGAAAGCGGACCGGACGGTGTGCTAAGCATGCCCATCTTATTGCAGGTTAGTTATACTTGCTTATTTAGAAGTGATAAAAGCACGCTTCTTGTGCCCAGCCCACTCACACTCCTATTTATTGCTGCTTACTGCTGCCATGTTTTTAAGTTATATTGCTTTGTGGCGACTTTGAGGAAAACCCCTGTCCTTCTTTTAGAGCATATAGCGGAAGGTCAGAAAGAAATCCACAGCGATCTAGAAATTATTAAGGAAATACTGGAGAAGATTGAGGAAGCTGTGTTTGATTTTGGTGTGCGCATGGAGAAGGTAGAAGAGAATATTAAGGAAGTACACAAAAAGTCGCAGCAGATACATAGGTTGCAAGAAATCGTTACAAAATACCAAGTAGAACTAAACTCGCAGTGGTCGCGTCTAACGGATTTGGAAGAACGTAGTCGGTGAAATTACTTTATGTTTGGCGTTAACGAATAGGACGATGAAACGGAAGAAGACCTGCAACGGAAGATAATTGATAAGGTCTTTAATAAAAAATTAGGAGTAGACTGCGTGTCTGTAGCCCGTATTTACAGAATGGGGTGAGGGACTTCTATGCGCCCAGTAATTCTCTACTTGAAGAACTGTCTTGAGAAGCAAAGGGTGTAGCGTAACGTACGAAAGCTAAACGTTTCATGCATTCCTATTCAAAATGACTTCTCGTCTGAAACTTTACGGAAGTGCAAGTTACTTTGGCAAAGCGGAAAAGCAGAGAAAGAAGCTGGCAAAAATGTAAATTTAGGTGGAGATAAACTACGTGTTGATAAAGGCTTTTATGTTTCGCATGAATCGTGCAACACGCGAATGCCGGCTCGACGGACCGTTCACTCAGACAGATAGCGGTCACAGACTCAGCCACGTCAAATACGCATGCTCTCGCTCAATGCCAGGAGCATTGTAAATAAAACTAATAGCCTGGAATGCATGCTTCTTTTATATGACCCTCATATAGTCATCCTTACAGAAACATGGTCTTGTGATGGTATCTCTAGCGATATGCAATTGTTCCAATTGGTTACAAAGCATACAGGTGTGACCGCTATTCTCGCGGTGGAGGGGTGGCCGTTACAGTGAATGCTTCTGTTGCTGTTACTGTTTTAGACCAAATACCTGACTCCGAGAGCTCATTTTTGAATGTATCTCTTTAGAGTACATCTTTTCTACTCAGTTCAGTTAATCTTCCACCCAACTCTGCGAAATTTGTACCTTCAAAAACTGTATGATCGCCTGTCGGCAATGCGTTATTGTAATCCCATATTAACTGGTGATTTCAACCTTCCCGGCGTAGATTGGACATATCCAGCTTATGGACAATGTGATGACAATAGTGTTATTGTTGGATATGATGTTAGCTTTTATTTCGATCAAATGGTTAGAAAACCCACCCGTGACAGTGCCCTTCTTGATTCTAATGGCTTTTGAGTGTTGACCGTGGCATTTCAGATCACGACTTGTTATCGTTTTCTCTGCCCCGTAACTATGAACGGTCTGAGAATGTACCACGTGTATGTATTCGAGACTTCAATCGAACACACGACACTGCCATAATCGACCACCAAGAAACTTAAATAACGAGAGCCATGACAATCATGTTGTGTGGAATAGTTTTAAAAAATCAATACTAACTGCTATTAAAACTTTTGTTCGTGTGAAAAAATAAAACTGTATTGAAGGAATATCTAAGTAATAGAAAGGAAGTAATAGAATAAAAACAGATGAAACCGTGTTACTTGATAGGCGAAAAATTGCGGATTCTTTTATTCATTACCTTTAAAGTGTTTTCACATTGAACCCAGTCCTTACTAAGTCGAAAGAATGTATAAATTCTACCAATATTCCTTCCATCTCAACAGAAGGCGTGTTATCACTGCTACATCATCTTGACACAAAGAAAGGCTGTGGAGTGGACGGCATTACAAACACTTTTTTAAAACGCTATGCTTCTCAAATTACTGAGTATTTAGCAAACATGTTTGCAGTGTCCATCCGTACAAGCGATATACCTTTTGAGTGGAAAGTAGCACGTGCAGTGCCTGTTCACTAATCATGTGATTAATCAATACTATCCAATTACCGACATGTATCAATAGTTAGCAGCTGTTACAAAATTCTACAACATATTCTGGCGCGTATCGTTAGGGACCCTCATTAGTTCTTTGTGGTATCCTTTTATATATTTTTTAAATCATGTTACGGACGCACAACACTATGTACCTTTAAGTAATTTTGACAATCTTATTGGCAGCGCCTTTCAGTCGGCTTTTAAAGTATTTCACGCGAACATGCAAGCTGCTCGAAATAAAATCACTCTACTGGAAGTTCTGTTAAATCAAATTAAGACCCAGTTCAGTGTACTTATGTTAACTGAAACACGGTATCGTGAGGATATTGATGCAATTTTTTTTCCGGAATACCATGACATGAAATCTTAATCGAAGCTATGGCAGAGGAGGTGGTGTTGCTACGCTCATAAAGAAGGGTGTAAAATATGAAATACTCCAAGCTTTCACTAAATCAGCAAGCGATTTTGAGGCATTATCTTCGCGTAGCGGCAAGTTAGCTCTTGTTGCGGTATATAGACCCCCTGAAGGGAACTTCTCAATTTTCTTTAATTTTCTTGAATCTGTTTTCTCGTACGTTAACAACTCTAATTTAGACTTTGTTTGTGGCCGTGATTACAATTTTAACATGCTTCAAACAACATCTAGTCGTGTCAAAGAATTTAAGCTGTTACTTGAATCACAAAACATAGCTAACACTAGATTCCTTAACCAATTTTAGCCAATTTCGCAGATCATCAAGTAAAATGGGGTGTTCTTGCTTGTGCTCTCATTGACCACCTGCCTATTTTTGTTTGTGTAAAACTTTTACAAACGGAGAAGAGAATAAATCGCAAATTTACCTATCAGAAGATTTTGCCATCCCATTTAGACCGATAACGTAATGAAATATGAAGAGTGGACTGGTCAAATGTTCAAAAATCAACAGATCCTAATGTCTCATACTGCTTATTCACTGAAAAGTTTGTCCAGCTTTACCGACAACATTTTCCTTCCCGCACTATCAGCGTGTCTAGAAACATAAGGAAGCCTTGGATAAACGATTACTTAATGACTAAAATTAGAGTTAGGAATGACATGTTTATCAGGTTTATTCAGACCCGAGATATTACTCATTTGAAAGAGTTTAAGAAGTACAGAAATACCCTTAATAAGGAAATCGGAAAAGCTAAACATGATTACCTTGCAAACTCTCTTAGTGCAATAAAGCATGATTCTAACTTCAAGTCTACCTGTCAAAAACTCAGTCAGGTTCTAGGCCGTTCAACTGTTCCTCATCCGATTAGTGAGCTTAAGGTCAATAACAAGTTGGTTTCTGGTCCTGCTTTGGTGGATGCGTTAAATGAGCACTTCACAAACTTGCCTCTACATGTATTGCCTAATCATGTAGAGCACCTCATTAAGGAAAACCCCAGCAGTATATTCTTCAGTCCTGTGACTAACAATAAAGTTTATGTAACGTTCATGCAAATAAAAATTCAGCCAGCTGTGATGTCCACAATGTGCGAATTAGGCGTGTAAAATATGTTCTTGATATTATGTCACCTGTCCTAACACACATATTTAACTTATGTGTAAGCTCTGGAGTATTTCCTAACGACATGCAGATAGCAAAGGTAAGGGCTATATGTAAAAAAAGGTGATCATAACATTCTTAATAATTACAGGCCAATTCCCATCCTTCCTGTATTTTCTACAGGGTTAGAAAAAGTTCTTTTGGAGCACTTTAAAGCCTTTTTTAGAAAAACAAGCAGCATAATCGATACGCAGTATGGGTTTCAGAAATTTCGATCTACACTACTTCTGATGCTAGACAAAAAAGAATACATTCTGACAAGCATAGACAACAAACAGTATGTACTAGGAGTATAACTAGATTTCACCAAGGCATTTGACTATCACAATCGTAACTTGCTCCTGGAAAAACTAAAAAAGTGCGGTGTTCGTAGGTTATCGTTAAAGCTAATCAAATCATACATTTCACATCGCATGCAATATATTGAGCTCAATGGTCATTCCTCAAGTCTACAGTCGGGGATCTTACAGGGAAGCATTTTAGGACCATTCCTACTTAATGTATAGTTGGTTTGTTAGTCTTAAACGACATCATTAGCGTGGAAGCGCGGGCTAAGTTCGTCATCTACGCTGACAACACTAGTATTTTTTGTGGCTTGGAAAACTGTACAGAACTGTTTAATATTGCAAACTTGGTATCATCTAAAGTAGGTGATTGGGTGAAACAGAACGGTTTAATAATCAGCAACGATAAGACAAAAGCAATCGTTTGTCGCGCGAAAACAAGTACCGTCGGAATTAAAACTTAAGTTAAAAAGCTCGGAAATAGAAATCGTGCGCGAATTTAGAATATTAAGAGTTATTTTTACAGATACTATGTCTTGAGACCGACACATAGATTAGATATCTTCTAGGCTTGCGGCAGTAATTGGTATTTTGTATAGAAAGCGTTTCGATGGAGGCGAAACGAAGAGGCGTCCGAGTGCTGTGCGATGTCAGCGCACGTTAACGATCCCCAGTGGGTCGAAATTACTCCATAGCCCTCAACTACGAGCTCCTCTTTCTCTCTTTCCACTTTTACTCCCTCTTTCCTTCCTCCCTCTACGGCGCGGCTCAGGTGTCCACAGAAACAAGTGTGACAAATACTGCGGCTTTCCCTTCCTGTGAACCAATTATTGTTATTATTATTATAGAAAGAACAGTTTCGTACCTAAGAATGTTATGTTTTTATATAACTCTTTTATATAAATTATTGCAATCTCGTGTGGATCACTACCACAGTGACTAATATGCAGAAACTCGGCAAGCTTTAGAGAAAGGTGGTCAGAATCGTTACACACTCTATGTACGAGACTAATGTGCAACCATTGTTTCAAAAGCTGGGTCTTTTGCATGTGAAACACATGTACAATTACATTATAAGTCTCACATTACTCAAAGAATGGAAACAGAGTACTAATATTCTAAAAATTTAGGAAACTCAACTCCCGAAGTTTCGTAAAAACAAACTACCGTGCGCAAACACTAAATTACTCTATCCCATCGCTTTTAAATTCCTCTTTTCTAATAATATCGACATTTTTGCGCTGAATGTTAAGCAGCTTAAGAACATGTTCTTTCGGTATTGGTATTTTTGCATAGTAATTGCATATATGTTTAAGCAGATAAAGGAAATTTCTGATCATGGTATTCTCCAAGCCGCTATGATAGCTATTGACCAATGTTGTGTAGAATACAGTATGAAACTTAATATCAAGAAAACTACCTACTCCTATACGTGTAACGAGGTAAAAACATTTTAGCCCTTCACGTATTCCTTACAGGGCTCCGATAATAAATAATTAGCAAGCCATAAGTATTTCGGGTTAACGCTTATCAATCAATTGGACTGGTCACCGCATATCGCACAAATTTGTCCTTCAGCATTTTCAACACTCTGTTTCCTAAAACGAAAACTTCATCGCGCCCCCTCCAACAATACACTTTTGGCATTCAATATTTCTTGATCTAACGAAAGCTTTTGATCATCTAAACCATCAGTTATTACTTCAATACATGGAACGGTATGGTTTTCGGGGCAAGGCGGCAAGCCTGACAAAATCTTATTTGCAGAACCGCAGCCAAATAGTTGGAATTGATGGCTACCTATCGGATTCACAGCAGATTTCTAGCGGCGTTCTTGAAGGCAGCATTCTCGGACCATTTTGTTTAATATGTATATCAATGACATCACTAACATTGCTCCCATTGCAAAGTTCATCATTTACGTAGACGGCACAAGTATGTTTTTAACAGGGAATAATTCTGAAAACCTATTTGACACATCGAATGTAATAATGGCTGCGCTCGAAGAATGGACAAAAAATAACTTTCTAAGCATCAACGTACCCAAGACTAAGTGCATCCTGTTCCGAGGCAAGGGCAAAATCATCAAAGCACATAGTGAAATAACCTTACTTTCTACCCCGATTGAAATAGTTCCCTCACTTTGTGTAATTTTTCAGGAGAATTTTTATTGGGATGCACATATTATTTACTTGACAGCAAAGCTATCCTCTGTTGTAGGATTAATGTACCGGCATCGCAATGTGCTACCTCGCAAAGTAATGATGTTAATTTATAATTCTTTTCCTCTCCCGACTTAATTATGGCCTTTTGGTATGGGGATCTACGACAAAAAAAAAATTTACAAAACCTGCATGTCTTAAAGAAAAGGTTCCTCCCAGCCGAGGAGAATGTGCACAGTCGTTACCACACTCACGAGCGGTTTAAAAAATACAGTGTAATGCCAGTACAAAGGATTTATGACTACAGGTTGTGCAGAACCTTTAAACAAGAATTAAAAGGGGAAACTTCCTTTATGCGATCTCTATCAAACCTGGAAAAAAATGTTAAAGCACATAGCCTGCGCCCTAAGGAAGAATGGAAAGTAAATACATACCGATCAATGTACGGAATGCAGACACTTCATAACAAGCTACCTAGGATACTGAACGAATTGCAACATGACCAAATCTCCCTCGAAAAAATCTCTTTCAAAGACTTAAAAGCACATTTTATGATCTCACAGTTATTTTCTTAGTGTTTTCTGTTTCCTACTTGCTTCGTGCTCAAGTGATGGCAGTGCATAACGTTTTCTTTCTTACTTGTCGATTTCATTTTTGTATCAGGTCTTGTGTAGATTTGAGTAGTGTTTTTGTGATTGTTGATGCGTGGCTTTAAATTTTGTTTATTGATTGCTGTTCTATGCAGTTTACCACTGTTTTGATAAGTTTTTTTTCTCATGCTTCATGCTTGATGTTATTGATGCTTCAGTGCTTATCAATATGACTTTAGATTTCTTCTGTGGCCTTATGTTTTTGGCGACGCTGTGAAATGACCAATGTACAAGGGGGCCTGCGGCCTCGTCAAGCTGTCTTTGACAGCTTTTTCTTCAGCCCTCCTGCATCTTGTGTATTCTACTTTATGTTAATAAACATTATTATTATTATTATTATTATTATTATTATTATTATTATTATTATTATTATTATTATTATTATTATTATTATTATTATTATTATTATTATTATTATTATTATTATTATTTATCTCCTTTATTCATGCTGAATTGTGCTGTGCGTTGTATTATTGTCTATTTTTTGTCCAATTTTGTTTAATTCCTTTCTTCTCGCCGAATTATGATGTGTATTGTATCTTTTTTTTTTCTGTCCGTGATTGTCCCCTGGTATGCCCCTCCTGTTTGGCCCATAAGGCGTACAGCATTAGGAAATAAATAAATCAATAAATAACTGTTCTACGCGTCACTTGTAGCATTGGCTTAGAACACTACTACACAATGACATACTTTCGGGCCTTAACTTTTCCCAGCACCAGCCTTAAAGGAAACCCTAGGGCAATGCGCGCTCCCAGCGAGATACGCCCACACCGCCTTCGGTTGTTGCTCACCCGGTCTATTGTTTGCTGGATTGTTTCTTTTTTTCTTCTATTTCTCCCTTTTACACTAAACGCTGTGAGGCGAACTTACTTTTTTCTGGTGTACGTACATTGGTTTTGAGTGCTCGCGTAGCTGCAGATAGCTTTCTTGGAGGTTGTTCTCCCATCTTTCTCTTGTTCCTCTTTACTTAGAGCGCAGCGCTTACTAGCTCGTTCGGCGGCTAAGTCGCGTCGCCGTTGGTGCCACTGCCGGTGTAATCGAGCGAAAGAGACTCACCAGCGAGGATCTTTTTTAGGAAGAGAAAGAAGAGCCGCGAGCTCTGTTTGACTTGCTCATGGCTCTTTCTTCTTTTCTGCTCATAATTTTTTTATCTGCTCGGGAGAAAAGTAAAGATCGCTTTGTAACTGCATATGCGTACATACAAGCATCTCTCACATGATTTGGCACCGGCGACAGACTAAAAAGATTCGATTGGTCAATATTTACACGTGCTACGATTTATAATTTATTTCTTCTTACTAAGAGATGGTACGTGTTACATGTACTGCATTGTTCTCGTGTGAATGTGCACAGATTGAACCGTGTGTTCGCCATTTTTGTGTGGAGAAGTACTTGGGAGCGCACCCGCCGAACCAGCTTGTTTCATCGCGTTCGCTCTGGAGGAGTTGTTTTTGGCGCATTTGTATTTGCGCCAAGTGGTTAGCCGTTTTATGCGCATTCGTGATAAGAAGGACCCATTTTTTACGAACTGTGCGTCAGGTTAGGTTGAACTAAGTGTTACCAAATTTTCTTGTAAGTTCGGCGAGCAAGCAAGGGCGGATTTTCGGAATCCTTATGGAAGTGTACATGTCATGTCGTGCATTGCAAAACCGATTTTCGTTTGAATATTTATCAGCTGTGACGCGAAAGAAACTTTATAACGAATTGCGTAGTGTCTTTCTCCTGATCCCATTGTACAAATCTTTGTACTGTGTAGATCCATCGAATTCAGTCCTTAAAAGAGTACAAAGTATGGCTGTATCAGGCCAAGCAAAAACTTTCTTTTTCAAGCTCCATAGCAATACACCAGAAGTTAGGATCTATTAGGAATAAAGGGTTTTTTTGTTGTTGTTTTTTTGTACCTTGGGGAAATCACTGCTTCATATGCCGCAAGCCAGAAACTATCGAACATGTTTTCTTAGACTGTTGGGAATCCTTGTTTTTCTTTTTTTTTTCTGGGACATTCTACAATTATCGATTAAAAAAGACCTACCCGTGGATGCATTCGGAATTCGATTTTTACCAATTGAAGATGATGATGGGCTACCGCTGGACATGGTCATGTTATTGGGCCTGCACAGTATCTGGCGATCCAGAATGGCTTTCAGACATGCAGATATTGATGCGAGGAAAGTACGGGAGTATTTTCGAGAAGCCGTTGCGAGTGTTATTGATATTTTCAAGACCCACGACCAAGTGCCTGAGTGGCTTCCGAGAATAGAAGTGTTGCTGCACATGGGCCTGATTCTTAATGTATCACGCAGCCCGAAATCGCGTGTTTTTAACCCATGTTGTGTGTTTGTGGAGTAATTTTCCTTATGTGTAAAATCTGATTATAAATTTGACAATAAAGAACAAAAAAAGCTGTTGTGGTGCAGTGGTAGGACCCTCAACAGTGCTCAAGAATGCGGGATCGAATCACGGCCGCGGCGGCCGCTTTTCTATGGAGGCCAAAAGCAAGGCACCCGTGTGCTGTGCAATGTCAGCGCGTGTTAAAAAATCCCAGGTGGTCGAAATTTCTGGAGGCCTCCCCTACGGCGTCATTCATAGCCTGAGTCGCTCTGGGAAGTTACACCCCACAAACCAAATCAAACCATCAAATGTTTTGCTTCAATATATCGCAAAAGTAGTAAAGTAGCAGCGCAGAAATTTTGAATTACGGTGTATCGCAACCATCCTTATAGTTTTGTTCTTTCAGTTCGAGGCATTCTCTGTATTTGCTGAAGCCTGTAAGAAGACGATTGAGCCCACTGTATTTTCGTTCTTGAGAAAGGTCATGCTACGATTGAAACACTGTATACATCTGTTAAGGTTTTCACTGTGACTCTCCAAGCTTGTTATGTGGAATCAGATCCCTTGAAAACGCTTTATAGCTAACGAACCTTGAGGGCGTTGAGGGTGGCGCTGGTGGGCACTGTCAAGTTTCGTTTACAGGCAACATTAAAACCCCAGAAAGTAGCAGGTTGGATAGCCGTCGATGTAGCTTGGTGGTAAGAGCACCGGACGCGATATTCGGAGGTCGTGGGTTCGGTTCCCACCATCGGCACGTTGTTCTTCCTCCTACTTTGTATTTAATTATCTTTCTCTCTAACGGATTACATTGCTAATTTATGTCTATCCTAAAAAGTAAGAATTAAAACAAATAAAAATCCCCACCACTTTCTTTGCCTCGTCGACTGTTGGCTTCCTACCATAACTAGCCCCTCGTTTCCCATTCATAGAGTATATAACTTGTCATGTAAACTGTATCTGTGTAAACTGGTTTGGTTTGGTTTGGTTTGAAGGGTTTAACGTCCCAAAGCAACTAAGGCTATGAGAAACGCCGTAGTGGAGGACTCCGGAAATTTCGACCACCTGGGGTTCTTGTCCTGTGTACTGTGTCCTGTAAACATACATAAACTTGTAAACCTGTCCTCACGAAGGGAATACCATCCCCGAAACTATCGACAAAATAAACTGCGAAAATGAAGTCGCATCTGTCGTCACGCTCTTCTTTATTCTGTAAACTGGCCCATTGAAACCCACGACTATATATATATATATATATATATATATATATATATATATATATATATATATATAGTATATAATATCCTCTATTCAACTCCGTGCACAAAATACATGTTCCAGCACGCTTAAGCGCTATCGCTTGTGTGCGGGGCTAAGCAGCCGAAGTATGAAGTACATGAGTAAACAGCAAAAAAAAAAAGAAGAAAATGGAAAGAACAAATTCAAACAATATTCAGACCTAAAACGCGTTTTTTTTACACGAACAAACTGCACAACAAAACGTAAATACAAGGAAAATCTTCAGCCTTGCGCATTTTCAAGACAGATAAAAACATCAAAGACATGGCAAAAAACATTGAATCAGTTGATATTATCATTCAACCATGATCGAAAAAACATATTGAAATGTTTTATTCCGTTAATTGTCGGGACTGTTCGTATTTTATTGAAGTAGTAAGGAGCATAATAAATAAGAGTTTTTCCCCATAGTTAGTGAAGATGCGGTGTATGACATACTTTTCCAACTGACGGAGAGGCCGGGTTGTAACCAGACATGGCAGTAATTGAATTACAGTAATGAAATTACATTAATTTAATTACTTTTCCCGGTAATTTGTAATGTAATTATTTACTTTTTCGGGTCGGTAATTTAGTAATGCAATGAATTACCTTTTTGGTAGTAATTTCTCAGCAAAAGTAAATAATTCCTTTTTTTAAATACTTTTACTAAAGTACGTCAGTACTCCTTTATTAGACAACAAAGTAGAGTGCCGCGAAAGCAAGAACGACATGCGGCAAGCCGAAGGATCGGCAAAAGGAGACAGAATTGAGCCGAACAGTGCGTCTGAGACTTCGTGTGTAGCAGGGCATGGTAACCATTCTCCAAGCAGCAGGCTTCAAGGCGCCAAAAGAATGCCGAAGGGACAGATGGTGCAAGAAGGCCGGAGTTGAAAACTAGTTGGGAGCGCGGCACAGTGGCACTACCTGTTGCGTCGGCTATAGGGCACAGGGATGCTTGGTTACTCTCGTCACTACCGGCTAGGGAGGATTGGGGTTGGGGGAAATAGGCGGAAGGGTCCATGGCGTGAGCCACCGTGGCTTGAGCATTACTGAGCAGTGAGCACAAGGTGCCGACGTCGACTCTTGGGACTGCGGAAGCAATAAATAACCTAGCTTTCTCAGGCCTTCAAATGGCGGAGACACCCCCGGGCAAGCAATAGGCTGCGTTTGCCGGTCATTTCACAATCGTTCGACTATGCTACTGCTTTTTTTTTCTTTTTTTTTTCTGTTGTCTTGTTTTTGTAATGGCAAGTACTTTACGAAAGAGTTAAGAAATAGCTCTGTGGGAAGGAATTTGGCGGGAAAACGAAACAATGTGTGCTTCGTGTCTGGATAACAAGTTGCTGCTTTTTTTGCTAGCTTTACTTAATTTTTGCATGGATGGAAACTAGGGAGTAATTTAAGAGTAATTGAATTACTCAATAGAAGTAATTGTAATGTAATGTCATTACTTTTTGGGAGAAGTAATGAGTAATGTAATTTAATTCCTTTTCAAAAGTTATTTTGCCGTGTATGGTTGTAACGTTCTCGATTTTAAAAGAGCTGTGAAAGAAATTTTTGTGTAATATGTCAAAGATAAATTGCTTATGGACAGGTAAGATGTCAAAATGTCCCATACAATCTACTGCAGGTTTACTGTCAAAGTTGGTTCTGTAGACGAGATTACTTGCAATCCTCTACAGAATGCGGCTAAGCGTATTTAGTTTATATAATGATGCGATGCCATAAATTGATATTCCATATCGTAATATGGACTCTCCTAACCCCTTATACACCATCTTTCTAACCGACACATCCCGAATGGATCGTAGAGCGTGCCTATAAATACATACCAGGCGTAAACGTTTCGCTATTTCTTGAATATGGGTATTCTGCGACAGTGTTTCGTCAAATGTAATCCCAAGGTACTTCGACTCTCGCATGAGGTGGTCTGACCATATAATGTATATTGAAAGAAAGCTCACTAGATCTGTTGGTTTCCTCTCGAGACTGCGCAACGAATTTTCCCCAAAACATAAGCTCTTTATTTATCACGCTTTAATTCAATCTCACATAAACTACTGTCACCTAGTTTGGGGTACAACATCCAAAACAAATCTAAACATCATACTCGGTCTCCAAAAGAAGGCAATTAGACTGATCGCTGGTGCATGCTACACTGCCCATACAGAAACATTATTTTTGAAATATAGGATTCATCGTGTGCATGCCAAGTTTGAGTATCGTCTACTTCACTGCCTTAAATTGTCACCTCAATGCTTAACTGACTTCTTCAAGAATATATCTGGACTTAAGCCTTACGAGAATCCCTTTCACACTACAAGTAAACAAATATGGGAGGTTCCTCGAACGAGGACGTTATACGGTAACCAGAGCCTTCGTTTTACTTTACCATGAATATTAAATCATTATAGCATACACAACCCAAACATCTTTACCGCATCAATTAAGGACTTTAGGCTATATTTTATCAATTCCACACTTTCTCTCTGTACTTTCCGTTCCTTGCCTTAAACATTATTACAAGAATGGTCACTTCATTTTCATTACGTTTTGCCATATTTCGTGCATACTGTTACATTATTGTTGGCCGTTAATTTACTGTGCTGGTTTTTAACTTGCTGTTTCATTTGTATATATGTGCTCTTTCTGTGCTTCATAATTTTCATGTTATATACGTATATCTTCATTATTGATATAAACAGCGCGAACACGAAAACAAGGGACAAGAAAGCCACAGTACATGCGCTGACTCACAACTAATGGTGAATTCCAATAGCAGAGCAGGATCACTTCCAGAGCAACGTTTTCTGCTCCTTTCGGAGCAATTGTCTTCCAAACGCAGATCCGGAACACGGACCGCGTCTTCCAAACGCAGAACGGGAGCAATTGCCGAGCAAGGGTCGCTCCGCGGAGCAGTCAAAACTGCTCCGCCGAAATCGGGGGAACCGACCGGAAGTTTGCGTGACGTGACTTTCCGAGCGACGCTTGCGCATGCGCTAGCTAGCGCATCCATTTCCGGTGGCTCGCCGCGTTGGCTTCAGATAGTGTTCCTACACTAGCTTCAGAGACAACGCGCCGCTCCATAGCAGACGATCAGTATTTGCCGCCGCCATGGATGGTGATTCGCGTCGCGCTCTTGCGCTCGCTTTGCTTGAGGACAGCGAGTCGGAGAGCAGCAGTTCCGACTCATTTGTTGAAGAATCAAGAATCAACTATTTATATGTCCATCGTCCGTGTAAACTCAAAGCCGCGCACGTTACAGCTCGGCTCTGGAAGAATGCAAACATTCGGTACGTGAACCGAAGTTTTCTTCCATATTAAAGAAAATGCTGAAGGAGTCTTACAGTGTGTGTCCGCGCTCGGCTCTTCGAGCAAGGAGGATATAATTGCGTAAACGGCTGGTGTAACCTCCATATCAAAGGGAAGAAAGGCTGCAGGCTTGCAAAGCAGACGACGCGAGCGCACGAAAAGCGCGGGCAAGTGCAAGGAATGATGGGTACTTTCTCCGTCTCCTTTGCTTGCGAGCGCCACCTACTTGCTCCGGCCAGAGCAAGAGTATTCGAAACGCAGAGTCTGGGAGCGTGCTCTCCGCCGGATTGAGGCGTTCTGTGATGGAGCGTGCGCGCTGCTCCAGTTCTGCGATTGGAATTCGCCATAAGCCTAAGCCGTTTACTCCAAGGCCCAGAAAAACAAACATGAAGAAAACGAAACAGTCACGTGAAAAAAACCCCTGGGTTCACCTGCTGCATAAAAATTACTATAAAAAATCACTTAAATAAGACAAGTCTTTGCTTGTAAGAGAATGCATTACAGAAGACAATAATGAATGTGACTTCATTGATGCCTCAGGTGTTAGTGTTGAAAGGTTCCTTGAACTTTTGAGGTTCTACCTGGAATTCACCTTCATAGGATGGAAGAACAAGCTGTATACGCAGAAGGCTGGAGTATGCATTGGATCGAGTGTTGCACCGGTCTTGAGTGACATCTTCTTAATGTACGTGGACAGACACCTGAGGGATAACTTGGAGGGCTTGCATTATTCCACCTTCAGGTATGTGGACGATTTTTTAGTATTAACAGACCGTGAGGGATTCAATCAAAGAATGAAGGACATTATGGATGTTTTTACTGAGTGTGGATCCGGCCTGGAATTTACTGTTGAGAAACCAGTGGACGATCAGTTACAGTATTTAGATATTTTGATTCAATTTGGTGATGATCATGTTTGTTGGGAGTACAACCCGAGATCGATGAAGCCGTTGCTAGGCTCCAATTCAGGACATTCCAAATTAGTGAAGAATGGGATGATAAACACTTGCTTATTAAGTGCGTTGACGAAATCTTGTTACCACGGCATGGGCAAGAGTTTTGAAAGACAAGTGAAGAGAATTGCAAAGGCCGGTTATCGGGAGTCAGTTATTATTGAGGCCAGTTGCCGGGTACTGAAGAACCTTAAAAGAACGCACAGACTGAAATCCCTGCCCAGCATAGGTGAGAGGAAGAGGAAGGTTGCCGTGGTACCGTATGTGCACAGGATTTCGCATGGCCTCAAAAATGTAGGCAAGAGGTATAATGTGGACGTCGCACTGACCGCCCCGCTCAAGATGAAGAGGATCTGCCCGGCTGTTCAAAGGGAAAGAGAAGAGAAGAAGCAAGAATGTGGGGTGAAACATAGAAACCCCTATGTTGGATGCAAGACAGGTGTTGTGTATAGGCTTCCACTCTCTTGTGGAGCCAGTTATATAGGACAAACCGGACGGTGCATAAATAAGAGACTACAGGAACACTGTAACAACTTGGAAATTGGAAAGGACAAAACGTTTCTGGTATCCCATTGCCAGTCATGTGAAATAATGAAGAAGGAGAAGAAGAAGTGCACTCCTAAGTTTGACAGTGTTAAGATTTTATATCGCCACAAAGAGAAGATAACGAGAGAGATAGTGGAAGCGTATTTTATTTCAACGGACAATAAGTGCATCAGCAAGACGTCTCTTGCTCTTTCAAGCAAAGAGGTGTCTTTTTTAAGTGATTTTTTATAGTAATTTTTATGCAGCAGGTGAACCCAGGGGTTTTTTTCATGTGACTGTTTCGTTTTCTTCATGTTTGTTTTTCTGGGCCTTGGAGTAAACGGCTTAGGCTTAGTTGTGAGTCAGCGCATGTACTGTGGCTTTCTTGTTTCTTGTCCCTTGTTTTCGTGTTCGCGCTGTTTATATCAATAATGAATAAGTACCAACTCGCCCAACAAAATATCTTGGTAAGACGTATATCTTCGCCTTAACGTCACACGTCCTGTTACTCTGCCATTACTGGGCCTCGAGCATTTCTCAAGCTATCGCTGTAGCTTTTCGCCCGAGGCCCATTTCCTGTATATTACTGGAAATAAATTTTTTTCAATTCAATTGTAATTCGATTTCAGCTCCAAAGGCGGACATGGACAGCTCGTACCATTCTTATCGTGATGGTATATAATATATATATATATATATATGAAGGGGAAACGGGGGTGCTCGTTATAATACATGAAGGAAAGAAGCCAACAGTCGGCGAGGCCAAGGAAAGCATTGGGGATTGTACTTTGTCTTTTTTTGATTTTTACTTCGATAATCACATAAATTAGTAATGTAATCTGTTCAGAGGAAAGGCAATTAAACACAAAGTAGAAGAAAAAACAACGTGCCGATGGTGGGATCCGAACCCACGACCTCCGAATATCGCGTCCGGTGCTCTTCCAACTGAGCTACATCGGCCGCTGTCCCTCCTGCTACTTTCTTGGGTATTAATGTTGTCTGTATACGAACCTTGAGAGTGTTCACCAGCGCCACCCTCAACCAAAGCGGCGGACGTGGAACGTCCTGTGTTACCGCCAGCGTCACGTAGAACGTGATCAAGAGCGAGGGCGGAAGCTGTGCTAGAACCCTCTTACGCTACCTATGGCTTCAAGACTGCCAGAACCGAGACCCCCGTAAGCTACAAGCAGATAAATGAAGGGGAAATGGGGGTGCTCGTTATAATACATGAAGGAAAGAAGCCAACAGTCGGCGAGGCCAAGGAAAGCATTGGGGATTGTACTTTGTCTTTTTTTGATTTTTACTTCGATAATCACATAAATTAGTAATGTAATCTGTTCAGAGGAACAGATTACAGATGTACAGAGGAACAGATGTACAGAGGAACAGCGCTGGTGAACACTCTCAAGGTTCGTATACAGACAACATTAATACCCAAGAAAGTAGCAGGAGGGACAGCGGCCGATGTAGCTCAGTTGGAAGAGCACCGGACGCGATATTCGGAGGTCGTGGGTTCGGATCCCACCATCGGCACGTTGTTTTTTCTTCTACTTTGTGTTTAATTGCCTTTCCTCTGAACAGATTACATTACTAATTTATGTGATTATCGAAGTAAAAATCAAAAAAAGACAAAGTACAATCCCCAATGCTTTCCTTGGCCTCGCCGACTGTTGGCTTCTTTCCTTCATATATATATATATATATATATATATATATATATATATATATATGAATGTAAACAGGTTATGCGCGCTAGAAAAAAACAGTTTGCTCTATGCCTATACCGATGTTCGACATTAAGCCCTGCATAACGACACCTTGCCAAATTCGCGAAATATTTCTGCGAATCTTTCGGACTCATGCACAAACGACTAAAGTGTACGCCTCTTCATGATACTGGATGGCAATTCTGATAGATACCATTTCTGTATTTCGAGAAAATGTGTGGGTGGGTGGGGGGGAGGTGGGGGGGTTGCTGGCTCTGCCACGTCGTCTTTGGCTTCAATTTCGTCGTCACTCCCTCTCTTCGCTTCTGCGTGGGCTGCTGTTTGGTGGAGGACTTGTTGAATGTAGAGGTGGTGGAGTCCCTAACGGATGGCGCTTCATGACGGATGATTGAGGTGGCCATTGGTTGTTTTGGCAACAGCCTAGGAAAGGTGGAGCGGTGCCCCATGGGTGGTTCTTGCGAAGAGTGGAGGATTCACTCGCTGAGACCTCAAACATATATGCATTTTCGCCATCAATCACTGGTTTTACTATTGGTTTATAAGACAAAGGCAAAAACACATCTTTGAGCGCTCCGCAAACCCGCCTGTTATTAAAGCTTCGAAAGATCGCTCGTCACCTTTTTTTAACTTAGGGTCGATGGCAACAGGGCGCGAGGCGAACAAAAGTAGCGCTGCCAAGAACCGCAACATGCATGGCTTCGGTTGATAGAAAGCGTATAAATTGAAAAAAAAATGCGAATTGTGAGATACATAACCCGCCGGTGCCTGAGGCTATCTCTCTCGTCAGTGTTTATTTGTATCACAAAAAGTTAACGATCGACTGTACAAAAATTGAAACAGTACTGCAACCTTTCAGGTTCCCATTATCTGGCACGTGCATTCACTGCTATTCAACACTTCTAATGTGTTTTAAGCTAAAACACACAAAGTGCATGTAGCATAAAATAGAGCACACCGTAAGGCGCAAGTGTTCGCAATCCACTGGTATTTCTATTTTTACTAATAGAATTATGTTTCCAATATTTTTCAAACTTTTCCCGAAACTTTCACCTTCACTATATGCTGTAAAATGGAAACACCAAACACGAACGCGTAAAACTAATTTTGGGCGCTACTTCTGCCGTCGAACACATTCTGGAGATACACGCAGCATTAATTTCATTTGGAAGTTGAGATATCGTCGCGAAACTAGAAGACCATTGTTGCAATACCGTACACTAATCGGATTTAAAGTTTAACCTACTTCGTAATCTGCAGTGAAGTTAGCGAAAACCGGCAGCCTCTCTGACGTAAAACGGTGAATGTGAGCGTAATATTAGATTGGATTGCCGCTGGTTCAGTGTAATTATTTCCCAGAGCTAAAAGAGGTGTTTGCTTAAAGGATTCCACAATCAATTCCAAAAATTCAGTTTTTAGAATCAGCAAGGTTCCAATTTCCTGTTCGGCTAGTTTTTAAAAGGACACCAGTACATGGAAGGAGCAATGTGTACTCCTTTAAAGTGTCCAACTGCAAATTTACCCAGTGCGTGTGCGCGTGCGTGTGTGTGTGTGTGGGGGGGGGGACAAAATTTGGAGGCAAATTTCATATTTTCTTTTGTGAAATGCAAGTTACAGCCTGCCTCATTTCTCGGTGGAGATCTGATCCACACCGCGAAGGAAGGAAGGAACGTAGGAGTATAATTACAAAGAGGTGCCGTAGCGGAGGGCTTCGAAATAACTTGACGACCTGGGGGTCATTAACGAGCGCTGACATCCATCGTGGACCACAGGCACGAAAAAGATTTCTTGACGCTTCCTGATCATCAACACCGGCAGCGCGTATAGTGAAGTTCTTTTCAAAGTCCGCTAGAAAAAAAAAAAAAAAAAGACCATATGCATGTTTCCCATATTTTGCGGGATAGTGTATCCCGCTCGTTCGGTGGAAAAGCTGTCACAGTACCCCATTTTGGGCTGTTGTGTTGTCAGAAGTGTTCGGAACGTGGCAGGAAGGCAGTGACGGTAGTTCCGGCAGTTTTTTGCATAGAGGACTGTAGTTGATCAATAATTGGCGAATGGGGCACACGGTGGTTTGTGGCTAATATTACAAACGATAATTGATTTACTAATTGTCGAAAGGTAAAAACTTGATTCTAAATAACTCTAAAAATAAACATCAAATAAAAACATACTCATGTCGTGGCGTCGCAGTCAAGTGTAGCTAAAAAGCGCTATTGCGTGTACTCTGAACGCGACACTGGAGCATTCCTTTAGCTCCTCTTATTTCTTTTTTGTAGTGTAAAGCTACGCTACGTGGGTCACAGAGGAGTTTCACGTGAGTGCGCGCCGCCCGTTATGCACATATCAGCAGCGGAGCGAGCAGACCTTTGCCGATCGACCGAGTAGAAGCAGTAGTATAGTGCCTAGAGTATATTCTAGGCACTATAGCAGTAGGGTTGTGAAAAAAACTCGCTTGCGTCACAGTTATCACTCTTAACAATACTTCAGTGTTGGCCAGCGATCTTCACAATTTACTCGTCGTTGACAGTCCTGTATCCTGTGACTTTCTATTTTCACGAAGAAACAACACTAAACAATTTTTCAGATGGCAGCGGCCGGCGCGGCCGGGTCGCCCGCTCGGCAGCATCTCAACGGCAGAGCAGAGAGGCGTTCCTTGGGGGTCAGCTCCACCGCTCCATCACACAGCGCTCCTCCGCCACCGTGACGTTGCCGCTGTTCGCGCTCATATTGGCTGCTGCCAGTCGCCGGAGCATCGCTTCGCGAGGCTTCGCATGCGAACTGCCGGTGACATCTGCCCGGCTGGACGCAAGCGGCGAGCACCGGTTTGCCGGATCGGACTCGTCCGGACGCGGCGCGCCGGAGCGGATCGCACTGGCTTTTAGCACGTGTGTCCCCGCCTTTAGCCGAGAGGCGTGTTTACGACAGTTGCGCCGCGCGCTACTGCTCATGCGCGAGAAGGGTGCGCCGTGTGTATATAATGCGCTCGGCAGAGAAAAGACGGTCGCGCTCGACATGGAAGCTCAGGAGAGTCGAGCCACTGCAAAACGGCGCAGAGGACTGAAAAATTCAAATTCTTCAGATCCCGAGGTTGTCGTCTCGCAGTTGGCCGTCGAGCAGCAAAAGAGCAACCGTGCCAAAGAGAAAAGTACGGCCGAAATACCGGCAACGAGAACAACGCCTAGCGAAAAGACGTCGCCAGGAAGCTAGCTCAACGACGTGCTATGTCCGCCGGTAAACAACAGCAACAGCAGCCGGAGGAAAGTGAGGAAGAGGGAGAAAGTGAGGAAAGTGAGAAAGTGAGAGTATGAATAGTGCTTCCAAGTCTCCCGTAGCCTTACGCTACGTATATCCAGGCGTATAGCAGAGCTAAGCTACTGCCATTTTTGTATCATCGAGAAATGGCTAACTTCAGTCACTCTACGAATTTCAGCTCGCAGGCTCGGAAGGCGATGACTCGGGATGTTGTATATGAAAAGGATTATTAAGGTGTGCGTGTGTGCGTGTGTGCGTGTGTGTGTGTGTGTGTGTGTGTGTGTGTGTGTGTGTGTGTGTGTGTGTGTGTGTGTGTGTGTGTGTGTGTGTGTGTGTGTGTGTGTGTGTGTGTGTGTGTGTGTGTGTGTGTGTGTGTGTGTGTGTGTGTGTGTGTGTGTGTGTGTGTGTGTGTGTGTGTGTGAGAGAGAGAGAGAGAGAGAGACCAGCCTTCAATATACTTCATTACTAATCAGGGAGAAAGGCCCCCTTTTTCCTCCGCGGGACATATGCTCACAGGTTTAGAATACAAGAAATGAATGTTACTATTGCTGAATGTGTTACAAGAGAATAAGCGTAATCGTTAGCCGCTATAAGTATATTTTAATACACGCATAATGAAATAAAGCAAATTGTTTTGCATTTTACACTCGCTCCTTAATGAACAATCGCGGCACCATAATCCTTACATTACGCACGTCCATTCGCGAAACAGTTATCATTCATTGATGTACAAACGGCCGCTATCCAGCGTCAGTTGAAGCTGAAGGTTTATTTCCGCAACTGGTGTTGCGAGGACCGCCAGGATAAAAGCTGCATAGACAGCTTGAGAGGTCCTGGCTTCCTCTTAGAGAGCAGCATTGATGGCGGTGGAGTACAACATCAAACAAGATGTGAGGAAAAAAAACATTTTCGGTACAAAGAAAGATATATGTACGTTCAGTACGCAGTACATTGTACTTGTACAGTACAAACTACACGAACATTTGGGGCAATTCTTTCAGAGAAATATTGAATAAATTTATATTTTCGAAGCAGTACAACTGGTTCAGAAGGGTCGGTAAGTTATGCTGCAACATTTGTTTGCCATAGTCTGTGCGGAAGTTTTTAACATGACAAGGTTCTGCGGCTCGGGTATCATATATACACTGTTCTGCTTTGCTCTAACCCAGCAAGTGTAAGTAAGGAGTCATCATTTTTCATTATTGCGTGTTTATACTTAGGGCACAGCCTATAGTGATACATGGACTTCATTTGTATACCGTTGTGTTGATGGGAAATTCTTGCAATGTAGAAGAAATACGGCACTTTACATGCAATGCGTATAATGCGTTTTTGTAAGACAGGGAGTTTGTTAATATTTTCAGCTGTTGTTGTTGCCCACACCATACATCCGTAGTTGGCTATGGAAGAGAACAAAGAGTGGTAAAGTAACACGTTAACTGATCTAGGAAAATTACAGCAAGTTCGGCGCATGATACAAACCGTTCTGGAAAGTTTCTGAACTACGTAATTACTATGGTCATTCCACGACATATCTGCTTCAAAGTAAACGCCGAGAGTTGTCACTGACTGCACAAATTCTATACTGGTATTGTTTAATTCAATTATAGGAGGTTCAAATTGTTTATGACGTGGGTGAAACATGACTGCTGCAGTTTTGCTACCGTTAATCCTTAAGTGATTATCAGCCGCCCAAGTATTTATTTCTTTTAAGGTTTCGTACGCTCTATTTGCGAGATTAGCAGTTGAAGTACCCGAAAAAAACAGGCTAGTGTCATCTGCGCAAATTATGCATTTAGCAGTGCTGTCGATGTTGACAATATCATTAACACAAAGAACAAAAAGAAATGGACCCAAAATGCTCCCTTGCGGAACGCCAGAAGCTACCGCTTTCAACTGGGAGCATTCACCGGCAATACTAACAAACTGAGACCTATGTCGCAAGTATGCGGCAATCAGCATATGGGCTATGCCTGTTATGATGTATATGATCCAATTTCTTAAGCAGCATAGAGTGATTAACAAGGTCAAACGCCTTTTAAAAGTCTAAAAATAATCCAAGTACCATGTTTTTTTATTCCAAATTTTTTACTATGAACCCTTTCTGAGCAAGGAGAGCTAACTCAGTCGATCTGTTTTTACGAAAGCCATATCGAGCTTTAGTGATAATATTATGTCTCTCAGTGAAGCAGGATAGCCGTTTAAGAGTAACTTTTTCGAGGCCATTTGAAAACACAGGTAAGATTGGCATCGGGCGATAGTTTGCCACTTCATTCTTGTTTCCTTTTTTATATACTACTGTAACTTTTGCCCTTTGCATAATACGCGCGAAAACGGGAAAACGCCGGACACCAAAGAGAGGTTGAAGGTATGGGCAAGGAAAGGTGCAAGAATGTCGATAGTAAATTTTATGGGCTGTATCTGGAAACCTGACGCATCTGTAGCTTTACTATTATTAAGTTATAAAGATTCTGTAATGACTGCATTTAATGTAACCGGTGTTAGAAATATTGTTTCACTATTTCGGGCACTCATATTAGACAGATTTACGTCGCCGTTTGATGTATCAGCAAAGGAAAGAAAGACGTCGTTAAAGACATCTGCTAGGCCAGCACCTTTTAATTCAATTCTTTCATTAATAATTTTTGTGGTCGGTTCGGAAGAATTATCAAAGATAGATTTTAAAACCTTCCAAACCTTTTCAAATTGTGCACCAGTTGAATAAAATCGGTTATAAATATATTGCTCTTTAGCGACGGAAGTTGCTTTATGACAAAGTTCCTAAATTTTTTTAACGTTTTCAGCGCTTCAGGACGCCTACTTTGTAAAAACAGTCTCTAAAGTTTATCTGGTTTTCTTATCAACTGCAACATGTCTTTGTCAACCCATGGTTTCCTACGTTTCTTTGATTGGGAGAATTTCTTCAATGGAAAGGAAGCATTAAAAATGTCAGTAAATATCTCTAAACATTTTGCGTATGCTTCATCAAGGTCACTTTCCTCAAAAACATGTTCCCAGTCAACAATAGATAAGCGTTCCCTGAACTCGCATAACGTGTGACCATTTATAACTCGATAAAATGACGTTTGGTGCGGTTGTTATTGGGAATTCGAAGTGAGATTGACAGATATGAATATTGGCATGTGATCACTCAAGCAATAGTGCCAGATTTCAAGCTATCTGTTTGAAGTTTGTTATGAAAAGATCTAAAAGTGTTTCTGATTCTGTCGTAATCCGTGTTGGTGACATGGTGACATTTACACAGGAGTGAACGTTAAGTAAAGTATTAAACTCGATTGATGTGTTATTATTGGCCAGCATGTCAATTTTAAAATCGCCCCCTAACATTAACTGATATTGGTTCATGTTAACAAAATCTAGGAATGAATAAAGAAATAAAAAGAGCTCAGTAGAACTGCTACCCGGGGGATGATAGCAGACATAAAATATCCTTATGCCAGACTTGACTGCCAAGACTTCGTAATGGGGCGTGATGCAACAAAATTCAGGCAGCATTTTCAATTTCATAAGACTCGAAACTAACATAGAACTTCTTATGGATCGATTCATATAGAAACACTTGTACGTCTTATAACATAAACGTCACCTTCTCAAGTAAACCACGTTTCCGAAAACATAACATCGAAACGAGTTTCCATTTCGCTGAAAAAACACTCAAGTTCTTCTTGCTTATTTCGGCCAGATCTAAGATTAACGTGAATACAACAGCAGCAATGAGGATTATCAAGCTTATTGGAACTACCGAGGTCAGAGAGATCAACTAGATCAGTAAAAAAAAAACACTGAAAAAAGAGTGCCGCGTATTACCGCACATTACTGGCCTCACAACTGGTCTAAATCTGCTGCACAACGTATGACAATCGCAGGATAGTATTGTTTCCTTCTAACGAACACTTTTTCACTCCAGTGCCAAACGTACTGGTACTCATTTTCACCTGTTCAAGCCTTTGCATAGCGCAATAGCTCATGGCTTTGACGTACGCTTCATGTTTTCAGTGACTGAAACATCCGACTGAGCACCTCTTGAGGCTGTCCGCTTCTGAAACCACATGTCACGGCTTGAAAGCTTTGAAAACCGTACAATGATCACGAGCACCTTCCCTGCCTTTGAAGGAAGTCTCTGCACAACATCGACGTCGTTCAAAGTGAGCTGTGGCAAATTCACAGATTTTGCTACATCATTTACCTTTTCCATTAGATTCTCATCATTTGTACCCGGTATGCCATGCACCTCAAGGTTCACCTTTCTTTTAAACCACTCAAGGTCGTTCAGTAATTTTCAAGGACTCAACATCATCAGCGTCGACACTGGTCTCAAGGGCACTAACACGTTTCTTTAAGGTAAAGATTTCTTTATCGTGTTTGCTCAAGTATATCATCGTATTTTTGTTACATTAGTTCAATGGACATCTTCACTTCATCGACTTGATCAGGCAGGCCAGCAAGAGCAACAGGTTTTTGACCTATGCCGGCTAAACAGCTATCGAGGTCTAGCTGCGTACTGGGCGTGTCAGAGCATTCCACTCCCAAGCAACAAAAGTCATAAAAAGAATGCTTTTTGCTAATAACATATATTCAGTCAATGCTATTATTAGGTACCCGCAGTTAACTCAATTTTCCTAACGAGCCACCTTTTGTTGAGTTATTTTTTATTCCCAAAGGAGATCTTCCCCTGATTTCAGCACTTTATTTCGTGTTGCTCTCTTGCTGTTCGCTTATGTAAACCCAACGCGCTTCGCTTCGTGTAACTGTGGTCCCAGTGCTCGATATAAGCTTATATCTTTATTTTACATTACAAGTTCCTGCCACATGGAGAAAGACATGTCGGAAAGCGACTGTTGTGCACTCCCCTTTTTGAGGGATCTTGTAGTGTGCTATGAACTCACTGAATATGGTCACCCGCTGCGCTCTCCTTTCGTTCTCAGAATTATAATAATTTCATTCTAATGACGGGGACCTGAGATGACCTTACGGCTTACGTTCGTGTGAGCTACCCTTGCTTTCAGCATTTTAGTGCCATCATAAACTGCTTTCTCCGTCCAAACCATGCGAGAACACTCATGCGGCCTTCTCAGCCCAGGTATAAGATTGAACATTGCGTCGCCAAGTTGTGTTAGCAACAGCTTCGCTAGTAACAAGCCGTTTCCATAGGAGCAGCTGCCGTGACGACTACGTGTATGACAACAATGGTGGCGTCACAGTGCTTTCGCGAGTATTAATTTAATTTAACAATAAACATGATGCATGTGCAGTATGTGGTATCTCCACTGAAACAGCTGACCATGTTGTACTCGAATGTAATGGTATGCATGCGGAAATCGATACAGGCACAGTCACTCTTCCTGAAGCTCTGGTGTTTAGAGATACCAGTGGCCGGGTGAATAAACCTGCGGTGGAAGCTAGCAAAACACGACTAGAAGATTGGTGGCTTAAAAGCAGAAAAGTGACAATGTTAGTAATGTAGAAACAAAAATTCAATAAATAGTATGATGTTATAGTTAACCAATCTAAAACAATAATTAAGATATAGGGGGGACAATAAGCATGATAGCAACTGCTACCAGCCCGTTTCAAGGGGATGTTCCTATATTCCATCCACCAATTCCATCCATCGAGTGTGTATTTGCTTAGGCAGGAAAACCCCTGCAATGTCGCCCTTTTATTTCATGAGACTTATTGTGCAGCTTTCGTGGCGAAAAAGAAATGCAAAAAAAATGAGAGCCTTCATATGAATAAGTGAGAAAGGAGCGAACAGCCACTGGCACAAAGGAAAGTACAAGTGACCTTTTCTCCGCCTTGATCAATGTGCACTATAACATAACCATAGAGATAATCGATTAGAAATAAAAGAAAAACAAGCACACTTTGCCGATGGGATCTTAGCCTACAGCCTCGAGATTAGTATATTTTGCGGGGTTTAACGTTTTAAAGCGACTCAGGCTATGAGAGACGCCGTAGTGGAGCGTTCTGAAATTTCGACTACCTGAGGTTCTTTAACGTGCACTCCCATTGCGCAGCATACGGACGCCTTGCTTTTCGCCTGCATCGAAAAGCGGCTGCCCAGGCCGAAATTCGATCCCGCATTCTCGGACGCAGTAGTCGAGCGCCCTAACCACGTATCATCACGGCGGGGCGCCTCCAAATTGCGTGTTCGGTACTCTACCGATTGCGCTATAGTGACGGTTGTTCAATCTGATGCTCTTTCTAATGCATTTATGTTGCGTGTCACCTGTCTTTGAAAGGCACCAGCAACAGTTTCCTCCATAGAGGCGAACGAGGAACGTCCTGTCAAACCGTAATTGTCACGAGCTGGAACTTGATCTAAAGGTGAAGGCGGGAGATATTTGATTATCCTCTTATGCTACCTATGGCGTCAAGGCTGCCACGTTCATTGATCAAATGGAAAAAATGGGGGAGTTAAAGGTTAGTTGGAATTCAACGTATAGCTACTGGAGTGAAAGCCCTTTCAGGCATTGGTTTTGAATGTTTAAGAAGGCTTTACACGGTTTGCCTCAATTAAACTCAATTTATTTTCCAATAAGTTCACGATGCGTTTATGGTAATGCGACGTCAGCGTTGCCGCACTTTTGCATTTCCCTTCTCTCTCTCCACAGTGCCGCTATGATCCTTTCGACGCCTTTCGACATCCTTACGCTACACAATGAAAATTGTGAACTCGTTCTCAGAAAGTTGGCCTGGGGTAATTAACTGCTTGTGTACTATTTCATGCCGGAGGCTGAAGACTGTTGAATACGTGTTCTCGGATTTTCGGGATAATTTTATTTTGGATTGACTTACAGCGAACTTGGCACAACGATTTGCCATCAAAGCCCCACGGCTTTCGGTTTATATATTGCCACGTGGCTAGCGCCGCGCGACAGCCGTTTTTGGTGCCGACGACGACGAAGCGGTGGTTGGCACGAGCGGCGCGCTGGTGCTGGACTCTGACTCTGTGTTCGGAACTACAAGCCGACCTTATTATCGGGTCCTCGGCAACGTGTACTTTCACGGCATCCTCTGACTTCAGTCGTGACACTGGTGGAGGTGCCATCGATGATCCCTTCTCCTGCGGACGACCCTACGCGGTCGCCTCTCGTGACCACTCGTGTTCATCGTACCAGCCGACGGCTCCGAGGCTTGTCCCCCGAGGCCTTCCCTCTTGACGAAGAGACTCTGGCTGTGGCAACGACACCGCCCGCCCGTACCATGACTGTCCCTTCCACCCCTTCGTCCTGTCTCATCCTTCAGACCCCCCGTACCCCTAAACCATTTCACAGTGAGCAGTTTGAAGACGCCGAGGACTGGCTAGCTCACTATGAAAGGGCCGCGACGTTTAACGGCTGGGACGACGCTGCGAAAATGCGGAACGTCTACTTCAGCCTTGAAGACGCTGCTCGGACATGGTTCGAGAACCGCGAGGCCACATTCTCTACGTGGCCGGCCTTCCGAAGTCAGCTCCTCGGTACGTACGCCAACAGTGACCGCCGAGAGAATGCCGAGCGTGCCCGGACCTCTCGAGTTCAGCGTCAGATCGAGGGGGTCGCAATGTACGTTGAAGACGTCATGCGCCTTTGCCATCGCGCCGACCCGTCCATGAGTGAGGAGAAGGAGGTTCGGCACCTGATGCATGGCGTCAAAGAACAGCTTTTTTCCGGCCTCGTGCGGAACCCGCCCACCACCGTCGCGGCGTTTCTGGCTGAAGCTGTGACCATGGAGAAACTGCTACAGCAGCGATGCAGCCAGTACGGTCGGCCGCTGAATTCCATCTCCACACTACCGCCGTCTGACCGAACCGACTACAATCCCGGGGCAGATATGAGCTCCCTTCGCGACCTCATTCGCACCGTGGTTCGCGAGGAGCTTCAGCAACTTCATGGATCATTTACTCCTGGCGCAGCTTCCCTGGCCAGCATCATCCGTGAGGAGGTCCAGAACGCACTCACGCAACCAATAAGTACAGTCGTTCCACCACCACCCCCGGGCCCCACCGAGCGGATGACTTATGCTGATGTCACACGCCGCCCAGCCCTGCTACCTACCCCTTCGCCTTACACGCAACCTCAGGTCGCTGTGCACGCTGCGGCACCGCTGCCCCTTTGGGCAGATCGGCGCCAGGCGCCCCGGAAGACTGATCTCTGGCGCGCTCCAGGTAACCACCGTCTCTGCTACCACTGTGGCGAGGCAGGTCACCTCTACCGGCAGTGCCCTTATCGTCAGATGGGCCTTAGGGGATTTTCCCCCGACAGCCCTCGTCCACGGCCTGGTCAGCGGCCTCAGGACATCGCCGAGTACGTCACCAGCCAGTCTGCCACATTCTCCTCGTCGCGAGTCGCGCTCGCCTTCGCCTCGTCGCTCTTCACCCTCTGGGTAACGGTATACCGCTGGACGCCATGGTTCCTCGAGCCCTCATCGGGAAAACTAGCTCCGGCGACCTTTGGGGGCGAGGCCGCCGCACACCGATTCGCCGTAAAGCTTCCACCGCCGCACCGCTCAATTCGCCCCGACGTCGAACGCCGAATTCCTGTCCAGTTTTCGCCGCACAGACCAAATCGCCCTGACGCAGACCACACAACTGCCACCCAGCTTCCGTCGCCGCACCGTTTGCTTCACTCCGACCTGCCGTCGACATTAAATTGTCCCGACGCTGACCACCCAACCGCAGTCCAGCTTCCGTCACCAAACCGCTCACTTCACTCCGAATCGACGTCGACAGGCCCTGGTCTTGGCCGGGTCTCCCTGGACATCCCTATTATCGTCGACACGAAGGAGGTCAGCGCTTTAGTTGATACGGGAGCCGATTATTCTATCCTTAGCGGGCGGCTTACAAGGACACAGAAAAAGGTGATGATGCCATGGAACGGACCAGACATACGTACGGCAGGCGGACATGTGGTTGCACCACTGGGTATGTGTACAGCCCGGGTTACGGTGCGAGGCTACACGTATGTCGCGGCTTTTCTTGATCTACGCGAATGCTCTCGTGATGTTATTGTTGGCATCGACTTCCTTCGTGAGCACGGTGCCACTATAGATCTACCGAACCGCTTGGTGACGTTTTCCGCCAAACTGGCCACTGAAAAGCATGAGTACCGCGGGTCCCACTCCACGCTGCGAGTCGCCGATGATAGCCTCACAGTGCCACCACGCGCCAGCATCCTCGCCAGAGTTACTTGTGACGAGCCACATCACGGCCTCCGAGTTGTTGAGCCTAATGTCTCCCTCTCACTCGCCTTGGGAGTTTCTGTGGCAAGAGGTCTTTGTTTCCTTCGTGGAAAAGAGACGGAGGTACTTGCCACCAATTTCTCCAATGAACATCCACATCTGTTCCGTGGCACTGTCATTGCTTACGTCAACCATCTGCACGAAGTCGCCGAATGTTTTGCTTCAGAGGAAGCTACGCCTAGCACTGAACCGGATGATGCCGTACACGCTGTCTACATCAATTCTAGCCTTTCCTCCGTTGAAAAGAGGCAACTCCAAGATCTATTGCTGGAGTTTCGTGTGTGCTTCACGTCTTCATCTAAAGTGCAGCAAACGTCGGTCATTAAACACCGGATTATCACGCATGAAGGGACTCGACCCATCCATCAGCAGCCCTATCGTGTGTCTCCTCGGGAGAGAGACGCTATCCAACAGCAAGTCAAGGAGATGCTCGCCGATGGCGTCATTCAACCTTCAAGCAGCCTATGGTCCTCGCCTGTAGTCCTCGTTAAAAAGAAAGACGGAACACTTCGTTTCTTCGATGACTATCGGAAACTTAACAGTATGACAAAGAAGGACGTCTATCCGCTGCCACGGATTGATGACTCTCTCGACCGACTTCGCCGAGCCAAGTACTTCTCCTCCATTGACCTCAGGAGTGGTTATTGACAAATTGAAGTTGATGAGAGGGACCGTGAAAAAACTGCCTTCGTAACACCAGATGGACTCTATGAATTCCGCGTCCTCCCATTCGGGCTCTGCTGTGCTCCTGCCACCTTCCAGCGGATGATGGACACTGTGCTCACAGGTCTTAAGTGGCAGACATGCCTTGTTTATCTCAACGACGTAATAATTTTTTCACCGACGTTCACGGAACACCTGCGGCGCCTGAGAACTGTTCTCGAAGCTGTCCGGTCTGCCATCCTTTCTCTCAAGCCTCAAAAGTGCCACTTCGGGTTCACCGAATTGAAGTTTCTTGGGCACATCGTGAGTGCTGATGGCATCCGAGGTGACCCTGAGAAACTTGCTGCCGTTGCTGCCTTTCCCGTCCCCGCCCACAAAAAAGCAGTCCGACGGTTTTTGGGGCTGTGCTCCTATTATCGTCGCTTTATCAAAAACTTTGCACAGATGGCCAGCCCTCTGACTCTCCTGATTCGAGATGACGCATCATTTTCCTGGGGCGCCGAGCAGCAGATGGCTTTCGACGAGTTACGACGCCGGCTCCAGTCACCCCCGATCCTGGCACATTTCGACGATGATGCCGACACAGAATTACACACGGATGCGCGCAACGTCGGCCTTGGTGCCGTTCTGGTTCAGCACCAAGACGGGGTCGAGAAAGTAATTGCCTACGCCAGCCGTGCACATTCCCGTGCTGAGTGTAACTATTCCACCACTGAAAAAGAATGTTTGGCGGTAGTATGGGCCGCTGCCAAGTTCCGCCCGTACCTTTATGGCCGACCGTTTCGCGTCATCACTGACCATCACTCGTTGTGTTGGCTGAAAAACTTAAAGGATCCTTGTGGCCGCTTAGCACGTTGGGCATTGCGCCTGCAGGAGTTCGATTTCGATGTTATTTATAAGTCTGGCAGGAAGCACACCGATGCTGATAGCCTGTCCCGCGCTCCCGTCGGCCCTCCTTCGTCAGATGCCACCGACGACGATAGCTTCCTCGGAGCAGTCACTACGTCCTATCTCGCCTCCAAACAGCGTGCCGACGGCGAACTGCGACTGATTATTGACCATCTTGAAGGTGGGCATCCTACAATACCCCGGTACCTTGCTCGGGGGTTGTCGTCGTATTGCCTCCGCAATGGGGTGCTTTATAAGAAGAATTCTACGTCGAGTGCGAAAACATACCTGCTAGTCATACCGGCTGATCTAAGGCACGAAATCCTCCTGGCCTGCCACTACGAACCAACTTCAGTGCATCTTGGCTTTACACGCACCCTACACCGAGTCCGGCAGAACTACTACTGGCCACATCTTTCTCCGAGCGTTAGACGTTGCGTACAGACTTGTCGACAATGCCAGCGGCGAAAAAAACCCACGCTCAAGCCATCTGGTATGTTACAATCTATTGAACCACCCCTCAAACCCTTCGAGCAAGTGGGCATGGACCTTTTAGGCCCATTTCCTTTATCCTCGAACGGACACAAGTAGATCGTAGTTGGCAAAGACTACTTAACACGCTACGCTGAAACGAAGACCCTTGCCCGAGGTACTGCCGGCGAAGTTGCTCGATTCTTTATGAACGACATTGTGCTCAGACACAGAGCACCGTCGACCATGATTACTGACCGAGGAAAGGCGTTTACAGCTCGGCTACTGCAGGACACCTTAACTCTCAGCCATACCGAGCATCGCACAACAACAGCGTATCACCCTCAGACAAATGGATTAACGAAACGACTAAACAAAACTTTGGCGGACATGATCTCAATGTACATCGACGTTGAGCATAAAATGTGGGACGAAATCCTGCCGTATGTCACCTTCGCCTACAATACGGCGCCGCAGGAAACCACGAAGTCTACGCCGTTCCGTCTCGTATATGGCAGAGAGGCCCGCACGATGTTGGACGCGATGCTCCCGTGCGGGGAAGAAGCGGTCGTACCCGACGCCGCCCATTTCGCAGAACAGGCCGAGCAAGCCCGTCAGCTGGCCCGCTTGCACATCAAGGAGCAGCATGCCACCGACGCTCGACACTATAACCTTCGGCACAGGGAGGCCCACTACGAACCAGGGGGCCAAGTGTGAGTGTGGACCCCCGTGCGTCACAAAGGCTTGAACGAGAAACTACTCCACCGCTATTTCGGACCCTATAAAGTCCTGCGCCGCTTAAACAACGGTAATTACGAAGTCATTCCAGATGGAACTGTGACCGTCAGTGTTCGACGCCAGCGGCCTGAAATTGTGCATGTGGTGCGCTTAAAGCCGTACTTTTCGCGTGACTGAGCGTTCCCTACAAGTGAAACCTTGCGTTATTGTACAGTTCACCTTACGCCTAATTTTTTTTCTCCTCTCACCTTGTCATCGGGACGATGTTTTCTTTCACGGGGGGGAATAATGCCACGTGCCTAGCACCGCGCGACAGCCGTTTTTGGTGCCGACGACGACGAAGCGGTGGTTGGCACGAGCGGCACGCTGGTGCTGGACTCTGACTCTGTGTTCGGAACTACAAGCCGACCTTATTATCGGGTCCTCGGCTACGTGTACTTTCACGGCTTCCTCTGACTTCAGTCGTGACAATATGTAGAAAATGATGAAGTTCTTTACGATATAATACTGCAATATCAGGTTTACATGCGATATGGAAACACGAATAGCTCTTCGTCATTCTGATCTTATGTCAGCCGACATTATTTTGGGATGGATTCCATCTGAGAGATAATTTGTGTTTTGTAAACTAAGTCACGTGTACCTGAGTTCGCCGTCTATTAGAGAAAGTAGCGTCTCTCATAGCCTGAGTCGCTTTGGGACGTTAAACCCCACAAACCTATTAGAGAAACTAGCTAATTTCATTAGTTTATATTGAGCTTTGTTGCCTGTCCTCTCGCTCGCTTTTGACAATTCATCCACTTTGTACATTATGTCAAATAAAGTAAATAAAGACAAAAATATCAAATAAATTGCGGTTAGCGTGCTCGGCTCTGGCATGTAAGGGTAGTGGTTGGAGTCCTAGAATGGACACTATTCATTTAATTTTCTTATTTTCTTCATGTCCCAGTTTGAGGTCGCTCAGGCTTTTTTCAATCGTTCGGTTCCGGTGAGGCGAAATGCGACATTTAGAGCTTCCGCTCTAGAATCTTAATGTTTTCCTTTGTGTCAGTGGCTGTTGGCTCCCATCTTAGATATCTAGGAACGAATCCCTTCTTTTTCCCTGCATTTCTTTACTTATTAGCTTAACCAGGGTTTTTAACCTGGTGGCCTTGAAGGACTAGGTATTCTAAGAAGGTTATCACACAGTTTTCACATTCCCGACAAGATGCTGTTCTTTCCCAGTCATAGAGCATACGTGCCCCCCCCCCCCCCCCCATGCCATCAAAATACGGCTGCCATGATCCTCATTTGACTGTTTGAATTCTTTAAACACTGATAGAAAAGCGCGTGTTGCTTAACGTGTCTCGTGCCAGCCGGGCAGGCATGTTGACGTGTAAAGATGGCATTAAGATTATTCCTGTGAAGCCAACTCAACCCTTCTAAACCACTGCTTATGCGCTTCCGTAGGCGAGCAAGGTATATATACGAGAATTTATAATTTTTGATCCCGGGGGAGATTGATAGAGTGGATCGCGGCATTTCTACCAGCGGTTGCGGGCTTCGAGATACCCGATATGTTTCAAAGAAGCAATAGCTCAACCTGAAATCTTTCTTCGACAGCTTGATGAATTTCACAACTGCCGTGTGCGATATGAAAATTTAAAATCTTTTAATCCTCTGCCGACATACGATATTGAGAGCAGACATAACGGCAGACGCCCGTTGTGCCCAGAGTTTCAAGAACAGATACAGTGCAAGAACAAAGAGATGACGAACGCAAACAATTACAATCGCACAAAGCGCTCAAAGAATTGGCATAAGGAATCTCTCACAACAGGGCACGAGATTATCTATTGGCATCACTGCACGAGTCTTTTTCCCTGTGTATCATTTTTTTTAACTAAGGATAAGGCTGATTTTGGCAACCGTAGTCACTTGCACCAAGCTGAAACAAAATGCATTGACACGTGTTTGTGCTCAATACCTTGCGTAAGTTAATGTAATTTAAATGTTCTTCTTGTACTTCATCTGACAAGTGATTTAATGTCCTAAATACACATTTCACCCTCAATTGTCTCTATACTAGAAAGCTACGGCCTACCGGTTTGGAGGGACCATATTTAACTACACCCTATTAAATTGTTTCTCATTAAAGAGCAGGAAAAGCGCAAGAAGGGCATTCCCTATCATGCTCTGAAACAAAAAACAAGCTTTCCTCATTCAGAATAAGAAGCCCCTACACTATTCCACAATTATGCACCTTGTAGATCGTCTAATGAAACTGAACGTATAAACTCAAGATTTCCACAACCTTAAGAAAAGGCGCGGAACTAAACACAAGGGAAGCCAAGAAAATTCGCCTCCTCTCATAGCGTGAACGCTCACCTGCAGACGTTGTGGGGATGGGTCGGCCATAAATGATGAGTCCTCCTTAATGAGATACGTCCAGGAAATGGCGGGATTATGGGGAATAAACGGGCTCTACTAATCCCATGTAATAACGGAATCCCTGATAGCAATAACCTTCAGTGCAATCATTGCAAGTTGCTTACATGCAAGGATTAAGGAGTGGAGGCTAAATACGATGTCCCCTTCTGTCTGTGTGTGCGTGTGCGTGTGTGCGTTGTGCGTGTTACAAGCGGAACAAAATTTTTCACTTATGTTACCCATAGTTGTGAAACTTCCACTTCACAAGCTACATGTATAAACCGTAAAATCCAAAGTCATCGCCCACCGCCATCCCAGGCAAAATATCGATTACCTCAAAATAACCAAGTAATCGCCACCTCCAAGAAACTGTAAACTGCAGGATCCCGCTATTTTCGAAAAATTGTCTTCCGAACCTCGCGATTGCAAGAAAAAGAACGGAAGAGGAGGCAGATTTCATTTCTCTTGTAAGAAATGCGATTTTGAGCCTGGCTCATTTCTCAATGAACACATGAACCACCCCGCGAGAGATGGAAGGAGCGTGGGCGTATAATTACAAAGAGGTGCCGTAGCGGAGGGCTACGAAATAACTTCAATGACCTGGGGATCATTAATGAGCGCTGTAATCCATCGCAGCGTACAGGCACGAAAGAGATTTCTTGACGCTTCCGGATCATCAACACCGGCAGCGCGTATAGTGAAGTTCTTTTCAAATCCCGCTAGAAAAAAAAAAGAAAAAAAGACCATACGAATGTTTCCCATATTTTGCGGGATAGTGTATCCCGCTCATTCGGTGGAAAAGCTGTCACAGTACCCTATTTTGGGCTGTTGTGTTGTCAGAAGTGTTCGGAACGTGGCAGGAAGAAAGTGCCGGTAGTTCCGGCAGTTTTTTGCGTAGAGGACTGTAGTTGATCAATAATTGGAAAGTAATGCACGCGGTAGTGTATGGCCAGTATAAAACCATAATTGATTGACTAATTGTCGAGAGGTAAAATTTGACTTTAAATAAGTCGAAAAAAAACTCAAACAAAAAAACTTTCATGTCATAGCGTCGCAGTTAAACGTAACTAAAAAGACCTATTCTGTCTACTTTTAAAGCGACACTTGAGCATTCCCTTAGCTTCTCTTATTTATTTTTTCTTGGTCATCGAGAATTTTTTTATGAATTTCATGCGGCAGACTGGGAAAATGATGACTGGGGATATTACGATGTATATTGAAAGGATTAATGTATTTGGCCTAATTTTCTTTTCCATTTTATGGCGGATGGCCTAGTTAACGTCCCAAGTGTCAAAAGGCGAGTGAAGCGTGAACCCAGACTTTGAATTCAACTTGTCATCCCAGCATAGCAGCATTTTTAGGGTTAATGAAAGGTTGCCTGCTGTACAATGGCAACTCAAAAGCCAAATTAGTGACCACGATTCGCCATGATGGATATAAGTCTTCACTGCTACCAGTTTCCTGAGCCACTTCACAAAATTGGATGGGAACAACCGAAGATTTACAACTTCAAAATTGACGCAAAATTGCTCAGTCCTTTGCTGAAGGCAGTAAGCATGTTTGGCGTGGCGCGACCGTAGCATATACGCGCATGACGTTTGCACGATACGCCCGGGCTTAAATTGTGCTGTTTACTGACATTGAATTAGTTTGAAGTCCACAGGCAGCGTTCTTCCGCACCACTAATGTATCGCGATATTGAAAGGCATGCTGACTAATTTAAACATATTTATCCATCGGAAAAGATGTTTTCTAAATAGAAGTTATTAAAATAAAGTAGGGAGTTCCACTAGAGCAACCCAGGCCCGAGAGCGAGCCCGGTGAGACTCCCATAATCTCCCCGGGGAAGTAGTGGAAAGCGAGGAGGATAAAGGGAAAAGGGACTGTGTTGAAGGGAATGGGGAGTTATGGGAATCAGGAGAGAATGGGGACAGCGTAGGATTTGCTAAATGATCCTTCTGATTGAATCAAGCTCCGTTTCGCGCCCATAGGGCAAGCACTGGCTTTAGGCTGTTGTCTGACAGCCGAAGATCGGCGATGCTCGTGAATATCGAGATCCTTCGAGTTCAACTTCCGACTAAAAGCAGCGTTCGCTTGGGCCATCCCTTCTAGCTGCGGCAAACGGGAACATGGCCGACTTAGATTTCCAGCGTCATTTCCGCTTGTTAAAAATGCTGCCGCGCTTGCTAACGATGAGCATCTGCGAAGACGACGTCGTGAGCTTCATACACAAAGTCGAGGGGCATGATCTCCGCGTCCTCTAGTTCTATAAAAAAAGGCAGATCGCCAAAAGCATTAACACATACAGATCCAATGGACGCCATCAACTTGCTATCTAAGCGACGTCACCGGCAGGATTATGACGAGGTTATCCAGAAACAATTGATCGCTCAGTTTACAGAGATCGGAAAAGTGCAAAGTGGGTCATTGAAATAATTCCAGCTAATTACATTCTACTAGAAATCAAGAAGAAATGAGCATGGACAAGACCTGTAGTGAGAAGGGAGAATAACCGATGGTCGCTAAGGGTAACAAGTCGGATTCCAAAGGAAAGTAAGCGTAGCACAGGGAGGTAAAAAGTTAGGTGGGCGAATGAGGGAAAAACGTTTGTAGGAGTCAAGTGGATGCAACTAGCACAGTACCAGGTTATTTGAAAGAATATCGTAGAAGCATTCGACCTAAAGTAGGTATTTCATTTCTGTTCATTTCATTTCATTTATTATTACTGTAGCCACCATAAGGGGCCGTAACAGGAGTGGAAAATACAAAACGAAAAAATGAGAAATACAGACCATGATGAAAATCAATAGTTAATCCAGAATCGTCTCTCAATACACACACAAACAAAACAAATATGCATTACACAGAAATCGGAAAAACAGCCATCTTATTTACCAGCAACATGACCTCATCTCCCTGCACTCGTGCCATAGATGAAATTTTCTAAATTGAGTACAAATTCACATAATGATGGAGATCCAACAGCAGAATCTGGAAGAGAGTTGCAGTCTTTACAAGTTCGTGGAAAATAACTAAACTTGAAGCAATTATTTTTTATAGCCGGCAATGGGGATGAACCTGCTATGACGATGCCGTGATGTCTCATAGTCCGCCTGATGATAATCTTAATGGCAGAGAGTGCTTATGTTAACATTTCTACTTTTCCTCTCTGTAGCATTATGGTCTTTGTGCGACACGGCAGCACTCAGGTAAAGTTTGGTTCCAACTAATTCCAAGAAGGGCACGATCAGTGAAATAACAAGTTTACTATGTGCGGGCTACAAAAATTGTTAGAAATACAAACATATAGTACGTTAACTCGGTTAGCTCCGCTCTGCAAGTACAAATACACGCGTACTTCTATTCTTTGTTCCCGCTGTACACGATATAACACAGCCGTTCACAGAAGAGTCCGCAAAGTTAACGTTCAGAGCCATCGATTGATTCAAATCACGCGGAAAGCGTTACCAACTACTTGACAAAAGAGGCGCCGCACTCCACGCAATTTTGCCTGAAGTAAAATCAGCCAAGACTGATCATGTGACCATGTGGGGATTTGCGGCCACGAATTGCCGAAGCTAAGTTGTGCCATTCCTGTTCTAGCGCTCCAAGATCGTTCGTGCCCCCTGCCCTTCCTGCTGGACTGACCACCATCTGCAGTTCATCGAGGGCGTACATCGTGGCCTGCATCTTATCAGGCATCTACAGCGTGCTGGCAAACACTGCGACGCACCCGTGTCGTCACTCTGGGAAACAGCGCCACCGTGCACTACTTAAAGGATCACCTGCCACTGTGTTCTTGGGATTTGCGGCCACGAATTGCCGACGCTAAGTTGTGCCATTCCTGTTCTAGCGCTCCAAGATCGTTCGTGCCCCCTGCCCTTCCTGCTGGACCAACCACCATCGGCAGTTCATCGCAGGGAGTACATTGTGGCCTGCATCGTATCAGGCATCTACAGCGTGCTGACAAACACTGCTACGCAGTCCGTGTCGTCACTCTGGGAAACAGCGCCCCCGTGCACTACTTAAAGGATCACCTACCACTGTGTTCTTGGGATTTGCGGCCACGAATTGCCGAAGTTGTGCCATTCCTGTTCTAGGTAGTATTTTATTTTTTTTTTTACTTCATTCACCTGTGGCTGCTTATCCCCGTTCTGAGTGTTTTATGCGATTTTCGTGAACAAGAGGGTATCGACGTCTGCACCTACCGGTTGCGAATTGCCACATTTTTTGCGTGCCGAGGGACGGGAAATAGCAATGCCGATAGTTTTTGCCCAATTCCGGGATTCATCCGTGTTCCTTGCCCTAGACTATCTCTTATATGTTTGTCGTCATGCTTTGCTCTCCTTCTGCTATGCTCAGGTGATACTGAATGAAATCCTGGCCCTAAGATTGATGACGTTCTCGCGCTAGTGAAGGAATGCCATGAAAAGACTACTTCTGCCCTAGCTGACATTACAAAAGGATGTCGTGGACATTAAGTTAAGACTTAGTTCCTTGGAACAAAGCATTGGTAGCATGTCTGATGTGAAAAGCAATGTCGGTGCAGTCAATGAACCGCTACAACAGGTGAAGTCCGGTATGTCAAAAACGAATGAAGAAATAGTGGATGTTGTGGACGATATCAACAACCGAATGCGAAGAAACAATCTCCTAATCAAAGGTCTCCCAGAAAAAGAAAACGAGGACTATGAGGAATCAGAAAAAATTGTGAGGGAATTCTTCTCCGATCATCTTCAGATAAATGCTGGCAACATTGAGCGCGCCCATCGAGTAGGGCAGCGCCGAGACAACGTTCACCGCCCCTTGATTGTCAAATTTCTAAACTTTAAATCAGAGGCTGGGGCACTACGTAACGCTTACAAACTTAAAGACCTCGATACTCCTAAGGTTTCGCTGGAGGAAGATTCCTCCCCCAGGGTACAATATGCCCGAAAGATTCTGCGTGACTACGCTAAGCGAACCGTTACGAGAAGGAGCGCTTCAGTGTTCGATTCAACAGGCTTCACCTACGCGGCTATATCTACGAGTACAATTATCCACAGGCAGAGTAGAGCTGATCACACATACGAATCCCTCCGAGCACTGACTGCCTTCTTCGCGTCAACCTCAAGCCACTCATGTATCAGCAATTTCGATTCTTCTAGCTAACTTTCGCAGCATTCTTCCAAAGGTTGATGTTTTAAAATCATTTTTGCACAAATGCTCCGCTGACATAATTATCGGCACAGAAACGTGGTTATCTGACGAAGTTTCCAACAGCGAGCTTGCGCTTCCGAGTTCTTTGGTGCTCTTCCGCAAAGACAGAGATAACCACCGAGGTGGCGGAGTTATTCTCGAGTTGATTTGGGTATCTGCTTGCTTTCAGCACATCAAATGCATTTTTGGGGCTTGCTATCGTCCCCCTGATAGCAGATTTGATTTTTCTGAACTCCTGAACGACGCTCTCGAACACATTACAACAAAGTTTCCAAAGTGTATTATTGTCTTAGGTGGCGATTTCGATTATCCCTATATCGATTGGTCGTCTTCTTCTATCTGTTCTCAGAATAATCGCTCTGAATGCGTTCGCTTTTTCCACTTGCTTCAGCTGCATCACCTTTCACAGCTGGTACAGCAACCAAGATACTTTGTTGGGCGAGTTGGTACTTATTCATCATTAATATAAACAGCGCGAGCACGAAGACAAGGGACAAGAAACAAGAAAGCCACAGTACATGCGCTGACTCACAACTAAGCCTAAGCCGTTTACTCCGAGGCCCAGAAAAACAAACATGAAGAAAACGAAACAGTCACGTGAAACAACCCCTGGGTTCACCTGCTGCATGAGTCAGCGCATGTACTGTGGCTTTCTTGTTTCTTGTTCCTTGTCTTCGTGTTCGCGCTGTTTATATTAATAATGGTACAGCAACCCACGCGCGGCAGTCATATCTTGGACTTACTCTTAGCTAATCATCCTGAACAAGCTACAACGCGTGTCCTGGGGGAGATTAGCGACCATAGGCTGGTTCACTGCTCCTTAATGATGCATCGGACTAACAAAAGAAAAGAAAAGATTGCGTGACTACGCTCATGCCGATATGCAGAAAATTAATCATATATTTTCTAGCTTTTCCCCCTGGTTTGCAGACACCCTTGAAATGCGATCCGCGAACGAGAATTGGAGCCTATTGCGTGATAAGCTCAAAGAAATTGAATCTACTTGTATTCCACAATTCACAATCAGAGCAGGATCCAATGACCCCTGGTTCACAGCCCATATGAAGAGAAGCCTGAACAGAAAAAAGAGGGCTTATAAGAAAGCTAGTAGAACCAATTCACCGCTTGACTGGGAAAGATACCATAACCTTTCGAATTTAACTACAGCTGCAATCTTGGAAGCTAAGGAAAACTATTTTAGTCGGACTCTTCCCAATATGCTTAAAACCAACCCTAAAAAATTCTGGCGCTCAGTTAATCCCAAAGCCGACCTTACTGCGCCTATCCTGACGGACGAGAATGGTTGTGCCTATTCCTCTCCATTTATCGTTGAAATGTTTAGTGAACTCTTTCGCAAGTGTTCCCAGACGAGATGCCACTTACCAGTTCCCATGTACTCACTCCTTCGTGTGTACAGTTTAAGTTCCCCCCAATTGTAATATCTGAAAACGGTGTAGCGAAGGCGATTGACAGACTTCCCCTTTCCACCAGTCCTGGCCCCGATGGCATCACCTCCAAACTTCTCAAACTAACGTGCCATAAATCAGCATTTCTTTTGTCGCTGCTATTTCAGCAGTCACTTGACTCAGGATGCGTCCCGGACGACTGGAAGATCGCTCACATCATTCCTATACATAAGGCGGGAGCTCGTTCTGATCCTACTAACTAGAGACCAATTTCCCTAACATCAATATGCTCCAAACTATTAGAACACATATTGTTTTCTCATATCATGAACCATTTAAACTTAAATAATCTGCTTCTAGAAAACCAGCATGGTTTCCGGTACAAAAGATCATGTCAAACGCAGTTATTTGAATTAGTTACTGACTTACATCATGCGCTACATATGTCCCTTGACACACACGCAATTTATGTCAATTTTTCAAAAGCCTTTGATCGTGTTCCTTACAAACGTTTACTGTTAAAAACTAAAAATCTGCCGCTTGAAGATAACACGGCCAGATGGATCGCTGAATTCTTGACTAATCGTTTCCAGTCAGTTAAGATAAATGATTGCATCTCTAACCCTGCACGTGTAAAATCAGGTGTCCTCCCACAAGGGACCGTTCTCGGGCTTTTGCTCTTTTTAATTTACATAAATGACATAGCAAGTAACATCAACTCATCAATTCGCCTTTTTGCAGACGACTGCGTAATCTATAAAACAATATCTAACCCGGAAGATGCACATACGCTCCAGTCCGATCTAAACAGGCTAACTGAATGGTGCCGTACTTGGCAAATGGAAATCAATGAAGAAAAAACTAAACATATAAGATTTTCGTCTGTTCCAGAACCGTTACTTAGCGTGTACACAATCAACGGTAAAGCTGTTGAATCTGTTTCTTCTATAAAATATCTGGGTGTTCATTTGCATTTTAATCTCTCTTGGAATGCTCATGTAGACCTCATCACCGGCAAAGCTTTCAGAAAACTTGGCATGCTAAGGCGCCGTTTACACCTCGCAAATTCTAACACAAGACATCAAGCTTACACTACACTGATAAGGCCAACCTTAGAATATGCTTCCGTCATATGGCATCCTCACCAGGACTCCCTTTCGAATCTTCTTGAATCCGTCCAAACTAAAGCAGCAAGATTCATTACATCATCCTACTCAAGATTTCAGAGCGTATCATCAATTAAAAATTTTAAACCTACCATCGCTTGCTTTCGGAAAGAAATTTGCGATATTATCATTTCTTCACACATTACACTATAGCAATTCGAAATTTGCTCGCTCCCATCTTCTTCCTGCTCCTCACGTCTCATCCCGGCTTGACCATGCGAACAAAATCCTCCCACTGTTCGCACGAACAAAAAAATACCAATATTCACCACTCTCTTTAGCAATAAATGAATGGAATGAGTTGGCGTCAAATATCGCTGTTTTGACTGATTTATCAGAGTTTCAAGCAGCATTGCTAGCTTCTTCAGACGCATCGTAGTCAATTTGCGCGGGTTTGTCGTTCCCTGTATAGAGCTTCCTTTCCTTGATTCTTTCGGTGTAATCTGTGTTTCTGAGTCAGTGAGATCTCAAATGTTTCATTTATTATCTTTTTTCAGGTTTTAGTTTCAGCTTTGTAGTGTCTGTCATGCGCGATGTGCATGTTTTTCTCTTTTGCTGAAATCGCTGCACATTTTTATCTTTTTACAGTCCTCTCATTATGTTGAAATATTGCTTGCCCAACTATTTTTTTCTAGTTTTGTATAAAGATTACTATGACTAGTTATATGCTTCCCTCACATACCACCATAACATCATCTGTTAGTCTGTTTTTGTTCTACCCTGATTTGTTTCCACATCCCCCTATGTAATGCCCTATTGGGCCTTTAGGTTATTTCAAATAAATAAATAAGTAAAAATATACGTTCCGTGACTAAAAAAAAACGAATAAATTACTGTAGTTTCTTAAAGCGAATTCAGTATAAAACGTTTTTTTAGCACCTAGAAACACGTATAAGAACACAGTAAAATATCTGTCGTAAAACTTATTCTACAAGTAGTGCAATTGAGGGAACGATGAACCAGTACAAGAATGCGCGCAGGGTGTAATTGCGTTAGTCACTGTCTACGAAGCCCATAAAATAACGCCCGAGTGAGGACAACCCTAAAATGGGTGTAGAAAAACAAACGAAACTGAAAGGCTTCGGCAAACCCATCGCTGCTTCGGCGGAACTCGATTACGGCTTCTTCCGTTCACCGTTGAGTGTGGGCGCACGATGGCTGGCTTCGTGCGAGCTGCGACAATAGCCGATGTCGGCCATGGATCTCCTGTTTCTGAGTTATTTAACGATTACCAAGTTATACTGAAGTCACTGCCCACCGGGGATGGACTAAAGAATACCATCGTCTTACACCGCAAATGCCGTCAGCTGTTAAGAGACCACGGCGTTTTGGAACAGATGAGCGACAAATAAGCCTATCTGACATCTCATGTTTTCCGAACTGAAGTAGTTAAAAGAAAGCTGATGAAAGTAAGCAGGAACTATTCCTCAGAGGAACACATTGTGTGGGACGCAGAGCGGACGTATGCCCGGATCCGAAGAACATCAAATGTAGGGGATGCTGAAAGGAAAACCCACCGGATGACCACAGGTGCGAACCAGTATACCAGATGTGCGGCAAGGGACACATCCTAGGAGACAGCAAATGCATATCCATCTACCGTACGCCATATATCGCTAAGAAGCGGCTCTGGGAGAAAATCACGGAGATGGAAGAACGAAGGAGGCAAGCACAAGAATGGAGCCAAGAGCTGATACACAAAAACGGATCCGAGTACAGATTCAGAGAGGATTCTTTCCCAAGACTCGGGGACGGAAGTGGAGGACACAACTCGAGGGGAACCGCAAGGGGAGGAGATCAAGCCAGAGGGAGAAGCAAGTCAAGAGACAAGAGTCAACCGAGGGGAAGAAGCAGCTCCAGTTGCCGACAACAAACCAAAGAAAATACCGAGGACGGAGCCAACCCCAAGCAAACCAGCAACCCATGGGGAAGATACAAGGCGCCGGGAGAAAAAAGCATCAGCTTCGCAGAAGAGTCGCAACCAGGTAAGGGGAATAGTCAGGATGAGAAAATAGATAGGTTAATGAGGCAAATCGAGGAAATGCAAAAGATAATAGAAAAACAAAACAAAACCATAAGTAGACTTGAAAAACAGCAGAATGCAATGCAGGCACAAGCACAAACGCAACAACCCACAGCTGTAGCAGGAACAGTAGCAGGAAACAAGGCGGGAGCTAATAGTGACAAGGATATGAGACCTATACAACCGTCGCTGGCAAAACGCAAAAGCAATGACACTGTTCTTCGCAAGACCTGGAAACTAGGGTCACAAGATTGGAAAATAGCTTCACGAAGCTAGAGAGTGTGATCACAAACTTCACAGATTTTATGAAACAAATGAATGCACAAATAAATGCACAGATTCAGAAGATAAATGAAGGGATGCAAAAACAGGCAGAGAATATTAGCCTAATACAGGTGGAGTTGGCAGCCAACAAAGGGTGGCAGCAAAAAGCAGAGGAAGCGACACTTCAGCTTCAAGATGGACAGAACGAAAAATATTAGCAATCAAATCTGGCAATGGAATTGCAGAGGTTTTCGGAGAAAGAGGCCAGTGCTACAGCAGAATCTTAAACAATTAGAAAACATACCTCTCGCATTAGCGCTGCAGGAAATAGGGGCACCTGCTAAATTGGCAGGATACCAAGCTTTCCATAGTAATAAAGGAGACAGAACGAGGGTGACAACATTAGTAAAAAGAAATGTGGCAGCTCTGGAGCACGACATAGGGCCTAGGAACATAGAACACGTGTTCTTGGAGGTATTAGCCGGGAGCATCACAGAGCCTAATATTTTCATACTCAACATCTACAGCTCGCCAAAGCAGAAAAAGATCAGATTCTGTGCATTAATAAAAAAGGCTAAAAATATATGCGGAGGGCAACAGCTACTCATAGTAGGTGACTTCAATGCACAACATCAAGCATGGGGTTACAGTAGACAATGCTCCAAAGGCAGGCAACTATGGGAAGATATTCAGGAGCAAGGCTTCACGTTGAATAACAACCCAGACAGCCCGACGAGGATAGGAAATAGTGTCAGCAAGGACACGTCTCCGGACCTCACACTTTCAAAGAACATAGAAGGTTTAGAGTGGTACAACATGGAATCAAACCTAGGCAGCGACCATTATATCATTGTAATTAATATAGAAGGAGGGCCGAAAGCGCGAAAAATCAAGAAAAGTAAAATCACTGAGTGGGACAAGTTTAGAGACTAAAGAACCGCAAAAGAAATTCCTCCCATAAACAATATCGAGGAGTGATGTAACAGGCTTAAACGAGACGTCCAGAAGCACACCAAAATTGTACAGGGGGAGGATGCTCAAGAGGTGGTAGACAGACGGCTATTGCACAAGTGGGAAGCGAAGCAGAGTCTCGAAAAAAAGACTTAAGAAACAAAAATGGAACAGGTGTCTTAGAAGAAGGATAGCGAAGCTTAACAAAGAAATAGAAGACCACGCACAAAACCTATGCGAGCAAAACTGGGGAGACAGGTGCAATCAAATGGAAAACGAAATGGGCATGGCTAAGACATGGAGTATAATGCGACACCTGCTAGACCCAGAGAAAACTAAAAGGCAAACTTCCATTACTTTGATAAAGGCTAGGCACCATCATGGAGGCAGCGATGATGACTTCCTTAAAGAACTTAAAGACAAATACATCGGAGAAGTAAGGAAAGATAAATTAGAAACCTCCAAGGGACACCAAAACCAGCGACTAGATGCCTCCATAACGGTAGCTGAAGTGGTAGCAGAAATCCGTAGACTAAAGACAAAATCGGCCCCAGGGCCGGATGGGATAACAAAAAAGATGCTAAGGAACTGGGATAACGACTCGGTAGTTGAGCTACCTAATCTCATGCAGAAATGCTGGGAAACAGGGGAAATCCCAAAGCAATGGAAATTTGCTGAAATAGTGCTAATAACCAAACCCGGAAAACCTCCGACGGTCGATAATTTGAGACCAATATCACTCACATCATGTGTAGGTAAACTATTAGAACATGTGATTCAGAGGAGACTGACCAGATACAAGGAGGAGAATGAGCTATGGCCCCGGGAGGTTATAGGGTTTAGTCAACATCTTAGTGCGCAAGATATGCTTAGGATACACCATGATAAAGTAAAATCAAGATTAAAAGATGGTAAAGTAATTTTAGGATTGTAACTGAAGAAAGCATTTGACAGTGTAAAACACGATGCTATTCTGCAGGGCCTCACGGAACTAAACGTAGGGGAAAGGATGTATGAATATGTAAGAAATTTTCTAACAGACAGAAAAGCAAAAATAAGATACCAGGGGATAGAATCTCAGATATTCGAACTGGGGAGCAGGGGCACACCACAAGGAGCGGTTCTATCGCCCACACTTTTCGACATAGCCATGCGTGGACTTCCAGAAAAGCTAAAGAAAATAAAAGACATAAAATTCAGCCTATATGCGGATGACATAACCATTTGGAGAAACAAAGGCAGCGATGCTGAAATCGAACAAAAATTGCAAGAGGCGGCAAACAACACTGTACAAAATGGAAAAGAGAGGGGCATGAAATGTTCCTCAGAAAAATCAGAGTTGTTTATATACAATCCGAAACACCTGAGGCAAAAAGAACAAGCGGACGTAAATATAGAAGTGGAGGGACGAGCAGTCCCGAAAGTCGAGCAAATGAGGGTGCTAGGAATGGTCCTCCAAACGAACGGGTACAACGAAGAAATGATAAAGAAACTGGAAGGACAGGTCATACAAACGACGAACCTTATAAGGAGAATAGCTAATAAAAAAGGAGGCCTTAAGGAAAGTAACCTATTAAGGCTCATATAAGCTTTCGTAATAAGCAGGCTCGGGTAAGCCACGCCATACTTAGATCTGAAAAAGGCCGAAAAAGACCGGATCAATAGCATGATCAGAAATTGCATTAAAAGTGCACTACACCTCCCGACAGGTACCTCCACGGACAGGCTAATGGTGCTGGGAATACACAACACCTTAGATGAAATAATTGAGGCCACACTAGCTATACAACAAAGAAGGGTGGAAGGAACATATTGAGGGAAATAGGTATACAACCGAAGGAATACTGGGACACGACAGAGGAAATGAGAGTGGAGGTCCGGAAACGCATCCATATTCCCCCATTACCAAAGAACATGCACCCTTAGTATAATAAGCAAAGACGAGAGAAAAGGGCCGAAATACAGACACGGAAATTCGAGACGGAAAATTCAGGTAGAATTGCATATGTAGACGCTGCATACGGCGGCAAAAGAAAAACGAATGCAGTCGTACTCAATGGCAAGCGAGAAATGGTTACAGCAGTTTCTATAAAAACAAAATCGATACAGACAGCGGAAGAGGCCGCAATAGCACTGGCTCTTGCTCAGACCGAGGCAAAATACATAGTCAGTGACAGCAAAAGCGCAATCAGGAGCTACACCGCGGGAGTAATAGCAAAGATCGCGGGTAGAATCCTCGATCAAAAGCGAATAGAAAGAGACGTCAGCCGGACGCCAGCCCACGCAGGCGTGCCCGGAGACGAGACGGCACACAAACTAGCCCGAGATCTCACACACCGGGCTGGAGGAGTGCCACCGGAGCAAGGCAAAGAAGAGGACCTGATTAACTATAGCGAAATAACAATGCGCTACAGACTGAGCAGGAGGGTCCTGCCACCACCAGGCTCCACGTTAGGCAGAAAGGAAGCAGTAGCATGGAGAAAGCTACAGACAAATGCATACCCGAACCCAGTTCTTGTCAACCATATATGGCCAGAAATACGATCAGACCTATGTTCACTATTTAAGGAAGGGGGATCTCTAGATCACATAATATGGGAATGTGCAAAGTCACCAGGCAGGGCTAAAAACATAACTAAAAACGCCTGGGAGACCCTTCTGCGAAGCTCAGATCCAAGAGCCCAAAGAAAAATTGTTCGACTGGCCGAAGATGCCGTCAGAGTCCAAGAACTACCGGCCTGCCACTAAGGCGACTGTCCCACCTTGCGGGTCTAACCCCCGAAGAACGGGATAGTCACTCTGTTGTACAAATAAAAGTTCTCTCTCTCTCTCTCTCTCTCTCTCTCTCTCTCAGACGTATACAAAGAGAAGAACCCCGTCTGAAGGTGCACCTGCTTTGGTTTAACGTTTCAAATGACGCCATACTGATTGTATTTTGAATTTCGGAGATATAAAACAAGCGGTGACGGCTGAGAAGTGCAAAGCAAACGGCTTTGAGGGAGCGGACTCTACACCTCAGATCTTCCGCCTTGTACTTCGACAGGTCGTCAGCCTCGAATATTAGCAAAAAAAATTCTAAGGGCACTGCATAATCTGCAGTGGAGAAATCCAAAAGCCTGAGCGTTGCTGCTGCACATGATACATCACGCGCCGCTTGTCGAACATAACCAGCGTTCCGTTGAACGCATCAATGTTCACCGGCGTTCCATAATTCACTTACAGGAGAGTAAACGCACATTTCCTGGCACTCGCACAACCTCGCTGACAGATGTGCGCAGAAATCTCGCCGACGCATAATTTTCGCCATCAGCCTAGAAAGGCTTTCTCCTTAGTGATTGTTGACAGGAAACGACACACTTGTTTCTGTGGACACCTGAAGACTATTCGGGGAGCCGCAAACTCAAACTGCTCCCTCGCTACCTTCCCTGAAACCACTGGTCAAGTTGAAAGTCAACAGGAAGGCGGATGACGCCTCGGATGTGCGAGCACAATCGGTTCCTTCGGTGTCTGTACAGAAGCCATTCGTCGAGGTGGTGGTCGATAGCAATGCGATTGATGCAGCAGACATGCAAGTCCCCAGCGCTTCCTTTGGTGTCCCAGCCGAAGTCACCGGCCGACCCCAAGCTAGCTAACATCGAGACCTCTGCTATGAATGGATTCCTGGCTGCATAAGACGATGCCACTGATCATACTGCCATGGCATTGACCTTGCGTCTGCCAAAGTTCACACTAGGAAATCTCTGTAGTAACCCAAGTTGAGTCGTTGCAAGAGCCCGAGTAGAAATTGACTCTAGTCCTTAGTAGCACCATATGATCGGCTTGATCTAGCAGATAAACATGAGTAAATTGCGGTCACTTTTAAGAGCTGGCGCTTTTGATGTTCGGGGCCGTGGAGCTCGATTGTGACATCAACTTCCTGTGTATGTAGAACTCCATGTTGTTACTATTCAAGGAACTAAGGTTGAACTCAAGACCAAAGTGAGCGAATGGTGGCACTTTGAACGAAGCATTATTAGTCCTGTATATGTCATTCTAATAGTATATCCGACGTATGTATTTTTGTTTTACACAGATGAGTGCTAACATTATTGATCTAACAATCACCGTTTTTCAAACTAGCCGCATGTTCTTTGTCGACTTGATTTTCTGGATATTCATGGCGGATCATTTATGTGCGTTTGCATACATGAAATAAAGATTGTTATTTTTTTTAGAGAATCGATCAATATCTAAAGTGAAACCGTTAAATCATGCGTCTCCATGATCTCAGCTAATTTGTTTCGCAGATGATTGAGTCATAGGGGGCATGCCCAGGACAAAAGGGCGCTTGTTTTGAACTCGCTTACTTAGGACCATAGTTTACAATCTGAGGGTCGAGTTCTCACAGATGGTATGGTTTCGCAGTACACACTTATTCAGCCTGACAGCCTAGCAAGTCCAGGGAGCGAGTACGTTTCGCTTTACTTTGATCCCCTTTTGCATTAAAAAAAAAATGAAAAAATGTCCCAGCTGTATGTTCGCACATCGTAGCTTGGTGCCTTAACATGGGAAATAAAATGAAAGGAACACGTTTCAACTGAAATTTATGGCAATTCAGTGAAAAACGGCTTGAAGATGAGTGTTCTTTAGCAAGTGTTAATCCGGCAAAATTTACAGATTTCCTGACAAATAAACGCCAGTAATATATAGCGGTATGGGGGAATTTAAGTCCCAAGTGAAGCTACTGACAACTGAAACAGGAACTAGTCGGCAGCATGACGAAGAGACAATCAAAAAGAGCTGCAATGTAGGTTAGTATTTCTGTTACGCGCGCCAATTTCAGATCATGATCAATTAGCTGAAAGTATTAAAAAAATAAGAAATTAACTGGCAGTCATTTACATAGACAGATACAAAGCTCCCCTTATACCCGCCACAATAGTGAGGTGTTGTGAATGGTGAAAAGTATGCGAGCAATGAGCAATGAAAACCTGAAAGTGAATTAGACATACGTTCTGAATCCAATATTACATTAGAGGCTTCTATGATCAAAAGTGGATTTGTCAAGCCATATTGTGAATTTTGTCGGTAATATAACGTTCTTGTGGCTAGTCAAATAAAGCCATGAGACATCAATAAATGGTCATGAGATTGAACAAGCGATAGGAGGGCTGCCGTCAGGCCAGTCGCCAGGGCCGCAAAGCCCAGGTGCTGCTTTTTACAAAACATCGAATCGAGATCTTTCCTGCTTACTCCATCAGATACTAGCTAAAGCGTAACAAAGAAGGTACCATATTCGTTTCGAAAATCGCACAGTCTCGATAAAGAAAAACGTGGACCGCGATAAGCTGCTCCCGTTTAGCTCATGTGGACGAATAACCCATAGGTTCTACCAACCACAGATTGTAAAGTTCTCACGAAAGTCCTTGCTAGGAGAACAAGGCGTAATTGAGGAGCTGGTGGGTCTACATCAAACGGGCGACGAAAAATGCCCTACAATGCTTACGAAGAGCCGCACTAAAAGGAATGCGCAATGCTGTGGCGACATGAAGGTCATGTGGCTTAGGAAAGGCATTGTACCGCCGGTCGCATGCGGTACTTTTCTGTATAGTGCAATACAACATTGTTGTGAACATTATTTTGGCTTTTGAAGTGTGCTCAACACAAAACATCAATAACGAATCTCTCATCAAGAGTGCCAGTTTATTCATCAGTAAGTATTCATCAGTATTCATCAATGTCATATTTCCGTTGCTTTTTCCGGTATGCCTCCAGCCGTCTTGTATGGCGTTCATCCGAGATTCTAACCTACGTGACATGAGAAATGTAAATGTAAAAATTAAAAACTCAAATAGAACTCGAACGGACAAAACACCAACGAGGCGAGTAAATATTAGCAAATCATCATTAAGCCGCCTGTACGTTAAAAAATGGAGTAATTTGATAAACCAATTTTAATGAACTGGTCCAAAATATGATCGGTGATATTTTTGGGCATTAAAGCAGGGTTCTGAAACCTACTTGGGATTTAGGTGCATGCCGCAGAAGGTAAGCTTCCATAGCGCAAAAAAGACAGGGGCAACTAACACAGATGTAGACAGGACAAGCGCTGTGTTAGTTGTCCCTGTCTTTTTTGCGCTATGTTTTCAAGAAACTGCTACCAACTAAGCCAAACATCTGTAAACTTCCAGTCTATACAGATGGTCTTGCGACCTTCTGTGATAAGAGGGAAAGTGAGCTCGAGGCGGTTCCCCTGGCTAACCCTTGCACGGGAGCACAGATTAACTAAGAAATATAAATTGTTGTCATATGGCATGGAACTTAGGATATGGCACCGGTAAATTCTGCTCGTACACACTAGACTAGAGTACTTCAACTCTACCTAGGTGTGCCCATTCAGCACTATCGAGATCCGAAGTAGTTCTGGAGCGTACAGTCTTCGCCAAAAGTAACCAGGCTGCGTGTTACGCTATTCATTCGGGAAGTAGAGTATGTGGAGTATTCATACCAGTTCTGAAGCCGTAAATCTGTGCAAAGTAAAGGTGAGTTCCTGTCTTCCCTTGCTAGCAAGTTGTAATCCTCTGGGAATCCCAGTTGGTTTTAGAATACAAACGAGGAGCAAAACATGCAGCATGGTTACTTTTGGCATAGATGATACAAACCGCATGCTGATTAATAAAGCAAAGGCGCGGCAAGGCCGCGGATTATCAATGTTTGCACGGTCCCCAGATTTCAATAGTTTTTTCTATTGTCAAAGTTTGGTGTATTACGCAAGTGATGTACATGTCACACGTAAATATTTAGAAGATGCATCGGGTGTTAGCTGCCTTTATCTGATATTTCAATCGACAGCGAACTAGTCGCGCAAATATTTTTTCACAGAGTTGGCAAAGAAGGGCTTGGGATATTTCACTTTTTATAAGGCAGACGGTATTGCTTTTTTCCTTCCTGCGTGGTGAACAAATTTGATTTCTTCGTGCTGTAAATCCTGCGAAAACGCCAAATACACTGGCTAAATTTCTTATCTTCACACTGAAAGTGACTGGGTATTATCGAGGAATTGTTGTTAGCTTTACAATAACGTGCACACGTTTAGTATTGGAGCATTTGGCCTCTGTAAAAAATAAAAATAAACTGCAGGCATACATGATGTCTACACCTGTGTATAGGATGGTGTACTGTGTGGGACCAAGAAAGAATATACCGTAAAAAGTCAACAGGGGTCTTCTAGAATAGTGTCAAATCTTTTCTCTTCCCGATGCACTCGAGACCCCTTCCTGTTAATGGCTTGAGCAGAGAGAATTCTTTATGCCATTGACGGCTATCTGCTCGTTATGTAAAAAGGCATGAAACGGTTCAGCATGCCTTCACAGATGGCTTCATTCGAATATTCTACAGCGTACTCTCAAATGTCTTCACAGAACTTTGTAAGGGATTCGTTACCTTCCAGTTGAAAGTTATGCGGCTATACAAAATACTTTTATGGTCCAGGGGGTCGTTCACAATTCGTGGAGGACATGAATGACATTTCGTCATGCAGCTGTAAATGATCCGCGGGCGCTTGATAATTTGAAGATATTTCGTTTGGTAGAGACGTTTATTGAGACTAAAGCGAAGCCCCTGAGTAGGTAATCATTCTTGGTGACCCGGTAGCTTATTACCAAACCATATCGCGTAGGAGCACTCGATCAGACGACGCTCTGGCGCGTGGATGGATGAATGGAATATAGGAGCGTTCCCTTGAAACGGGGTGGTAGCAGTAGCTATCATGCTCATTTTTCTTCTTATATTTTAATTATTGTTTTAGATTGGTTAACTATACCATCATGAATTCCTCTCAGCAACGCCACCTGGCGACAAATCGTGGATATATTGTCTAAACGAATAATAACGCATTTAAAGGCCTCTGTTCCCGTCGTTTCTGTGGCGCAATGGATTAACACCACCCACCGCTGCACTGGTGCCACTGAAAAATCTGTTCGACTCTGTGTTGTAATATTTTTTTTTTGTTGCCGTCACCGTTGTTATTTGCTGCCTTCAGTGAGGGCATGTTACCTTTAGGTTGCGCTCAGAGACATCTTTAAGCAACAGAGACCTTTCAGCAACAATCGCCGCTTAGCTTGCTGAGAACGTCGTCTGCTCCAGTGTGCCTACGGAATATGTTTTGGCAATACACGACCCGGTAAGCCTGATAAAAGGTTAATGTAACAGTATATATACTTTTGTGGCGCTGGTGCATTTTAAGTTCTGATTTATATGTTTATGGTGTTGTGTACTAAGGCAATAGAGAAAAAAGCCAGCGTGGAGTCGTAGTTAGCTCTCGCGGCTAGGACAAGGAAAGATGGTGTTTCAAGTCATGTCATAGACACGATTTTTTTTCTTGATGAGTTCATGAGAACACGCTACAGATGACACACACCGCCCACAGCATCTGATCACAGGCGCTTTAATGCCATTCACGAGGCAAGACAGGCCGTCGATGAATATAAATAGTATAAGCTTAAGTTAACGTACCTAAAGGTGCAAGAGCTTCTGCGCACATATGGAGTTGATCATCAACTCCATATGTGCGCATGGAGCGATCGCCTACAGAGATAGGTTCGACGCTCCATTCTTGTTTCCAAAGAGAAATAGCTGGGTTCCAGCCTGCTCCACTCCAACTGTTTCTTTCTTAGTGTAAAGCACTACAAGCCAACATATATGCGTTAAAGAATTTTCCTATGCTTTCTAGGAGTTTTCACTTGGTTAGACCGATAATACTATGTGAAGGTGCTGTTTGAATTGCCCGTGTCAGAACACAAAGACTCTGGTGTCACTATCTGGCGGGACAATAAAGAATCAGGCACAAGCAAGATAGTATCACTACTCTGGTACTAACTACATCAGCCATTATTGCCCGGCATACGATCCAAAACAATTTCGCGCCTCTGCGGCGTACATTGCTCAACAAGCGTTTTTTGTATCTTGTTTCCCTGGCTGAAGTTTAAAGCCACTTATTACCCAAGCTCCTTCTCCCCTAACATATCCTTTTCAAATCTCTCGAGTTCAGTGAAGCGTTACCTGACAGCAGTTAATTTATAAGAGCAGGCTCTGCCGACTTCAACAAAAACGACGGTTTTGTTTTATGCATTTTGTGCCTTCTCGGAGCATCCTTCTACAACAGAGTGGACGGTAAGCGAAATGCGTAGCTTACAAGTTGTGCTTCATGCACCAAAAAAAAAATGGCAGCGCTGCTTTCAATTGAGGCAATTACAAAACGGCACCGTTAGCATTTTACTTTTCTCGTTTTCTCCCTTCCAAGAGAGGGCGCATGGCTGGGCGATAAAGTCAAGAAAACCTAATTGGTCGCGGTGCTCCGTTTAATTGGAGGGAAAGATCAATAGGGGCCAGTTCCGCTTAGTCTTCTGGCGGCCCTGATTCTGTTACTTTACGGCTGCACTCCAGCTAGCGCAATTCTGTGACTTCCCAGTGCGCTAGCTTCACTTTCTAGAGACAACGGCTCAAGCGACACACGCCTTATTTTTCTAATCACGCTCCAAATGCTACGTTCGCCCTCGCCCTTCTTCCAACCTCGTCCTTGCTTAATTAGTGGTCCGTAATAGGTTCGATGGAACTTCTAACTGCACCAGGATCGACATCACGGCTGCGCTTGGCTCTCTTTGACAGCAGTACTGGCATTTCCGCCGCAAAGCCTGACAGTTTTTTTTTTTTTTCGGGTCGAATTTGTGCTTCGACACGGTTCCATTCTAGGTGGCCAGAACACACCCAAATGGGAGTCTAAAGTTTCTCCAATCGGTGCTACCGAAAAATTTTCAAGTTGACGTAAAGAGGTTAAGCGAGGCAGTGTTGCACCATCTTTCTTTTTTATATAGGTAATCTTCATTAGAGGCAGGACTGTGGCTATCCACGAGATGTGACATTTACATAATCAGAGAACAGAGGTGTGAGTGTACTCTGAAGCTGTGCGTTATTTGTACTTAAAGGGCATGGTACCCCGTAAAACTTGGGTTAGGATACTACAAAGTTTCTAATTTTGTGTTCGGTTAAAAAAAATGAAATTAGTTCTTTGCTGCATACATTTTATGAATGAGCTGGCTACAAGCATACTAAGGTTTATTGAAAGCCAGACAGCTGATTTCGAGTTTCAAAATAATAAAACTTGTAAACAAAATCATCGAGAAAGGTGCGTTCACCAAAATCTTCTTGCCACCAGAACAACAAAAAAACAGCAACCTTCTTTATTATACGTAATACTGACTGAACTAGAGTCACTACGCAAACCCGAATAAAATGTTTTCAACTTTAAAAGTTTGTTTATTACAATTTATTCTGTGGCACATATATATTCAACAATTTAGGCACATCCTATTTACTCCAGTGAAGTACGTGCAGCAGGTAAACATTTAAGTATCATGTGAGTTTCAACTTCTTTCTCAGAAAGGTTGATGAGGAAATGTTAATAATAGGCGCTGAAAAAAGGATTTTTTTAGAAATTATGTTCGATTTGTTTTTTGCTTTTTCATCACCCTTAAACACACCTGGGGCATACATTATCTGCCCTCAATTTGATCACTTCTTTTAAATGATAGCAACGTCTAAACAGCATTTATTGATTACGAAAAAGCATTTCACTTGGTCGAAGCCTCCGCAGCCATGCAGAGATTGCGAAATTAGGGTGTACAGGAGCCATTAGGTAAAATACTGAAATATATCAATATTGGCCCCCACACCAAGCATGCCTCTGCATAAGGAAAGTAATAATATTTACATAAGGAAATGTGTTGCGTAAGGATACCCCGTCTCCCCAGTACAATTGAGGGTTTGTCTAGAGGAAGTATTCAAGGATTTAAAATGGGAACAGTCTTGGGATAAAGGTTGATGAATACCTGAGTAATCTGCCATTCGCTGATTACATTTCCTTGCTATGTAACTCAGAGGATGAACTTCAAAAATTGATTGTTGACAGGGAAAATAGAAAGGTTGGCATAAAAATAAAAAAAGGGATATGTTTCGGAGTACCTCACTAGAGATAAGAAAAGGGGAGGGGGGGGGGAGGGTGCGATATACGTTAAGCATTCTCTAAAATATAGCATTGACGAAGAATTCGCTGTACTAAATAATTATATAGAGTGCCTTACTCTGCGCCTAGGAAAAAGTACTGTTTCTGTGATATACAGGCCGCCCAATGGAGATAAAAAAAGGTTCATAGCGTTCTTGGAAAACCTTGTTGAAGCTGGAAGCTGCTATAATGACCGATGCATTATTATAGGTGATGTAAACATAGACCTGCACTCTCATGAAGCTAGATCGATGCAACTAAAAAATATGCTAACGTCGTCTTCTTGCATTAACCATGTCAAGCAATCAAACAGAATATCTACCGTATCTTCAAGTTCAATACATATATGTGTATCCAACTTGACAGAGAGCGACATAACAGTTGGTGTTTTATTAGCATACATCAGTGATCCCTTACCTGTTTTTTGCCTAGCATACATTCACACTGAAAGAAGGCAAATACTAGAGCACTTCAAAGCAATAGTTTCTGCATTAGATTGGAAGCATATGCATAACAAAAAAAAATGCTGACAATGCGTACAATGCATTCTTAGCGCGCATTCTTGAATGCTATAACGCTCCATTTCCACTGGGGAAACAAGTTCACCAATATAGGAATGCGAGAAAACCTTGGATTAATCGTGAACTGTACAAAAGAATAGAAAAGAAGAACGCGATGTACCACAACTTCATTAGGACAAGGGACATATCCATATATAACGAATTTAAAAAATACAGAAACCTATTGAACACTGACTTAAGGAAGGCCAAGCGTCTATACTATCAGCGTTGGTTGTTTTTTTTTTAATATCCGAGACAAACCAAAGAAAGTTTGGGATGTTGTGAATGAGATTACAAGCAGGCAGAAGTCACGCACGACCCAAATGGCAAGCGCTCAACTCAGTGACACGAAAGACGTCGCTAACACTATGAAAAAGCATTTTATTGAGGCCGGTGCACATCCATCGGCGATATACGAGAATGAGAATGACGGATGTGTTGAAACACCCATCACACGTGTGTCGGGATCTATATTCTTGAAACCAGTCACTGCAGAGGAAGTGCACATGTTGATAAAGAAGGTATAGAATAGTGCTGAACCAGGGGTGGATGAAATTATGCCTTTCCCGGTCAAATACATTGGACCCGAAATCAGTGATGTGTTGGCTTATATTATTAACCTAGTGATTTCAACTGCAACATTCCCCGCTAAACTAAAGCTTGCACGCATAACGCCGGTGTACAAAGGTGGAGGCGCCGAAGATATTTCAAACTATTGACCAATTTCAGTCTTGACCGTATTGAGGACGTCATTTATGTCAGGCTGGAGACATTTTTTATGAAGAACAACATAATAGCAGCGTCTCGGTACGGATTACAAAAAAATAAATCGACCGAACAAGCGTTCTTACATAATAAAGATAAAATAATTGCGAACGTTGAAGAGAGAAAATATACATTGGGTTTGTTTCTGGACTTACGGAAGGCATTCGACTCGATTGATCACTCGATTTTATTGAATAAGTTAGAAAGGTACGGACTACGAGAAAAGGCTAATGAATTATTGAGAAGCTACCTGTCTTGTAGACAACATGTGCTAATGCGAGTGGCTTCCTCTGACACTCTAATGATGCAGCAAGGTGTTCCACAAGGGTCTATGTTAGGTCCACTGCTTTTCGTCATTTACGCAAATGATATAATAAACATCCCAGCATCCCCAGAACTCATCATGTACGCAGACGACACCAATGTATTCTTTTCCTCACACAATATTGCTCAACTTCAGAATGATGCAGACGCCTATTTAAAATCACTGTCAGTATGGCTGAAAGCGAACAGACTGCAGCTAAATGTGGGAAAGCCGAAATATATTGTTTTCTGCCCAATTAATAAGCCAACAGGTCCCGAGATGCACCTCATGTACAATAATGACCCTATAAGCCAAGTAAGGGTGCAACAGTTCTTAGGGGTATGGTTTGATGACCACCTGAATTTGAACACTCGTGTTATTTACCTTACGTTGGAGCTGTCAAAACCTGTGGGGGTTTTCTATAGAATAATGCATCTAATACCACTGTGGTTAAAGAAGGAGCTTTATTACACACGTTTTTCAGCAAATTTACTTATGCTGCTTCAGTATTAGGCACAACGACAAATAATAATTACAGTAAACTGGTCCTCTTACAAAAGAATGTTCTCCGCATTTTCTCAAATTTTCATGACCATAATGTGAGCTTGCGAACAGCTCCACTTTTCAGTCAGTACGACATACTAAGAGCAACTAAGACATACTAAGTATATTATTTGAAATTGCTGCGCTCCTTACAAGACAACAGGATAGTGAAAAAAAATAAAACACTCCACTCTAAGCCACTGCCTCAGGCCAAAGGCAATATGTACGCCCAGGGTACGAACCAATTACGGAAAACAAACATTTCAGTTCCAAGCAATACAAATAATGAATCAAGTGGAAGAATTAGTACATTTCAACTGCTCAAAATGCAAATTTAAAAAGCAGATCAAGGAAATGTTAATAGGGCCAAATCTGCATTTCGGAACTGAATAACTGCTCAGATTTCACAATCTCTTATATGATCCATCTTATGTGCTCTTTCAGGCAATGCAGAACGTGGCTTTCAGAATACAATTCGCATATCTTGTTGTCTTTAGCACTTATCTTTCTTAGTGTATACAGCCATCTCAGTAGGTTGTTTTTCATAAGTTATAGAAACTGATCATGTGTATTCATATCAGTTTTATTTTCTTAAAATTTTCCGTGTAGATGAAAATGTTTTGTGCAAAATGTATGATCTTGAAATGAAAACTTTTGTACAGCCATCTCAGTAGGTTGTTTTCCATAAGTTATAGGAAATGTTCATGTGTGTTCATATCAGTTTTATTTTCTTAAATTGTTCCATGTAGATGAAAAATGTTTTGTGCGAAGTGTATGATATTCAGATGAAAATTTTTCTTATGTAATTAGTATATTGTAGAAGTAATTGCAACCATTTTTCACTGTCGATATTATATGCAGTTCTATCCTAACAGTGTGTGAAACGACAAACAGTTACTGATCATGTTTTTAATTTTTAATGCCAGAATCTGTGTTGAGGGCAGGGACCTCTGTCAGGCTTTCACATAGCCTCTAGTCCCTGCCTCCTCTCGCTTGTACGAGGAATCAATAAACCAATTCCAAATTCCCAATTCCAAAAATTAAAATGCTGAAAACTACTGTAATGCCTAATAGCCTAGGGAAGGAACGACCGTCTACGTTAGGTAGAGAAGCACTGGAACTAGTAGACGAATATATCTATTTAGGACAGGTAGTAACCGCAGATCCGGGCCATGAAAAGAAAATAACTAGGAGAATAAGATTGGGATCGAGCGCACTTGGTAAGTATTCGCAGATTATGACTAGCAGCTTACCGGTATCGCTCAAGTGGAAACTATAGAACAGTTTCATCTCACCTCTGCTCGCCTATGGGGCTGAAATGTGAAGGCTAACAAAAAAAGGTTCCACTTATGTTGAGGACAACACAGTATGAAACGAAAAATGTTAGGTGTAACGGTAAGAGATAGGATGCGTGCAGAGTGGGTTAGAGAAATATCTCGAGTTAATGGCATTCTAGCTGATATCAAGACAAACAGGGCATGAACAAGGCGTGTAGTGAAAAGACAGGTTAACCTTTAGTCCCCTCATGTAAGAATTTGATTCCAAGGGACGGAAAGTATAGCTAGGAGAAAGGAAGTTAGGTGGACTGATGAGGTTATAAGAAGTTCGCACCGGCCAAGTGTATACAGCTAGCACTGGACCGGGTTGGTTGGAGTAATAGATGAGAGGCCTTCGCTCTATAATGTGTATAATCTGGCTGATTATGATGATGATGATTATTCCTCATTTTAGAAAATCCTCTCTGCTTGCTTACCTGGGCTTTCCTTGTTCTTTGTTTGCATGTTTATTTTTATTATGCCGAGGCCCAAAAGTCTCATTTTTGCTACGCGAGGATTGTCTATCCGGTTTGTGGCAAGCGTGCAGAGCACCCCTGGCGTTTTCCTGACCACCTCGGGGAGTTTCTTCATTGTCTTATTTGCATCAGTGTAGTATTCAACTGGACTTTCACGTTGCCGGCCAGCAGCAGAAAGTAGAATTCCAAAATTGAAAGCTTGAACGCAGTGGATATAGACGTACAACTGTATTGCGAACGCGTATTGGAACACTCCAAAAGAAGTGCAGGAAGCACAGATGAAAATGCTCTAAATTTCGTCTGCCGGACAAAATAGGGACTAGGAAAAAGAAGAAACTGGCAAAATATTTCAGAAAAGCTCTTATAGCAGTTTTACATGCAAATCTTTTAAAAGTAACGAACTGTACTATGGTTCATGTTTTTTTTTTTTTTTAAGCGATGGGTGCGTTTGGCGAGACTGTTAGGGTGAATTGCTTGTATTCTACTCTTTAAAGCTTTTCTGCTGCTCATTTCAGCCCGTAATTAACACCCGTTTTTGAGATGTACTATTTCTCTATGACAGAATAAAAGACAATACTTTTATCGACTTTATTGACTATCCTCTCTTATATAACAGTATTTGCGGTTAGACGCAACTACGGACAACGCTTAACAGTGCAGTAAAAAAAAAAGGATCAAGCGGAAAAGTTGTTTCGAAGACCAGATGTACCACATAATCATCATCATGATTATCACCACCAGCCCAGCCTGCGTACAGCCACTCTAGGGCAAAGGTTTCTCCAATATCCCTCCAAATGACCCGTTTCTTTGCCGGCAGCATCCATTTGATGTACTCCATGCGTTATCTGTAATGGAGTCTTCTGAACTTACTCCACAAATGTTCGCACATCTATTCACAAATTTGCGCACCACACAATATACTCATCTAAGCGCCCTCATGTATGCCACGCACAGTTTTAAAATTAATTTCAGTAAAGAGTGTTCTAATATAAAAAAGAACCTCTTACCATACTGACTTATTGTTATTTCAGTTAAAATATATGGGCCCTTATCACTATATCATTGCTAATAAACACACAGCCTTGATGTCTCCTAAAAGGACATTCAGATAATATTTTTTTTTTCTGAAATCGTATATTCATGAAATTCATATATCAGAAGTTCAGAATGCTTAAACGCGAGTTTTGGTTTAAATTGGCTCTACTTGGCACAAATTTACGTGTTTTCTTTGATAAACAAACTGTGTCTAAAATTGCTGACACAGGGAAAAATGAAGGCTGTGTCATATTCCGGTTGTGTCGGTAATTTTGTTTTACCTAGTTCTTTTCACGGGCAGACAGTTTTTCCGCATTATATTTTCACTGAAAGGAATACCTACACCGCGAATAGAACCTTCATAAGCAAATAAATGTGATTTTTCATTATTCAGATTCCAATTTTATAGGGCTCCAGGCCTAAGTAGTCACCACATTTCTGTTGCGCTGCAGTGAAGAACACGGTAAGAGCGCTAATAATTTCGGGCTCTGAAATACATAATATCTCATTTTTCCCCATTAAGATTAGGCTCCGGACTCTATTCGGCGAATGGTGCTTCCCCACAAAACGGCACTGCACTGGGTTTTTCCCCAGCAGACTTGTCCGCATATTGCTTCTAGCATAACATCTCTGTTGACCTTGTCTTTCGCCGCGCATTATAAGGACGCGTGTTTTGGCGTCTTTCGACAGGCGCCTTGCTAAATAAGCAGAGATTTCTTGTGAATGCTTCGGGCCGGATGGGTGATACCAATGCAAGCAGTGTCACATCGAAATATATCAATCACTAGTTCACAATCGTGAACTAGTGTACATGTACAGGTGCGTTAGGACATTAAGATCTTGCGCTGCAGGAGTGTGGCCTCCATCCATTCATCTGCCGCGACATTTTAACAATCAAGGTGATAGTCAAATGACCTTACTGCGAACGCGACAGGGTCAGAATATAAAAATGTCTTGAAACTTGCGAAGACGCAACGCACTGATAGAACCGTGAACAGAGATACTCAGAATCGGGGGCTAAAACGCAGATAAGATCGATAAGCATTTATATTGGAAGTTCAAATAGTGTAATGTCCAATGCGTAAAATTTACTATAAATAGGAATGTTTTCTTGTGCCGTCGATCTCGGCGACGATGACATCGACCATCGAAATATTGCAGACGGAAGGCTAAATGTGACTCCTTCGGGATGGTCTCTTGTATAGCCTTTTAGAACCACCGATAGAAAGGCCATAATTTTATAATCGCTTCAGCGTTCATCATATATATGAAAAAAATATTCCTCGGTTGAGAATTCCCAAATGATGGCTGCTTGAACAGATGCAGGTACTTTCATGCGAAACGCACTGCAAAGGTCGCGGACGGAAGTATTTGAGCAATGCAGCAGTGCGGCCAGTAAAAGCCCACCAAATGCAAACGCGACGCAGTAAGATGCTGGTCATGCAGATTTGCGTACGCTGCCCCCTCCTGCGACGTCTTCAGGAAGCCAAGCCTTGGCGGGGCGTTGTACGTCCGCCCAAGAGGCACGCACACGGCAACAATGACAATAATCGAGGTCCACTCACCATCCTCACCATGCTGGAATTGCATTACCACGAGTAGGAGAATGAAACTAGGAATGTTTAGACAAAGGCAACCCATGTTGCACGCGAGCGCTTGCAAAAGGCAACACACCAGCAACACGCAACACGCACTGTCGCAGCCATCCTGTTTGCAATTTGAACGGGACACCGGAGCTTCACCTGTGAGGTTAATTATTATGGCGACAGATTAATATCTCCCGTTTGTCGGCACATTTTACGGATATTCGTTTCCGTGCATGGAGCTTGCTTCCCGGATAATTTATAACCCCTTAATTATTTTTTTCAATGCCTTACACATACTCGTTGGCGGCCACTTCACCTCAACTGGTTCAATTTAGAAGCATAGAAATATGTTTCGATATAATTGTGTATTAAATGTTTCTACATATACTTAGTTTAGCAGCACAAGTCAAGTGCTCCCTTGTACCGTATTGATCTCCGTTAGTTCGCTAGATACCGCATCACCGCTTTCCGGGACGCGTGAACTCACGAGAAGCTGGACCGCTGACCCCAGAAATCTTTCGAGTATTTCAGCGAAAAAAAGTCTGGAATTGCGGCGTTTTGTACAGCTTTACCGTTTCCATGTAGAAAATCCCCAGAAATTCCAAAAGAATGGCCATGCTGAACTCGAGAAATGCGCCCGTAATTCTGAGAACCGTGCAATTCCAGACACACCGAAGAATACAAACCGATGGTCTTCGCCTAGCGACGGTAGAGGGTACGTACGTAACATATTACACCACTCTCTTCTCTGGTTCTTGTTTTGCGAGCGTAACAGAGCACTAATAAAATGGCATCAAGGCTAGGTCGATCTTAGGACTAATATTTACCGCAACGAACAAATGGAGAGCGATGGCGGAAAGTCGGAAACCCTTCCGCCGAACGCTCATTGGTGCGAGTTGCCAGCAGTCGATATATCCCATTGGTGTATTCGTTCGTATCAATTCTTTTCTGTTTCGGACAAATTTTACCTGCAAAATGAGTACTTTAACCTACCCCTCTTTGCATAGTCATATTTGTACAGCTGCATCTAAAGAGGATTCTGAAATTGGCGGGCTAAAAATTAAAAAAAAAATAAAGATGAAAAGTACTGTTCTTATAATTCATTGCGCAACGTATAACGGGTGAACGCCTATTGAAATATACTACTTTTTTGAGAATAATATAAAACAGTTCAATATAGCTTCCGTTGGACAAGCAATACCATGGCAGCTTTAGGCGCTCATATGAACAAACGCCGTCACTACAACAATGAAATGTAGATGTGTCCTCTCTTCACTAAATAACACTCGATGCAGCATTCCACTACATTAGAAAGGATTTCACCTACCCATTAACGATATAACTTGAACTTAGAGTGCAACAACGTGCCTCGCAGCGCAGTTCACTATTTGCGACGATAGTGCAAGGTGTCAACGCCGAGAAAGCAGACGTGCATCAATAATCAATCACTAGAACCACAAATTACCATAATGTGTATTTTTTTTTACGCCGCCCTAGATTATTTTCCACGCGCGGTTCCAAATAGAATTACTACTACAGCTACGATGCTTATAGCCTTTCTTCCGAGCGAGCTGTATTAGCTGTCACTTAAAATATGAAAAGAAACAAAAAGCTATGAGGGTGGTTATAGATTCGCCTGGAAACGCTATACTACCTTTTTCTTCTTTTACTCTTTTCCTTTTTTATTGTAGGCCACTACACTACTCACACACTTCCTAATGCGTCGCACTCACCGCAACGCATTCCTTAGGCCCTTCTCTGACATGCTTGGACTAACCGGCCTTTATGACCTACTTGGACTAACCGGCCTTTATGACCTAAAACGTAGCATGCTCGTTCGGTACGCAACACCGAACTAGCCTCAATGGCTGCCTCCTCAGCAATTTTGGAGGAGCCTGTTATTATGGAGCCTGATACGTGTAACCGAGCCTGATTGTTAGCGATGGTGAGGACCATGCGTGAATCTGTCTAGTGCTCTAGCTGCCACGTCCACGTATGCTACCTTGGAACTGTACTCCTCCTGGACTCCTCCTGTACTCCTGGACTCCTTGTAGCATGGGTAATCGAGATTATGCCTAGCTTAAAGAGCACAGTGTGGCCTGCCGCGGCATCCGACAATTCCTTACCTTATTCTCCTTCATGCCCCTCCATCCCCAACAGAGGTGGAGCCATACTTGGAGTCTCGAGGCCAGCTCCGCTACTATTGACCAGCGCCAGGTCATCACCGCTGCCCTTAAGAGGATAGCCTCCTTTGGTGTGTAAGGGCGGCCCCTAAGGGCTGCCTCATGTTACTTAAGGGAAAGGTGTTGCCCCCCTTTACATTTTCTCGCAGAAAAAGTTTTCATCACCACCACCAAACTAGATGTTCCATAAACGAAAAAAAAAATAGGTTGACACCTAAGCTCTGCCGTTAAGTGTACGATGTGGTAGCAAACGCTCACGAATGTTGTTGCTTCACTTTTTTTGCAACTTTTTAATTTGTTTTATATTTTTCTCTTATAGCCTGCTGGGCGATTCCGTCGCCGGTAAGCTCGGACGAAGCTTCTTGAAACTTAAGGCGACCCAGTATATATATAATATATAATATATATATAATTATATATATATAATATATAATATATAAAAAGAATATATATTTTTTTAATGGTAGAGTTTAGTGCACTGTGTTTAGTGCATCGTGTAGCATGCGCAGAGCAGCGATTGCGTAGAGGTAGAACGTCCGCCTCGCATGCAAGGGGACCATGGTTCGAATCCCGGGGCCGCGCAATTCTCCACAGGATAAAAAAAAAATTAAAGAAATTTTGTTGTGGTTTAACTCTGGTTAACCCTAGTTGAATTGCGATAGGAACGGCGGAAGTTTCTTTCGCCTGCTACATTATTCCCCCATCAAGCCCTATCAGTATAAAGTGCTGGACAGGCCGCCATTGGAAATGTAAACTGACCCTGGCAACGTTTAACGGTAGAACCTTAGCTAGTGAAGCTAGTTTAGCAGTCCTGTTAAAGAAACCAGAGGATATGTCGTGGGATGTCATAGGGCTTAGCGAGACTAAGATGCCAAATGAGGCATATACTCTACTGAAGGACGGGCGTGTACTGTATTATCAAGGTTAACCGGAGAAGCGAGAACTATAAATATGTTTCTTCGTCAATAATTACATAGCTGATAATATAAAAGATCTCTATAGCATTGAGTAGAGGGTGGCAGGCCTCGTAATTAAGCTTAATAAGTGGTATAAACTGAAAGTTGTACAGGCCTATGCACCTACATGTACTCATGATGACCAGGCACTTGCAAAATTCTACGAAGATGTAGGATTGGTAATGGGGAAAGGAAAGACGCAGTATACTGCACTAATCGGCGACCTCAATGCCAAGGTAGGACACCAGGCAATGGGTGGCAATGGCATTGGCTCTAGGAATAGTAGAGTGAGTTGCTAGTTGAGTTTGCAGAGCGCATTGACCTTCCCCATAAAACGAAAGTACCGAAAGAGGACATGTAGAAGTCCTAAGGGGGAGACAAACATGAAATTGACTTCATACTGTGTTCTAACCCCGCCATTATTTATGCAAGATGTACAGGTGATGGAGGAAGTGCGATACATTGAGCTCAGGATAATAAGGTCCCGAATTAAACTAAATCTGAAGAGGAAACGAAACAGATTAGTAAGAAAGAAGTCCATCAACTAATTAGCGGTGAGGGGGAGGGCAGAAGAGCTCAGGATCTCGATACAAAATAAATGTTCAGCTCTAACCGAGGATAATGACATTGTCCCTAAAAGCAATGAGCAATAATTTCAGAGATATTACTGAGTGTGCTGTAGAAGTAGGCGGTAGGGTAGTTAGAAAGGATACCGGTAAGCGCTCTAAGGAGACAAAAGGTTTAATTAAGAAACGCCAAAGTACGAGAGCTTCCAATCAAACTGACCGTATATATCAAAGGTAATTAATAAGCTCAAAGGGGCCAATATATGGAAGTATAACATGGAGAAAATTGACCAAGCTGTAAAGAACAAAGGAAGCCTTAAAGGCCCAATGTCCACCCTCCGGTCGAAAATATTTTCTTCCCCGGTGACTGTGAGACTTCGCCCCTAGAACGCAAGGCCGCAAAATGTTTTTGAAAAGAGTAACTAATAACTCAGTTACAGCCACCGCAATCACCCGATTCTATCATGCCTCTCTCCCGTTCCCTCGCAAAGGTTTTTCACTCTCCTGCCCGAGGTCGTCTAGCCTCCGCAATACAAATTCCCCTTCCTCCTCCGCGTTTGGCGGGAGGTGGGGCGTGGCTCTCCGCGAGCGCGAAAAAAAAAACGGTCGAGGAAGCGCGCGCCGCTGGATTGTCTGGTCGTGGCGAGAGAAAAGCGCGCTGCGAGCGGTAGACACCCATCCTTCTCCCGTAAGTCAGCGAGACGGACCAATGGACATCGTTCCCGGTACGTACGTCATTGCTGTGGCCCGTCGAGCCAGCGCAGAAAACGGGGAAGCTGGCTTCCCAGAGGAGAGCATGAGAGAGCTTTGAATTGTATTTTCGATGCTTTGTGGCGCGCGTGTCACTGTAGCATTTTGCACAGACTATCTCCGGTACCTGATCGAAACACTGGGCTCCTTTGCTTTAAAGGGCCTTCCCTGGACAGTGGCCCTTTAAAGTGATGAAGAAATTCGGCATACGCGAACCTCAGATCAATGTGCTAAGGGACAAGGTGGGCATTGTCATCACTGATATGGACAAGACAGTTGAAGTAGCCGAAACGTTCTGTATTGATCTCTACAGTAGTCAAAAAAGTCAGGACAATATTTATTGGCGGTAGACAAATACAGCCAGACGTTCCGCCAGTGATGAAGGACGAAGTTAAGAAAGCATTATAAACTATGGAAAGGGGGAAAGTAGAGGATCAGGTATACCTATAGATTTGTTGAAAAACTGGCCACCCTGTATACGCAGTACCGGGCGTCATCAACGGCACTGGAACGATGGAAGAATGCAAACATTTTCTTAATTCATAAGAAAGGGGACTCTGAAGACTTGAAACATTGCAGACCAATCTGCTTACTGTCTTTTGCGTATAAGGTTTTTACCAAGGTAATCGCTAATAGAATCAGGACAACCTCACACTGCAACGAAGCAAAATGTCAAGCAGGTTTTGGAAATGGTACTCTACTATGAATCATATCTATACCATCAACCAGGTGATATAAAAATGCTCGGAATAAAATCAGCCCTTATACATAGCATTCATTGATTACGAAAACGCATTTGACTCAATAGAAACCTAGCTGGTCATGCAGCCATTGCGAAATGCCTTCCAACACGGGAAAAATGTTGGAAGCTATATATACAGGTGGCCCGGCAACCATAGTTCTGCATAAAAAAAAATAACAAAATCCCTACAAAGAAAGGTGTTAGGCAAGGTAGACACGATATCCCCAGTACTATGCACAGCCTGCTCAGAAGAAGTATTTAAAGACTTGGATTTGGAAGTTAGGGATAAGGGTAGATGGAGAATCTAAATCATCTGCGATTTGCTGATGACATTGCCTTAATTGCTAGGTAACTCAGGGATTCACTGCAAAGAATGATTGCTGAACTAGAAAGTAAAAGTAGAAATGTAGGCTTGAAAATCAATATACAGAAGACTAAGGTAACGTTCAACAGCCTCAGAACGGAAAAGCAGTTTACGTTAGGTAGCGAGTCACTGGAAAAAGTAGGCGAATATTTCTACTTGAACCGTGAAAGGGAAATAACAAGCAGAATAAAATTGAAATGGTGCGCATTTGTAAGCACTCGCAGATTACAACTAACACGTTACCGGTATCACTCAAGAGGAAAGTATACAACAGTTGCATCTTGCCTGTACTGACCTATGGGTCCGAAACGTGGAGGCTAACAAAGAGAGTTCCACTTGACTCAAGGACAACGCAGAGGCCTATGGAACGTAAAATGGTAGGGGTAACATTAAGAGATAGAAAACGTGCACAGTGGGTTAGAGAAATAACTCAAGATACTGACATTCTATTGGAAATCAAGAAGAAGAAATGGGCGTGAGTAGGACATATAGTGTAGAAAGGGATAGTCGATGGTCGCTTTGGGTAACAAACTGGATTCCAAGGGAAGGAAAGCGTAGCAGGGGGCAGCCGAAAGTTAGGTGGACGGATGAGGTTAAGAAGTTCGCAGAGGTTAAGTGGATACAGCTAGCACAGGACCAGGGCAATTGGAGGAATATGGGAAAGGCCTTCGCCCTGGAATGGCTATAGGCTATACTTAGGTTGATGATGATGAGGATTATTATTATTATTATTATTATTATTATTATTATTATTATTATTATTATTATTATTATTATTATTATTATTATTATTATTATTATTATTATTATTATTATTATTATTATTATTATTACTATTATTATTATTATTATTATTATTATTATTATTGTATTTCAACTTTAAACCTTATATTCCATTCTTACTGTCCCGTGTTCAATTTTATTTGTTTATTATATAATTCTGTATTTCTAGCCTGTGTTTTAAGTACCACGCACTTGTTGCGCCTGGAATGATTCTTTATTCTATGTATATTTCTATATTACTATAATCAATGTCAGTTATTTGTCGTTGTTTTTCTCTCTCTATTTACCGTTCTTTTTTTTAACAATTATCTCACTGTGTATATAAGTAATGCTACTCATTGATTGCTTTCTTTCCGTGATACTTTTCGTCTCAGTTTCATTTCATGTGTTATTTCTTCTTTTGTGTTCTCTCTCTGTGTAAACATGTTTGTTTATTTTCATTTTTGTTTCTTTTTTTATTTGTGCTGCAGCACGAAGACCACACGGTTGTTCCTGCGCGCATTAAATAAAGATTGATTGATTGATCGATCGATCGATTGATTGATTGATTGATTGATTGATTGATATTTGGGCATGATATGGCTGGTATTTGGCGACGAATGGGCTGGATTGTCAGAAGGCTGTGCCAGAAGATTGGATTGTCAGAAGACAGCTGCTTTTCAGTCCCTCTCCTGCTCTTTTCCGCAGCAACCTCCCGCAGAGGTGGCAGAACCGTTGGGATGCCAGCCACAACGCAAGTGAGAGGCTCGTGATTTTGTCTTCTGCCTTTCGACACGCGCAGGAGGGGCGGGGAACACAAGGCGTGAAAATCTCTGTTTATGCAGAAGCAATTAACTTTCCGCCTGCAAAGCTGTGTCGGCAGCGACGGGGCTTCGTTTTTAAAGCGAACGCCTTTCTTGACTTATGAGAAGTGCACAGGGCCTGTCACCTGGAGCTGTGGACAGAGCGTGTCACCAGAGCTGTCCTCAGAACTCATTGATAAGAAAAAAAGTCTTATTCCACTCCAGCCCTCGAACCACCACCCTTCCGTGCCCCAGTAACACACGCTAACGACTACTGCACAATGAGTTCTTAAAAGCCCGACTTTTATATCGCAGTTTCGAATGAGCGTTTATGATAAGAGCATGCAATTAATGTTGTGCAATCGTATTCGATAAAGGACATCCAACAATGTACGACGATGTGGTGGAGGATAGCTGAGTTTTTAATGATGGTTAGATAATTAATGGTCACCAGCTTCCAATTATTCTAGGGCATTATACGTTATATAGTTGATCCCAGGTAATTGAAATATTGCTTATAACGAACTCTCACAATAGCCTCTTTAAAATCCTATGCAAGTCTAGGATTGGTGTTCGCTTATATCGAACTTCCGTTCAAGCTGACATTCACCTTGAACTGCGCGTCGTGCCCCTGCAAAGGATGCCTCTCCTAATGCAGCCACATGATCACTTTTCGCGCTCGCAGCCGGGTCGGCTGTGCAGCCTGCACGCAGGGTTAACGGTGCAAAACCGCTGGACGAGGTGAAAATCGTGTCCGATCGAATGCTGCCTTCGGTAAGGTATGACAATTTTCAACGCGACATTGCTGCCATGAAGAGAAGCCGAGGTTCAGTGCAATTGTGGCGCGGCGAAGCCAGCCGTGCTGACCGAAGGCTTGCTGCGGCTCTCGCATGGCCTGCTTCGCTGCTGAAGGAGTTCTTGCTACTTTCATAGAGTTCAATGAAAGAATTCGAGATCGTATGATCAGCAGTGGGTTTTCCTGAAGCACCATCTGCAGCAGCCTCAGTGTCAACTCCAAGCCAAGGCCAAAGAACATTTCGCCACGCGACGCACGGCGCAAGCACTGGCACCCCGATCTGTTAATATGAAATACTGAGAGCGCACGCTCGCGACCATGAAACTACAAGTAGATATGCGCCCCTCTATTAACCGCTGTAGCGGAATGATTCACGACCATGCAACTTAAGAAAAGCTGCACTCACTGGAGCGGTGGCCTGCATGCATGCTAGCGGGATGCTCATCGTAGCAGATAGCACGCCGCTTGCGTGGATATGCCGTATAAAGCTCTGTTCGCATGGTCTATATATCGAATTAAAGATATTGTGAGCCACCGCTCGAACAAACGTCTTTATTCCAGCCACAGTCTAGAACGCTGCGCGTGATCTTGCGAACACCGGTGAATGATGACGATGCGGCGTATGTACAGGTCAAAGAGTTGAAAGTTCTCGCACCGCGCGCACACAGATCCACACGGCAAAGAAGCGGCCACCCTGGTCGCTGTTTAGATAGAAGCGGGTAGGCGGGTGTACGGCTTCATGCGCGAGCATGAACAACTTCTGAGCGCCGACGCCGATCGGAGACGGTATGCGATGAGATAACGCGGTAGTTCACGGGAGATGTCTACTGAAGCACGGTGTAAGGACCGATATAGCGATGGAGGAACTTCTCGCACAATCCAGGCGTGCGGATCGGCGTCCAGAGTAGCACTTCATCACCGGTTGATAAGGAGGCAGGGCGGTTGTGCTGGTCAGAGCGGTGTTTCCGTTCTTGCTGGACGGCTTCAGTGTTGTGGCGAGAAATTTGCCGGCAATGAGCCATACGTGTAGAAAACTGGTTGCCCAACGATGCAGATGGGGATGCAGGAGCAGAGAAGAAGGTGGCGTCGAATAGAGTTGTTGGTTGACGGCCATAAATTAAGATAACGGGGCGGTTGAGAGTATGTAGCTACTGGAGCCACATAACCGCGCACAGGAGCAGGACAAGGAGAATGGACTGGGGCAGGTGGCTTCGAAGCCACTTCAGCGTACGTGGGGATGCGGCAGGAGGTAGTCGACGTGGCTAGTGCCACGGCGCAGGTGAAGGCGCCCAGTTAGTCCTTGACGACGCTGCGCAAATCTGAAGTGGCTGGCGAGAGATGGGAGCTTCCAGAAACTAAGCTTGCTTGATTGGCGAGCTCCTCTCGTATACTGGAACGGATAATGGTGCGCAGGTTGCCGCCAACAAAAACGCCGTCATTGATATTGTCTTGCTGCAGGCGGCTCGGCTGAAGTTCGTCCAGGCGTTGACAGGTGGTTATGTCCGACACAGTGGAGGGGTTCTGAACCAGCAAGGCGTTGAATGCAACGATTTCGATGCCCTTAACAATATGGCGAACGCGTTCAGCTTCCGTCATAGCAGCATCGACTCACCAGGCTGCTGAAGACAGGCTTCGAGCTTCCTTTTAGCCAGCTCAGAACGACCAGCGGGCGTGCCGAAAATTGTCCGCAGCTGCTGGGTGAATGTTGACTAATCAGAGATGTGGCCTTCGTAACTGAGAAACCATGTTTTTTGCGACGTCAGTCAAGTAGAAGACAACGTTCGGTAGCTTGTGGGAGTCATCCCAGCGGTTGAAGAAACTCACTCTGGTGTAATTATCAAGTCAGCCTTCGACATTGTCGCCGCGAAGGCCGGCAAAGAGCTGGGGATTGCGCTGGCGGCCGGTGATGGTCCAGGTAGGGGTAGCCACAGTAGCAGGGGGAGATGCCGGGAGCGGGCGGGTTCCGTTGCCCTCGTTCATACCTAAGGGGTTTGAGGGTAAGCGAAGGCCGGAATGGAGCTCCAGGGGGAGCAGTAGACAGGTGGAAAGCAAGATGCTTAAGGGGATACTAAGGGCACCTCCACCACTTGTGCGCCACCGCTCGAACAAACATCTTTATTCCAGCCACAGTCTGGAACGCTGCGTGTGGTCTTGCGAACGCCGGTGAATGATAACGAGGCTGCGTATGTACAGGTGGAAGAGGTGAAAGTTCTGGCACCGCGTTCACACAAAATTGAACTATATCACGATCCTCTTTGAGTTCTATATATCCGCGATTGACTGTATAAGCTATCTAACTTAATATGGCTTGATGTAGTAGCGAAAGTTTCATTTGTAATCATAATTAGCAGTTAACGCTAATATGTACGCCCTGCAATTATTTCAGTGCAATGGTACTTGAAATAAGATATCCAACGATATATGATTGATGTTGCATGGAGTTCAATTCTTATTCAGGAATAAACAAATAAATAATTTATTACGACGCGCAATGAGTTAAACCTAACTATACTCGACACAATCTAAACAACAATGTAACAGTTGTGTTGATATGGCTTGAATCGAAGATTCGACATTGACAGGTTTATATTTTTTATATCGACTGCAGACACCTGCCGGACCTGTAGCTTCACACACGCAGTGCCAATGGAGGTTGTTTTTTTTTGTTTTTGTTTTTAGACTCCTACAAGAGTCGCTTTTCCTGGACGCATTAAATCTATCGCAGTCGTATCCAGCGGCGAAGAAACGCGCTCTTAATCTGTAGCTGGCACTCACCCAAATCGGCGCGTTGAAGTAAATATGGTCAAATGAGGGCTTCCCAGCAATTCGGTACTCGGATTTAGAGGCTTTCGCCTTTTGTGGCGAAGGCTTCTTTCCATGGGAGCATCTGTTATTAAAGCCATCGTCATCACTAGCTGGCACGGCTGTATAGGGATGCGAGTCTCTTTTGCCCCCCTTTTCTCTCTAGCTCTTGAAATTATTTTCATGTGCGCGTAGTCGAGGTAGCGACTTAGTAAGCCGGCAGTCGATAGGCCAGTGGATGTTCCTTTTTCATTCTCCTGTCACTCTCATCAACAACGCAGTTCTGTTACTATAGTTTCCGCTGGCAAACCGGTGGTCCCGCCTATTCCCAACGGGAAAGCGCGGATGTTTCCGCGCAAACCTCGGAAATGCCACGTGTGAGAAAACCTTGCGTCAGACGCGTGCAGTGCCGCACAAGAGCACCATCGCGGGCGCACGACGCGGGGCGTAGACATGCCCCAGCGGAAAATGGTGCGCGGAGAGCGAAGTCCATGTCATACACATAAGCACTCGCGGCCGTGAGAACGCAATAAGTCTAAACTCAAAGTAGCAAAACGTCCGTGGGCTAAATATGTTATCTGCACTGCAAAAGATCTCAACGTACTCAGGCTCACCTTACAGATTGTTCGGGAGAGAGGGGCATAAATCGAATTTCTCTTCTTCCCAGTGCAAGAATTGGCAAATTATTTATTGGAAAAGTGCAATCCGAATGCTACTAGCGCTCATCGTGACTGTTACCACACATGTGTAAGTGTCATTATTAATCTCTTCGACCTCTTGCAGCGAAAACGCTTTGCTGAGTTTATTCCAGGCTGCTCGTATTCTCCTCATGAGAGTTGTCTCTTTACTCTTAGGCTATATTGAGACCTGTATTGCCCTCAGTTTATAAGCTTTGAGTTCGGCAACAGTTCAAGCACTCGCAAATATTTTTACAATATTAAGACAGGCGTTCATGCTAGAGCTGCAAGTTGTATCCGCACTCCAAATTACTACCATCCCACTCAATTCAGCTTCCCGAAAAAGGCAATTTTTTCACGTCATTTCATTTGCCATCCATCGTTGTTCGTTCGTGCATACGCTCGTTTCAATAGGAAGGGATGTCAGCATTTGTTGCGCGTATTGAAGCGCTCCGTCGGTTTCTTCTCCAATCAGGACTGTGAATCATTGGTCCGAAAAATGGCGATGGCACTGCTGACAGGGTGGTTGCAATACACCCTGGCACTCCCATTTTACACTTCCGGATCTATCGAACCTCCATCTTTTCGCTTTCTTTTGAAGACAAGCTTTCCGCTTGCTGTCCTGTGGCCTTTTGTTGTTCCGCCGATATATATTGCGGTCCTTTGTGCTACACGCGAAATAAATGAAATCGCGACCAAAAAATAGCGAACCTCAGCACGCAGACAAAGTGGCGACATCACAAGTGCCACCGTGACGTATGAGTATAGTCCACCACACGGCTTCGCGAAAGGCGCTGGTGGAGCAGATAGAAGGCGTGGTAGGAAAAGAAAGGCAACTCGCGTCTGCTATATAGTGTTCTCTTTGAGGCGAGAACAACTTTTCTTCCTCCTTGGATCTCATTTTCGCTTTTTTTTTTGTTTCTTCCTCCACGCCGTATTACGGGTTGGCCATTGTGCACACAAAGGCTCCGATAAGGAATGAAGTCCCGGCACAAAAATTCTCTTTTTTCTGGCATGTCGGGAGGTTGTTTTGTGGCTCCGTATAAACAAAACCAACGACTGTGTTGTTGCTGAATACGCTAGGGGATTCAGTTCGCAAAAGGATACAGACCTACTGCGATTCTTCAGATAAGAATACCTGAAATGAACACAGAAACACATTATCAGACCTCAACCTGGTTCCTAATTGAACATAAAGGAAGAGACCGATTTTCCTTTTGTTCTGAACAGCTTTCTGCTGTACAGGCGATGCCTAAGAGAGATCCCCGTTTTTAGTGCAAAGGTGACTGGATATTTCTGTTTTGCGCTCAAGCTCAACATTTCGCGTCGTATTGAAGGTGTCAGTAATTCGGTTGGATTTTTTTTTTTGCATAATCTCAATTGCACAATAATCTACATAATCGAGCCCACACGTTACACTATCTCTTGAGCTTTTGTAATCGTCTGAAGCTTGAAGTCATTTGAATGTCCCTTGGTTTTTTACTTACATGGTTGTTTTACGTCGACTGCCTTTTGCTCGAGAACCGTTTTTTTTATTATGAATGTACTTGTTATAAGAAACGAAGCAAAGAGCGGAAAATAATTAGGCACTACAAGAACAAGAAATTCAGTAGTGTATTCTAGATAACATTCCCTTATTTTCTAGAATAGCACGAAGTCGACCAGCGTCAATATCTAAATTTATTTTGGGTCACATTAACAACTTCAGAGACAATGAGCTAACGACGGATTGTTTTTGTTCAGCCTCTCTAGACATATCGGTTAACGAGCGATCAAACAACTGTCATAGCCAAGAATTAATATTGTGAAGTAAACGTCTCTGTGAACTCCTGGAAGTCGGCAAATCATTTTCGTGGACCTAACCTTTTTCGTGGTTAACCTGGAAAAGATAAACAGAAAGAAAAAACGGCTAAATTAAAACACTAGCATTTCCATAACTAGTTTACCGGTAAAACTGCGCGTCTACAAGACTGTGGCCTGGTTTTTACGATAACCATTTCTCCTTAGTCACTTCTGATGCACTTTCCATCGTGAATTTTGCTTCCACTACTCAGTCGGCACGTTTTTGCAATAACAGTGAAAAGGATGAAAGTTATAGCAGTGCTCATGCAATGTTATTTCAGAGTACGCAGCTATAGAACGTTATATCTTCACTATTATCAATGTTGTAGCCAGAGGAGCAAAAGCATTTCAAAATAAAAGGTTTAAGAAATAGGAGAGTGCTTGCCTCGATTTCCTCGGTCTCGAAATACGGTTCCTATGATCCGGGTAAGCTGCATTGAGAAAAGGTCTCCAGAAAATAAGAAATCAAATCTGTCTCCATCTTCGCTATAAAGGAACGGAGCTCGAAAGTTGTTATTTCATTTTATAAACCCAAAACCAGGAGACCTCGCCACGTCATTATTAAACGTAACTCCGATTTTCCATGGGCACATTCCAAAAGAACCTTTTCTCTCTGGATTCCCCTCCCCCTCACGAAAAACATACAAAAAAAAACACACAGCTTTAGAAATGTTGTCTACAGATGCGATTTTCAACTTCCTTTTTTTCTTTGTTTCGTTCTAGACTTCACTCGCTCTATCCCAGAATATCTTCCAAGCGCGCTGTGAAGCTTTGAAAAACAACGCATGTACTACTACTGGACAAAGCAGTGCCGAGCCTTTCGCTCGACTTTAAGCCGAAGATGGGGCGCTTGAAATTGAGGTGTGCAACCTGTATGGTTGTATACCTTCAGTACGTCTTTATAAAGAGGAAGAAGGGTTGAGGAGCCTTAATTCGCTAGCTTGTGTTTCGACAAGTTAACTTGTCTTCATTTCCTTCCATCCCAACTCTTTAATAACATAATTGATATACATCAGCAGCGCGAAAACAATAGAATAATGTGCATTTCTTCCTAATTGTGTTAGCGCTGCTGATATATATGGCTCTAAATTCGTGTTCGGCTCTTTCTGATTTAGTCTTCCCATCTTCTACACCTCGTTTTGCCTTGTCATGCATATATGTTATTCGGGGGCTGACAACTATAAAACAGGGCATGATGTGCTCTCTAACATATTCCAGTCGTTGTCTAATTAAAAGCTACTACATCTGCATTCCTACACTAGGCACTGCGGCGCATTGTCATAAAAACACCGCACTTCGTTTACTCATGCTCCATCTGCTCCCAGACATACTCACCCCGACACCAAACCTACCACTTCAGTAATTAACCAATACACGTTTGGCCATCCCCTAGACATCCTAATCAATCTATCGATATAAATAAATTACCCAAAAATCTTTGATGCACCAGTTCTGCTGATGCCATCTGTAATTGTAAGGCTATAGTGAGCTGAACATTTCTGTTCATTGTGACGTTTTTTTTTTTTTTTTTAATGATGCGACACTGGCATGCTGTTTCTTTTCAGTGATCACTGTTTGCGTTTACATTTTCTTTTCTTTTCAGTGAGAGTTCAAGCAATTTGCCTCAGCTGTTGTCATGAACTGCTGCAATCGCACTATCAAGCTGGTGACTACAGCAGCTTTGCTCCACCCTTTAGTGCAGTACAAAGAAACATATCTTTTCATTTCGTTTTTACAGAGTATAACCTTGGTATCATGCCTCAGATAATTTTCACTCCGCTTATAAATCTTGGCCCATTATGTCATTACGACTTTTACACTTATAATGATTTCGTAAACGCCCTTTTCAACTTCTTAGCCCTTCATCATAGCTAGAGGTCATAAATTAGCATCATTTGTTATCAATGAACCAGTCAGTCTGATTTGGATTCCCACCTTTTCCTTACCCTTCGTTTACTGACCAGACAAAAATAAAGCAATTACTATTATAAATCTTCATTATCCTCATTTCGATCATTCAACTATGCTTACGATAGTTTATATAACATAACTATTCCATAATTCACTATTAATGTATTCAAATGTGATCTATGGTACTGTAATCCGCCCTAATATAACTAAACGCGGCGTAATCTATTGGAGCCTGCCACAATCAATAATATTCCAACTCAATCAATTTTATAACAATTCATACCAGCCCACCAAACCCTTAATCATAAGTTTTATCCAATCTAATCGAATCTGATCTACTCCTCTGCAACCTAACCCAAAGTAATACATTCTTGATCACCCTTAATCATCGTGTTTAATATTTAATCTACCTTAATCTACCACTGACACCATGATCCACATAAATATGTGCAATGCAACTAGATCAACATTAATCCACTTTAACACGCTCGGAGATAATTCGAAGTTATGTGCTCATAATCTACGCAGTACGTCAAAATTTACACTTAAACCAAAAGCGAAATATAATATGTGATGTAATCACATATTATATTGCCTTTCATCTTTCGCCAGATTTTGCACACTCGTTGGCAAAATATATTAAGCTTCAAATTTTACGCGATAACCTATACAGGTCTCTTGGTAGAAACGATTTCACCGTTACAAGCATATGATCACCTTACGTGCATATCATTACCTTACATGCCACATTGTACATTTGAAAATTTTACGAGAGCGTTTACCTTCCGCAACGAGAGCTATGCGTGAACTATGGACTATGCTGTCACTAGCTTCCCGAAGGCAAGTGACACCAAGCGAACTGAGCATTTTTGTTCGCTGGTTTCCTTACAGGAAGAGGTGACTGCTGGACAGGTGATTTGATGCTACGGGGTTAACACCGTCTATGCTAGAACGGAACATGCTGCTCTGCTAGCAGCATTCTGGCCCGTAATTTTAGAAACACAGGGCGAATAAAGTGAACACTACACACAGACGAGCAACTTTTGATATTTAACATGCATAACTCTGGCCATCTAGAATACGCCAGGCATGGTTGTCATCATTTATTTAATATATATGCTGTTCGTCTTCTTGCGCCAAAGAAACTTTTCGATGTGGTTTCAGGCAATCGAGAACGAAGGGGACGTTGTGCGTAACATTCTCGGGGCTAGCTGGTCTTCATACAACAATGCATGGGCGTCCCTCATAGCCTTAGTCACTTTGGGACGTGAAACCCACGAACCAAACCAAACCAGACAGCAACATAAAAGAAGCATGACACAATGCCATCTAAAGTCCTCCAGGTCCGACAAATTCGCCCTTGTTTACAGCAGCCAACAACCACACATTTCTTTTCAGGGCTGTTGATTATTTGCATTCTAGCGTTTGAAGCATATTTTTATTTATACTGTAGTAATACCGATCGCCATCAGCTCGCGCGCCAACCCGAAGAGGTAGACGAAGTGGAGCCGGAGCCTTGTTCAGAAGAAGAAGAGTTTACTGGGTTCCAGGGCACCGCTACGAGCAGAAGGCGTGAATCGGCTAAGTATTGGGCGGCTAGTCCTCTTTTTCTGTTTTCCCCTGCGCATTTGCGCTTTTCACCGTGTTGATAACGCTCGCAGAGAGATTGTAACTGTAAAGTGATGTCTACGCAGTCTCCCGGCCAGGGGCGCTCCCCCTGGTCGGCTTTCATTACTCCTCACGATCTACCTCTGGAAACGTTCCAACGATCTGGCGTTCCAAACATTCCTGTGGCGCTGGTGCCCAAGGATGGCGGATTTATTAAAATGAATAACCCTGGGACTGTTCGAGCTGCTTTCCAGGCAGCCTCTACCCTGTATGACTCGATCACAGAAGTGAGGCAGTTTGGGCGTGGCGGGATACTGTGCCGATCTCCAGACCTCAATTGCGTGAAGGATCTGCTTAAATGCAATTCATTTGGATCGCTTCAGGTGAGCAGCTTTATCCCAACTCATCTTGCATGCACAAAGGGATTAGTCCGAGGAGTAGACCCTTCTTTAACTCCAGCTGAAACCCTCGACCTTCTTTCTGCGGCTGGTGTGGTAGCGGTGTATCGTTGCAGCCGGGAGGTTAATAATACGCGGGTACCAACAGAGTCGGTGATTGCCACATTTGCGGGAACTTCATGCCCGTCAGAGATAAAAGCATGGCCATTGATCTTCCGTGTGGATACTCTTGAATCTAAGCCACTGCACTGCACTAATTGCTGGCGATATCGTCACAGTGCACGTGGTTGTAAGTCCTCCGTGCGGTGTTCCAAATGTGGCGATGGTCATCATTCGTCATCATGTTCACAACAACACGACAAATGCTGCCTTTGCGGTGGAGCCCACGCTGCAAACTCCTTGGAGTGTCCATCTCGAAAACAGGAGCTGCAAATTTTAGAGGTAATAGATAGAAAACGCTGTTCGCGTCGTGACGCTGTAACAGAAGTTAAGGAACGATTACACGGTTATGCAGGTGTGTCAGCCCGATCAGGTGTGCCTCTGGATGCATCAATCTCAAAGGCGATAATGACTGCAGTGGAAGCATCAATGGCTAAAATGGTCGACCGAATAGTTGCTACTGTCACAGAGTGTTTTTCTAACGTTCTGGCAGTTCAGCTAACGCAAGCCCTGCAATCAGGAACAGCCCCTTTCATAGCAAATATGCCCTCTGAAAGCTCTCAACTGCTTGAAAGCACTACTGTTGCTTCGCCTAACAGGGCTGCTCCCCCAGATGACGATGAAAACATTAATGACGCAGAGATGGTAGAATCAGATGTAAGAATTCTAAAACGGTGTGGGTCTCCCATGTCCAATCATTCTTCTCCGCGGTCCCAACCAAAATCAAAGAAACATCAGCATACATTAAAGCCAAAGGATAATATTTTGGGGCAGGCAGTTGCGGCTGCCAAGATTTCACAATCATAGGGGCACTAAGAGTTATCCAGTGGAACTGTCGTTCAATTCTAACAGCTTCAACAGATTTAGTTTACATTTCTTCTCAATATAATCCACACATAATTATTTTGCAAGAAACTTGGCTAACAGCCGAAAAGTATTTCTATTTACAAAATTATCATTCATTCCGGCAAGACCGCCAATCAAAAGGAGGAGGTTTAATTATATTTGTCTGTACAAAATTCTGTCACAGGGCTAAGATTTCTTTCCAGTTATCTTCTATAGATTGTGAGTTATTGGCCCTAGACTTTGAAATTCCAGGGCACTGTCCGTTTTCCTTAGTGAATGCTTATTTCCCTAGCGGTGTACAAGATACAAAACCTCTAGATCTGCTATTAGTTAATTGTCGAAACTCAGTTCTTCTGGCTGGTAATTTTAATTCGCATCATGTGTCATGGGGCTACAAGACAGATAGTTGTGGCAAGCGTCTTTGGGATTGGATAACAAATAATAACTTTTCCTGTAGAAATTCGGGTTCGGCCACTTTTATAAGAAAACACAGTCAATCTGTGTTAGATTTAACTTTTACCTCTCCCAGTCTCTTCGTTAATAATTGGTCGACACTTGATTGTGGCACCTCTAGTGACCACATACCAATTGCGTTTGAGGTTAATCACCCTGTAACTCCAGCGACTTCTCAGTTGAAGTCATTTATCAACTATAATAACTTTCAGTCAACGTTACGCTCTAATCTTGAGTCATTGACTAACACGGATGAAGAACAAAAATCAAAACGCTTATGCTCGGTGATTGAGGATTGCCGTAAGAAGCCTGAGATCTTGGTACGGAGCTCAAAAGGGAATACTTCAGCTGTTTGGTGGAATGCTGATTGTTCCCGAGATTACAGATGTAGAAAGGCGGCATGGAAAAAGCTTCTCCACAACCAGTGCCCGAAAAACTGGCAGGATTACAAGTTCATTGCAGCTACTTTTAAACGTACAGTTGCAGAAGCGAAGGACGAGTATGATGCTAAGCATTTTGATTTCCTCTCTAAATCTGGCAATCGAACTGCTCTTTTTGGTTTTTTACGCTCGCGGAAAAAGATTCCGCAAGCACAAAATCTACATTCCTTAATTTTGACTCCCCATGAAGCGATAGACACAATTGAAACGATAGCCAAAGGACTGGAGAAGCGTTTATCGTCTGCACTTCCTTCGTGCTCGATATCTGTAATGCCAATGTAACCAGGTATTTATGATCCTCAAATTTCCGTTTGTGAGCTTTCTCCTATAGTTATGAGATTACCAGCCGCTGCTCCCGGTCCTGATAAAGTAACTTCAAAAATGTTAAAAATTCTTTTTGACGAGTCACCTCAGACGTTATTAGAGCTAGTAAATTATTCCATCAAACATGCTTGGATACACCCAGAATGGAAACTTGCCAAAATAATTCCTTTACTTAAGAATAAAGGCGGTGCCTTGTCCATTGATAATATTAGACCAATTGCATTAACATCAAACATTCTAAAATTAATTGAAAGAGTCATACTTATACGTGTTTCGGAATTCATGAATAAAGAAAATATCCTCAGCCCTTGCCAAATTGGTTTCCGTCAAAAGTGTTCCATCTGGAATGCGCATGCTGATCTCGAGAGTCTAGTTCTTTTATCGCGGCGCCAAAAAATGCACGCTGCCTTGATAACGCTAGATATAGCCAAGGCCTATGATAGCGTTGAGCATAGCATTCTATTGCAAAAATTAAAATCTCTTCAGTTTCCACATTATTTAGTAGCCTGGATATCTGAATTCCTCCAAAACCGAGAGTTTTACTGTGCATTAAATGGCGTCCATTCTGGCAGATATAAGCAAGCCAGGGGAGTGCCGCAAGGAGCAGTCCTTTCACCAGTCCTTTTCAACATACTACTCAGCTCAATACCAGTTAATCATGACGTTCGCACTTACGTATATGCGGATGATATTGCGTTTTTTGCAACTGCATCGGATATTCAATCACTTTATCTCCACTTGCAAACGTAAATAAACTCTATTGAGAATTGGTTGTGTGGCTTGCGTCTCACATTAAATGTCAACAAAAGCGCAGTCCTCGTATTTAATATAAAAGATTCTGTAAGTCTGTCTGTAATGTATCAGCAGCAAATATTATCACAGGTTAAATCTTTAAAGTATTTAGGGGTCACTTATGATGATAATCTTTCATGGCAGCCCCACATTAACCATATTGCTACGAAAGGGGCTCGGGCCGTGGGCATGTTGCGCCGAATTAGTCGTCCCAGGTCTGGAATGCGGAGAGATGTCCTTTTAATGATTTATGTTATGTATGTGCGTCCAATTTTAGAGTTCGGTTCAGTCTTGTTTTCTGGATCAGCAACTTATAAAATTCGACCGCTTGTTCTGTTGGAGCGAGAAGCACTTCGGTTGTGTCTGGGACTTCCAAAATTTGTTGCCAACAATGTGCTCTACCTTGAAGCCCGGATTCCACCCTTGATATATAGATTACAAATTCTAACCATTCAGACGTACTTAAGGATATATGAATCAGAGTTTCACCGATCTATGTCTGTTTTTTCCTGTCAACCGACCTCCTTTTTCGGTGTCCATTGGTCTAAATTTCACACCCCGCAGGTTGTTATGGTCAAAAATTTGCTGGACCCTTTAAATGTTTCCCTTCCTAGTATTCTACCCATACAAACCATCGGTTCATCTATTAAAATTGTCTTTGACGACATATTCCCGAATAATGCTAAAAACTTATCATCCGTTTTTCTAAACGGATTATTAGAAGATCATTTAAGAAGCCTTTCTGATAGTTTAGTTGTAGCTACTGACGCATCTCAAAGTAATGAAAAGGCGGGTGTGGGTATATATTGTCCACATTTAGACTGGTCTTTTTCTGTACGGCTTCCGGACTTCACCCCAATTTTTGAAGCGGAGTTTCTGGCGGTGGTACTCGCTTTACGGTAATTAGACTCCTCTTTTTCTGAAGTAGCAGTAATTTCCGACTCTCTATCCTTATGTTCATCTCTCTCTTCGTCGGTGGATTCTGCAATAGTAAAAACCTTTGTCTCCCTGATCCCTAGACATTTGAAAAGTGTACATATGGTATGGGTTCCAGGCCACAGCAATGTGACTTTAAATGAATATGCTGACAATTTGGCAAAAGAGTCCCTTAATGGCCCCGTATTATCTATCCTTCCGGCGACCGCGTACATCACCGCAGCGAGGTTTCGAAGAAACGTCCTATTAAATATGAAAAATGGACATCTTTTAATGTCTGATCACTACCTGCATCTAAATTATTCTTGGAATAGAAAATTATGTCATTCACGGCAACTTGAGATTTCACTAACAAGGCTGCAATGCCGTATCCCACCTTTAAATTTCTATCTTTACAGGTCTGGCTTGGCACTGTCTCCCGTCTGCGCATTTTGCGGTGAACAAGAAACATTAGATCACTTTTTATTGTTTTGCCGCCGCTTTACTACGCTGAGAAAACAGTTGATGGAAAGGCCATTGCAACAGCTTGGCCTTAGTTTAAGCAGCCCGACATTGTTATCATTTGGCGCCACCATCCTTGGGCACAGTCACAGGTCTGTGTTTACCGCCATGCAAAATTTTTTACTGGACTCAAATCGTTTGCCTTGCTAAATATTTAAATATCACTTGTTCTACAATTGTAGTGTCAATCTCCCGTGAGTGTTACCACTTTTCATTTTATATTTCACTTATTTCCCGTTTTTTTTCCTTTGCTCTACCCCTCAAATCATTTTTTTTATGCAAGTATATTAAAAAAAAAAATTCTTTGCTACCCAATTCTTGGCCGATTCCCCTCTGTGGGTATGTGCCATAAGTTATTTGGACAACAACAACAACAACAACGGCACTGCACTGTGGATTAGAGCGCTACCCCCGTCGCTTTGGTTTGCGGACGTTGCTTGCGGTCTTGGTGCTCCTATAAACACCTTACACTTGGTGGAGGTTCGGTCGTCGCCCCAGTCCTCCTCGCAAATTTCACCCTGGAACTTCGGAACCGCACGCTACCGCCTTCGATCACAACCATGCAGGGCGCTCCCAGCCAACCATCGACGCCCATCCCTGCCACTCCTGCCACCATCTTCTGTCCCGGGCCACAACGCCCCCGTGACCCACCTTTCTTCAGTGGTACCGACGACCACGACGTTGACGACTGGCTGGCCTCAAAGTTTTCGTATTTTATTGGCTTTTGAGCTCATGTGACATCACGAGAATTTAAACCAGCACTGATTTTCTGAGCACAGTCACATACGAAGTCGGGCTCTTCGTTCAATAAGTCGTTAACCATATAGCATCAACCAATACACTTCCCTGTGCAGCTTCCTTCGAGAAGTGAGAGAATTACCGTGCTTTTCATTTTCCTTAGAGAAAGAAGCACGGCAAGGATTACTTTTTGGAATAAAGAACATAACAATGCAAAAGGAGAAAAGGACAAATCATTTTCCTTTCATCCCAGCGCAACTGATGAAGGTAAAGACAGGAGCCAGAAATAAAATACGCCGTTAGAAAAAAGGCTTGACTATAAGCCGGAGAGCAGGCTGTCTGCTCCGTCAATCTCGGGATGAAATAACTCAACAAATAAAAAAAAACAAGGCATTCGATCGTTTCCAGCCCATTTCACCAGCTGTCTTGAATGAAACAGTATATCTTCATTCGTTTTCCCATTCTCCTGAGACATATCTTACAGGCGCAAAACAAATTTTCTGCAGCATTTTGATGCATCCGATTAAAGCGAGCTTAAGCATATGATGCGAATATTTCTCATCTAGAAGGAGTTTGATGCAGAAGCAAAAAAGCAAGAAGAAACGCCGAAAGGGTTCTGCCTCACTATCTTCTCGTCGACATCCGATCTAAAAAAAAAAGTAAAAAAGCCATTCTCACAGTCAGATGCTTATATATTTGTTATATGTTGCGTCCACGGCAAAGCTTCTGTTCGTGGACGCACAACACTGCAGATCTTATGAATATGGCGGGCGTTTTGTTTCTGGGCATCTTTACGTATTGAGATACTTAGCAGTCTCGCTTTCCAGTGCTTTCGCTAGGAGCCATGCTTGCGTACCATTGCTACCGCCCATTCGTGTCTATTGCAAACGCGTGAAATCAAACTGGGAAACGTGAAGAAGGGAGCTGACTTCTCTCACACACTATCTTTATTCCTGCTGTGTATTTAGTGTTTTGCATATGCTTCTTTTTCTTACTGGCATTGGCTGCGTCTGGACGTATGCCCTGAACATTAAAAACGCTAAAGCTGCGTTTTGTGTGGCGTCTTCACTTGTTTATTCAACCCTGCTGGTTGAGGTCAGCAAAAGTCTGCATTTTAATTCTTTCCCCGCAACTTGCACTGTTTTTGCAAAAAATAATGCTGGCTTCTAACTCACATTGGCGAGACGATTCTTTTAAGTTAGATAAGCATTGCTTACGAGGCAACGTGAGTACAATGCTTTCTAACAAGGTTAATTAGATTTCGTGCTTGATATGTGGCTTAAGAGAACTTTTTGTTGATCTAGTTGGTGTCTATTCATTATAAATGAAAGGCAACAAAACAACATGCACACACATAAGAAAAGAAGAACGGGACAGAGCACCACTCACAACTGATTTATTGTGCAGAAAAACATACATATATATCTCTGCCGCTGCATACGCAAGGAACACATTCAGCATCATAATGTATAAGATAAGCTATGTTCAAGAAATGTTTCTCTGCATTATACAGATTGATCGACGTGTCTCTGACGCACAAATTGCCTTTCTTTCCGATATAAAACTCTTCAATTTGTTCTCTGGCTTCAATTAGCTGGGTGATTATCCTATGCGCTCTGTCCCATTCTTCTTTTCTTGTGTGTGTGCTTGTTGTTTTATATAAATTATAATTGATATGTGGCATATGCTCATCACTAAACGACTGAAAAGAACATCATGCAGCCTGGTAAATTTTGAAAAGACAGCGCACACCCACCCCGATGTGTGAACAAATGGGGTAGCTCTGCTTGCGCCCCAAGCACTTTCTTTATAGTATGTGTGGTGTCGAGCTTTCTTTGAGCAGGGCATCGTTTGGCGTGAAAATCGCCATAAGGTTTCAATACCGTATCGCGAGCCGGCCGTTCCTTAAAATCCATCTCGGGTTCATTCGTATCGATTCGCACTTATCCGAGCCTCTCGGCTGGCGGCCGCACGTCGCCAGAGTTTCCCAGCTCGGTGATTAATCTATGCGCTCGGTTTCGAAGTAGTCCTTTTAAAAGCAATGCAAAGACTGGTGCAAAGTTTTAAAAGCTATGGACTAACCTCGTATGCCTGGCTTCAATTTATACAAACAGCGCACCAGGATGTGTCTCCCCAATTGCCGCTAACTTCCAAGCAGCATGGCATGGCTTAGAAGAAATCTTGGATGTCAGTAGAGGGAGCAATACGAACTCCAAAGTCATTGCTTTCGGAACAGCGCCCTCAATTTGTCGATGGCACTGCTTGGTCGAATATCTGTAAGCTTCAACCAGTTTTAATTGACTTCAAGCTGCGCTGACGCGAGCTCATAGGATGCCTACAGACGCGTTTCAGAAGAGCTCCTATCGCTGTTAACAACTTTGTCCAACATTTGTAAGCGCACCCTTTGCACGCCCTTATTTTTGCTGTTTTTGTTTCTTTTAAAGGGTGCGATTGCGCATTTGCACCTTCAGCACACCCATGAACCCTATAAGGGTGCACAGGTGCAAGGGTGTTGCAGGAAGACAGGGTGCATGGGTGTTTCTACTTGTACTTTGGGCTGGAAGGGTGTGTCGACTTGGACTGAATGGCAGGATCGATTTTATTTTTTTGGTAAAAGAAGCAGGGGAAATGACATGGAGTAAAAGGAAAAAATGCGCAGGGATACGCTTATCAACAAGTGAGCGCTTAAGCACAGAATTATGCTTGAAGAGCTATCGAGAATGGCCCAGAAAAGGATAAGTGCTTGCCTATGTAGATCATTCGAAGTAGTTATATATGTTTCTGTAGAAGCGCTGCAGAAAAAAAAAGTATCAACGTATGTGCGTCACCCGCTTTGCGTGTATATACACTGTCCTTTATGCTGTGAGGAGAATTGGCAAGACGGGTTACACGCATGTCATGAAAGCCACAGCCATCCTCTTAATGCGAAGCATTCTTGAGCTATTCCCTACTCAGTTTTCGCTCTAATCACTCGCCTCGACGTGCGCTCGCCGCATCTGAACCAAAAGATGCCTTATCCCATGTCAAAATCACAAAAATACGAGATGATGCCTCGCCACGACAATCACCGAGTAGAGCTCCTCGAAAGAAAACGTCGACGTCTAGCCGCAGACCGCCGCTGATATACGTAGCGACCCGGACGTGCGCAGGTGCGGGAAGTCAACCGACAGCGGTGCACCCGCGAAGCCGCCAAAGAACTCGATACGAGGCTTCAAAACACGCATGCCGTTAGACGTTGTGAGCGGTCTAGAATAACCATCTATGCACTCTTTGAAAAAAAATGTGGTAAAAAGGTAGTAAAGGCTGCCGTTAATACCTTTTTTTACCCGTTACTAAATTTGTACTACCTTCTTGATTTGATTTCATTTTTATTTGCCTTGATGCAGTACACATTAAGCATGTGAATGTTTTTACAGAAGGAAGCCTCAAGGCAAAAACCGTCAGGGGGACCTCCTGTGAATAAGTTAAACAGTTAAAGCACAAATATAAGGCAGCAAAACAAGATTCTGATCATCTTACGACCTTAAAGGAAAAGGAAACCTGTATGAAGGGCAAGCGGCCACAGTCAGAACTGGGCATGGTCTTACTGATTGGTTTCCGATCGAGAAATGAGTGAGGCAAGGCTGCATACTGTCGCCCTGCCTATTTAACCTATATGCAGAGTGCATCATGAGGAAGGCCGGTCTGGACGAGTCTTCAGCTGGAGGGAAGATTGCTGGAAAACGTGTCAACAACCTTAGATATGCAAATGATGCCACTTTAATGGCAGAAAGTGAAGTGGAACTCAAGAGACTTCTGATGCGCGTACAAGAAGAGAGTGAGAAGTTTGGGCTTAAACTGAACATTAAAAAGACAAAGATCATGGCGTCTTGCCCTATAAAGTCCTGGAGCATCAATGGACAAGAAGTGGAAGCTGTGACAGATTTTCTGTTCTTGGGCTCCAAGATTACCTCGGAAGGAGACTGCAGCCATGAAATTAGGAGACGCCTGCTTCTGGGAAAGAGAGCAATGGTTAGCCTTGACCGCCTAGTAAAGAGCAGAGACATTAGTCTGCCAACCAAGATCCGTATAACACGTGCTATGGTCTTTCCAGTTGTGATGTATGGATGCGAGAGTTGGACTGTGAAAAAGGCTGACCGCCGAAGAATTGACGCGTTTGATTGTGGTGCTGGCGAAGACTCTTGAGAGTTCCTTGGACTGCCAGAAGATCAAATCAGTCGATATTGTCGACCATAAACCCGGATTGCTCATTCGGGGTTTAAATTCTAAAGTTAAAGCTCAGCTACTTTGGTCATCTGATGAGAAGAGAGGAGCCGCTGGAGAAAGATTTGATGTTGGGAAATGTTGAGGGTCGCCGGAGAAGGGGTAGGCAGCGAACGCGATGGTTAGATGGCATCCTCGAGGCACAGCAGATGAAGTTATGTAATGTTAGGAAGATAGTGAGAGACCGGAAAGCGTGGCGTGACATGGTCCATAGGGTCACGAAGAGTCGGACACGACTGAACGACTGAACTGATGGTAGTAACTCCTGCTGTTACTGCGTTTTTTGACTGCAACTAACTTTGTACGACCTGATTACTACCTCACTGAAAGCAGGGGTAGTAAATGTACTTGACTGTTACTACAATGATTAGAAGATATCTGATAGTATACACGATAGGAACTTCAAGTATTCAGCAGTCCTAATTACATTGCTACTTTATTTAGTTTTTAATATTTATTTATTTTCCATACCCTCAATTACCTGGGTATTATAGAGGGGAGTGGGGTTACATAAATAATAACAAACAAAAAGCGACAGTTTTAGGAAATAAACGCAACACAATACAAAATTTCCGAAAGTGAACTAGAACTAAATGCAGCAAGATCTGAAAACAAATGCCAGTGCTGATCTCTGTTTGAGATAACATAGTGCATACGCGGCACCTATGGATTCTATTGTGTGTCTTCATGCGTTGATTCTGAACTTTTTTTTTGCGCAGAGCGATCCAACCTCACGTTTAAAAGCTTCATTGAAAGCCATATCACCAGGACTCAGATTAATCCACTTAACCACTCCCTTCAAAGACAGTAAAGCACGAGACCGTGCCTTCATAACGGTGGAAGATGCGTTCAAAAACAACTTTCCCTTAGCCAGCCAGCTATGTAACCAATTAGAGCCCTGGACTCATACTGTACACTGCCTTTCACCTTTAAGGATGCACCTTTATGGGTGCGAGTTTGCTTACAGTGCATACCAGGTGGTGTAATATCTTATTCATGGGCATTTGCTGCACAAGACTAAAGCCGTACATTCCGTTTTTTAACCAAGGAGAAAGTGAAGCAAGTAGTGCGGCCATCACTTTTAAAATGTTCCCTTCGTCATTTGCGTTGAAATAAAATAAGCCACTAAGCCCAACGACTCACCGATGCGAACGACTTCCGGTAGCGCTCCTCCAACTCCAAGTTCACCAAAGTGCAGCGCTGCGGTGAACCCGATGAATAATGCAGGACCCCGGAGCTGCATTTTGCTTTCCGTCGACAAGCTTGTCCGTCCGCAGAGAAGCAGAAAAGGCGAAAGATTGAGAAAGCGGCTTTTCCCGGGGCTTCAGCGCGGATCGTTACACATCAATCGTCGTAGCCTAATGGCCGCGGCCTACTCAGATGGACCGGCTACCGGCGCAATTCGGGATTGGCGCTCAACGTGACTTCTACCTTATAGTTGAGCCTAATGCTTCAGAAGAAATGTGCCAAAAGCTTTCTTTGTCGTTCCGTAAAGAAGAAGCCACAGAGGTCCTCTAGAGGGAGTCATAAACGGCCGATCGTCAGTTCTTAAAAGAGGCTATCCTTCGCAGACAGTAAAAAACGGAGACGATATCCAAGAGACCTAATTTAGAAATCTTCAACTGCAATGACACTGGGCAAAAACAAAGCAAAATACACTTAGCCTCTTACTTCAAAAGACTTGAAGGGCTTCATGACATAGAATCTGAACGGATCAACCTCGTATTAGTTAAACATTTTGAAGGATGCATGAAGAGAAAAAAGGGACGCAAACACTATAGAATTGAACACAATGTACTGTTTTCCTTACCTGCCCGAACGTGAGATAGCTGTCTCTTCCATAAAATATCATTTACAAGAGGCTCTTGTTTCCCTAGATACTCTTGACCTAGTTGCGGATTGAGAGTAGGTGATTTTATAAGCTTTTTAGAAGGGCTACAGTGGCGGAATCTCTGTTTACGCCTGGCAAATGCATGCGCAGAAATTACTCATTATAATGCTACTCTGCAGATGAGCAGGCTTCAACAGTACTAAAAACATGGCTTCATTTTTTTTTTGTCTATGTCACTATAGGAAATAATTGCACGCAGGAATTGTCCTTAAATCTTACTCTCGTAGGCAGTTGTCTTTGTGGAGTCTAAATAAATTCTATCAGAAGTTCACTCAGCCGGAAAAATTGTCTGCTTCGACTCGCCTCTCCAAAAGAACACTGCATTTAATTTAGTGAGATTCAGCGACTTGATCGCGCACTCGCACCACTATGTAGAGTGACGCGACACTGGTCGCAATGACGCGAATGATAGACTCGTCAGTTGACAGAAGCTGTTGGCTGACTTACGCACGTTGTTTTTCCTGTCTCTCCCAACAGAAGCACCTACCGTACAAGGAGGAAGAAGTGACGTCTCAACACCGTGCCGTCCAAGCGTGGTCACACACACAGAATTAAAAAAAAAACACTATAGAAAAGCGCCGCAACCCCTTCCATTCATCCGCTGATCATCACGAAGATCAGAGAGATCAGTGTTTAAATTGGGAAAAGGACACAAACGACCAATACGCAGCGAACATTCCCTAACGATACCGATGAATGATGCTCAAGCAGGAGACGCCGAACTCTTTCTTCGCCACCTATCCCAGTGAGCTCCGTCAAGGCAAGTGAAGTGCCTGCAAGCGTAGCCCGCCTGCGACTGAAAGAACGGGTCTGCTTCGTCGGCCGAGATGCCGGTGCGCCGAGTGGGAGCGTCCCTTTTCGGGAGCGGCGTCAATGCGAGGGAGTGGAGAAGAGGTGTGAGAGACATCATGCGCGTGGGCTGGCGGGAGTTGCTCAAGCACAAATCGGCGTAAGAGGCGAGAAGGTCTCGCGAGAAGGAAAGGGCCAAGAACACGCACCGGGCTTCCACTACTTGCGCGTTGTAACGAAAGAAAGCAGTGTTGGGCCCACATGGCGCCATCTATGGGCTCTATCATGCAACCTGAGATTTTTCATGCTGCCGCGGGATTTTCAATGCTTCTTGGAGCAACAAACTCGAATAGAATTCAAGAATTCTAAAGAACTGATAAATTGTGCACCTACGTATTCCATGTTTACACTAGCGAGCGCCAAAATCTGGGCGTTGTAATTTTCGTTCAGTAAACACTTCAGCATTAATTACTGTCTGAAATTTACTATCTGGCGTCAAATTTATTACGTCAAATGTAGCTTCTGCAATCACACCTTTGCCATGTTATTACGTATCATAATAATGATGATAATGCTGAAATATCGGTAAATAATTTCAAACTCCGATCAAAACCGCACAGCCCTAGTGGCCTCTACCAATTCTTCATCCCGGAGAAGGAACGGAAAGTGGCTCTGATTTAGCAGGTGTATGAGGAATATCTGAAAAGTTTATTCTATTGCTCTGAGATGTCATCGCTTATTTTGCTATTTTTGGTAATTGTTCACGTTGGAAAGCCCGTTATTCTTGCTAGACGCATGGGACGTGGTGCAAGGAGCCATGGGCTGCAGAAAACGCAGCTGGCTGTTGATTGCATGTCACACCTGTGTAGACCATGTCATATAGGGTTGTACGATCATATTGAGCTTTAGTGCAGTGAAGATTGTAACTTACTTGCTCCTACGAAAGACGAATATTTTTGGGGTCATTTTGCGGAGGCCGGTTACATAGACGACTTTGTCAAAGATGTAACGCTATGGCATTGTGGTCTACACTGTATACTTTCCTGCACATTGACTTGACCTGGCATATCTGAAGGGGCGCCACCAAAAGCACAGTGCCATAATTAACGAAGTTTTTTTTTTTTTACAGGAAAAAATGCGCTACAAGAACATCTCAGGCCCAGCACTCGAAACCTTGCGTTCTGCCTTTCCCAAACATTTTCAGATAATTTACGGCTTCGTGCCACACTATCAAAAGTGATTTATTTCTGTTTACTTAGGTTATAACATTTTTTTCCGGCTTGAGTCACCGTTTTCACTTTCCGCGTGATCGCAAAACTAGGTTCATTGAACATTATTGACAAATAAATCCGATTACCTCTGTTCGAATTTTTTCTTCAACAACATACAAGCATTGAGGTTTTGCTTACGCGATGAAAGTTCACACCATCGGCATCGGTTGTCTGTAATACCACGGTATGGTGGGACCAGCTGTTAACACTGTGTCCTGCTTCTCAAATGAACCTGGACAGCGGCAGATAAAACTTGCAGCTCTGCTCATTCGATTTATTACTACAGCTCAAGTACGCAGCACGACTTGCTGAATGCATACATGCCCGTTCACGTGCTCGTATAGAACAAATCCGGCCCTGTATTTTGGCCTATATAACTTGATGATCCGGGACTCTGCTCTGCTTCTCCTGCTAACTGCGCCCAGCAATTGCTTGATTTGTGCAGTAGGCGGCGGAAAAAAAGTAAGAATCGGTATACTTCCCCATGACTAATGTGGCGACGGTGTAGTTGCATTAGCTGAGTAAACACGGCACTGCCCTGAAAAGTCGTGCTGTAACCGAAGCTACGTAGGCAAGCCATGATGGAGATCTGACAAAGCTTTCTTACACTGGCATGAAGTTGGCAGGCATGCAAGACATATAATGTTAAGGAAGAATGGTTGAGTAAGAATCGTAAAAAGAATTTGGCTTTCTCTTTTTCTTGTACATATCTGGAACTGTTGAGCAGAAAGTTCTTTTTGAAAAATCGGGTAAATTTAATAATTCGCGTTAAAAACAAAAAGCGCGCACCAAACACTAGCCTCCTCGTAGCACACAGCGACGCTGTTAGCGGATGCGCTAAGATCGGCGTTCCCAGCCTGCGAAAGAAGAAAAAAAGTTGAGTGGCGCGTGCTGGATGCGTACGCACGCACGGCAGAGAGAGAGAGAGAGAGAGAGAGTAAACTTTAATTGTCTACCGGAATAGCGTGGGTGGTTTCCTCAGTCCATGACACCATTGGCTTGGGCTGCCTCCCGGGCCCTGGTGAGGGCACTGGTGAACAGGCTGCGCTGCTCAGAGAGACTCGTGTGAGCCACCTCTCCCTCCCACTCAGCTTGGCTGAGTGCTCTAGCTTTATATTTCTCTAATTACTCTTTGCAGTTTCTTATCCTGTAAACAATGTCCGCGACTTCGCCGCATGCAGTCCATGTGTTATTTGTGAATTTTTCGGGCCAGATATTGTGGTACTTTTCTAGGTTTGGGGATGTCCTAGCCTGTATATTCCTCCAGGTTACTGTCTCCTGTCTGCCGAGGTCATTGCGTGGTTCTGCGTATCGATTTCTTTCTAATTTGAAGTATTGTATCAGGTTGTTTGGTTCGAGAAGCCCGCCATGCTGGTCCTGTTCTTCTGGTGCTCCGCTGCGACACTGTAAATTCCCTACAGTGGTGATACAGCCATGAATCCGCACCACGGCGTCTGAGACTATGTGCCTCCAGCAGCTGCTCACATGAGAAGAGCTTGGAGACCGCTGCACCTCCCATCTACTCCCTAGCATGCGGAAGCTCCTGGGTGAAAGCAACGCCGACTCGAACGGCGCACTGTTGAGAGCGTTCTTCCTGCAGCGCTTGCCGCAGTCCAGCCGCCTCGTCTCGGCTGCTGCGAGAGAGATGTCCCTTGGCCCTAACCCAGCTAGCTGATCGAGTCCACGACACGACTTCTCGTTCCGCCGCCGCCCTCTCCTTTCCACCCAAACCCTTTGTTAATTCACGACCAGAAACCCGATCTACCTGCTGGCTGCTTCTTTCGATGCCCTTCGGACGTCGCGCATGCCCAGCACGGCTTCTCCTCAAGTCCTCGTCACGGTGCGTCTTCGTCGAGAGGTTCCCGCTTTTACAAACTTCACAGTCAGCTTATTTTCTGGTGTCAGCGAACTTTTCGACACCGCTCAGGCCAATGCACTCTACCATGCAAATGTTCGGGAAATGCATTGCGAGATCAATGACGCGGCATGTCGTAGTCATTGACCGCATTTCCGGCCTGTGCTTCCTCGTCGACATTTGGGCCGAAAACAGCGTGCTGTCGTGCTTTAAGGTTGACCGTACTTCCAAGTAACCTGGACTCGCTCTCCGTGCGGCCAGCTCAACCTCCATCGCGATGTATGGCCCCCGGTCCCTCACTATGACCCTTGGCCTGCGGCGCATGTTTCGATGAGTTTTCATCATCGCCGACGTCCAGCAACCCATCCTCGGATCCAGCTTTCTGACTCATTTTGATCTGGACGTTAGCATACGTCAGCATACGTCGCCATCGTCCATCGACAGCACGACGCGCCCTTCCATCACTGGCGTAATATCGATTGTCGCTTCCACTGGCATCCGCACGCTGGTCCCGTCATGCCCGTACATCCAAGTCCTCGCAGACATTCCCGAGGTTAAGAAACCTTGTAATCTGCAAGAGCCACCCATGAATGGTATAACCCACCACACTGTCATGCGTGCACCACCCGTCGCAGCTCGTGCGCGCTACCTATTCGGTGAGCCTCTGGCGAATGCTAAACGGGAAATCGGTCACATGCTCCAGCTTGTTCTTATTCGCTCTTCGTCCAGCATTTGGGCCTCACCGCTCCATTTGGAGCCCCAAAAATACCGGGTGACTGGCGTCGGTGCAGCGACTACAGACTTTTCAACACTCACACAATCCACGACAACTATTTCCTTCCACATATCCAAGACTTCATTGGGCATCTAGAGATGCAAGAACTTTTGTAAAATGGAGCTTGTCAAAGCGTACCATCAAATCCCCGTTCAACCTACCGATATCCCGAAGAGGGATCACTACGCCCTTGACCTGCTTCAGTACGTGCGCATGCCCTTTGGGGCTACGCGACGCAGCTCAAACTTTCCAAACATTCACTACTGAAGTGACACGCGGCCTCCCGGTTGTATTTGCCTACATCAACGACTTCCTCGTTGCGAGTCGTAGACCCCAAGATCCCGAGCGTGGCCTTCGGAACCTCTTTCAATGCCTCCAAGAATTTGGCTTGGCTGTCAACGCCCAGAAATGTGCCTTCTGTTCTTCTGAGCTCGAGCTCCTTGGCCACTACATCTCGTGGCAAGGGATTCATCCATTGTCTTCTCACGTCCAAGTTGTTAAACACTTCCTAACACCCACTGCCCTACACAAGTTCTGCGAGTTCGTGGGCGTAGTAAATGTTTCCCAGCGCTTTATCCTGCGCCGCGCTGATTGTCTTCACCCACTGACCGACCTTCTTCGCACAACCAAATCCTCCTCCTCCGCGATTTCCTGGTCTCCCAAAACTCAGGCTGCTTTCATGGTTGCATGCAGAACAAGCCCTCGCCGATTCGATCCTTCTCATCCCCCTAGGACTTCCGCGCTCATATCGGGGTGGATGCTTCCAGCGTGGCCATTGGTGCTACTCTTCAGCAGAAAATTTACCCCGAGTGGCACCCATTATGTTTATTCTGTCGGAAGCTCCAGCCTGCCAAGAATTGCCACAGAGTATATGGCGGCGAGCTGCTCGCCATCTACTCCCCCATCCAGCATTAAGGCCATTTCTTGGAAAGCCGCCATCCTACGTTTTAAGGAATCATAAGCCCCTGGTGTATAGGTTCCGTACGAACGTTTGCACGCACGTCGGGGCCGAACTTCTTCAGCTGGTCTACATCCCTGTCCTGTCGTCTCCATCGGTATGTCGTCGTTGTTGCGCTTGAGCTATTAGAAACTGCATATCGGAGTTCACAACAGATATCTGGCACATCAAAAGGAATCGACAATGAGGCAGCTGATGCACTTACACGCATTACCTCCATCGGCGTGTTTACATCTGCTGTGGGCTGGAAATATATGTCCCGTGAGCAGCTAGAATACCATAAGCTTCAAGCCCTCAGTGACCACCCCCATGCCGGTCGTGCCTCGTCTTTTCTTGTGCCCAAATTCCTCTGATGCGACATGTCATCGGCTCTACCGCGTCCATTCATCCCGGAAGACTTTTGTCGTGCCATCTACCATTCCAGCATCGAAGCCACATCGCGACTCGTTACCCTCTGATACATCTGGCCGAACCTTATCGTTAACATGCGATACGTCTGGCCGAACATTAACACCGATGTCTGCCAGTGCGCCCGTCCGCTCGTGCCTTATTTGCCAGTCAGCTAAATTGACCCGTTGTACAAGACTCCACCCCAGTCTTTCCTACCACCTGGTTGTTGATTAATCACGTTCATTTTGACTTGGTTGGACCACTACCTACCTATCATGGCTGCCAGTATATTCTGAAGATGATCGACCGCTTCACTAGTTGGCCGGAGGCAGTGCCCATTCCGGACATCACTGAGGAAACAGTTTCCAAAGCCTGTTTCTGATTAGAATTTTAGTCTATCCCATGGTACTGGTGATGCCATTATTACGTAGAAGTGGAGTTAATCTCGTTTCAGCATGGGTTTCCCAAAATAACGGCTTGAGGGGCTAGTTGGTGCTGCATCGTATTCAGAAATGTGGCGCAACAAACACAAACACAAGAGAAGATACACAACACACGCGCACACTACCAACTGTAATAAGAATCTGAAAACACTTCCTCTTCACCACTCCTCTTCTTCTACACTCAGGTACATCTCATCTTCCTCTTCTTTGCCGATGTTTATTGTCTGCGAGGAAGAAAGTGCCACTGTTTCCTTGGCAAAGAAGAGGAAGATGAGATGTACCTGAGTGTAAAAGAGGAGGAGTGGTGAAGAGGAAGTGTTTAAGATTCTTATTACAGTTGGTAGTGTGCGCGTGTGTTGTGTATCTTCTCTTGTGTTTGTGTTTGTTGCGCCACATTTCTGAATACGATGGGTTTCCCGTTCGGCTGCCCTAGATTGTCACCCCGGATCGTGGCCGCTAGTTCGAATGCGCCGTCTTTACTTTCTTCACCCGTCTGCTCGGCACTAAACACTGCCACACCACATAAAAAACCGTTACTGCTCGCCTCAATCACCACATTCTTATACGCATCTTGGCCTACGCGCCGGTCTTCATAGTGACCTTGGCTGTTCAGCGGTCGAACTCGTCTTCGGTGCACCCCTGTTGCTTCCCAGAGACTTGTTCGTTTCTTCAGCTATCTTGTCCCAGCCCCTGAAGTACCTTCAAATTCTTCAGGCCTTCATTCAACACCTGCGCACAGTCCCTGTTCGATTATCTGACCGTAAGGTGTTTGTGCACCCATATCTTGCGTCCTCGATGGATATTTTCAAAGGCGAGATGTTGTAGAGGCGCCTTTTGCCCTTCATATGATGGCCCGTACTGCGTCCTAAACAAGACGATAACATCGACGACTGTCCTGCTGGATGGTTGTGAAGAGGTAGTCTCTTTGTATCGCCTCAAACCCGCATACATGGAGTCATCTCTCTAGGAGCTCCCCTCCGATGTTGCTAACTTATCTGCCAACTTGCTTGCCGCCAAGCCACCCTCATCACTGCCCCGTCGGTGCGCACATTTCGCCGTTCCACCTGAGCGGCGGGCCCTGTAGCGCGCTGCTATACATCTTCTTTTCCTATTTATGCGTTTTTATCAGTTCTTTTTTTGTAGCCAGTAGAGACAGTTTTGCCGTTTTTGATCCCCAATAATAGTAAAGCAGTAAAGCAAGCAAATGTGGTATTCTGGCTCTTTTGACTATGACTGTGCAGTTGCGCCGAGGGTGTGGCCATTTTTTGTCTCTATTAGTGCAGTACCAGAACACAGTGCACATCATCGAGGAAATGTTTTGCATATTGTTCAATTTGCCATTTTACGTCTCGTCTACAATTCCAGGGGAGTTTCCGAGCATACAAAAGAAACTTCTCTATTCGACTACCAAGCCAGTATAGCAGCCCTTGAGGCACATTGCAAGGTCGTATAGTCATCTAGGAAACCGCTTCCATTATTCGCGAACGCTGACTGCGGCATGTAGAGACAATTTATTATTTAATAATACGCAATACAAAGCGCATTAGCGCCCAAGGTGCTTATAAATCACTAAGCGACTACGTCATCTAAGTTAGATCAGGGGAGTCGCAGCTGTCGGAACAACGGTTACTGACAAACAAGCTTAATTACTTGGCGCATCAGTTTCGTTAAATCCTGTTAATGAGTTCCTTGACTATAAGCGATCTTTTATATTTCCCCTGGAAGACGAAGCTCACTTTATTTTAATGCACTAAGAAATAAAATACATCTATAATTACCACGCAGAGAAGAAAGTGTCTGCTGCAGGCGGGTGAAATCTTTCTTCGCGCTTTCGGCAAGTGAAAAAAAAAGGTCAATATATGGTGCATCGGAGATAATTTTCGGTTAATATTTCAAATTTAAAATTGTCGCATAAAACTCTGAAGACATATGTTAAAAAGCATTCTTACTAAATATGGCAGGCTTTTGTTGTGAGCGCAGCCTCCAAAAACTTTCCTAGCCCTAATTGTCAAACAATAGCCCGTGTTGCAGACCAACCGCGTCAGACGTGTTGAACAGCGCAAAAACAGTGGCACTCGATTAATAAGCCGAGTAACAAGAGTAAACAGCAACAGAGGGTCCAAAAGTTCACATGAGGACAAACGGAAGCAGACACCGATGTCATCGTTCTTTTCATGCCTGACAAAAGTAATCGTTCGATACAAAATTAGTTACACTACTAGATTTCTGTTATGAGAGCGCAGTTCTTATTGGTTTCTTTGTCGACTGAGCTGTGTCGCCGTTGGTGCCGGCGTTGTTGGGCTCCTGAAACACGGCATATGTCCACAAGGAAGGATTGACCAAGGTATAGGTTCATACGTACGGAAATTTGCACTGGCGATTACCACAAAAATATTGGTGCCAAGCGTGAATTTTGAAAAACGTAGTTATGAAAAACGAAAGAAGAATATTTTAAGAAACATAAAATCATAACGTATTGGGAAAGAAATTTCAAAGATTTTTTAAAACTTTAGCAAGTCGATTTATCAGTTACAATTATGTGCATTAACTCTGCTGGGAATGGCCGTAAGACACTATAGCAAATTCAAACGTGCATGTGTCAGCAAATTTTTTATGAATTTCAGTCACGTCATTTATAGCTTTTCTGTTCCTTCAGGATGAAATGGGTGGTATGCCAACTCGGATATTAAGGTTGTAACGACGGTTACCCAGCGGTGGACTGAATGGACGATCTTTCAATACAGAGACGTGAACAAACCTTCACTTCTGTGGAAGCCGCTTCATTCTGTGGAATCACAAGACTGAAATGCTTCATGAGAAAGAAATTTCCTCTTTCAGCGCCTTTTGACAATTAGCTGGACAGCCGATGACAGTGGTCACTTCAACTGGGATGACTGCGCATTATCCAGCATATATGCTTTGTGGGGCTCTGCGTCCTTTTTATTGTTTGAAACCGTGCGTGTTTTTTCCTGTTTGTACTGCCGTTTACCCGGGCAGCGCGAGTGCGCATTGTCGAACTGGCAATCGTGGGGCGATAGTTATCTGCGGGGAAACGGAGGTAGGTAGATAAGCGCGTCGAAAGCAAGACTCGTGGTTTTTACCCTGCGGGAGGCCAGCTTGGGGTGGGGGGGGGGGGGGGGAGGCGGTCTGCGAGTGTCAAGGGCCAGCGGAGCGTGCACGGACGACGGTACGAAGACCTGCATTAAGAAGACGGAAGTAGTGCCGGCAGGAATGGCTTCGACGTATGTTGTAACTGATTCAAATCGTTACGGCTGTTGTAGTTTTAAGATAACTTCGTTTATTTACAACAACAATTGAGAATCAAATACAACATCTTTAAGAGGGGAGCAAGAGCTCGGAAATACACATGCTTATCGATGGGGCTCCCCGTTCGTTCTGTCTGCCCGCATTCTTTTTTTCCCTCCGGTCGGAGGGGTCTGCGGTCCGCTTGTCTTGGCGTTGGCCCCTCTCCCATGGCATCCCGCAGAGGGTGGCCCGGGGAGGAGCTGTCGCCGGCCATAAATTGCTGAAGGCGCCTGTTTAGTGTCAGGCGAACACTTTACACAAAGGGAGCAAAAAAAGGAGAGAAAAACGCAAGTTTCAACACTGCCCCGCCGAATGAGCTTGCTCATTCTCCGTTTTCGAAAAGCTCTAATGGGTACAGTAGCTGAACGGGACGTCGTATCGTTTTCCCCTGCGACATCCTGACTTCACAAGAGCGAACTTTTCCGTCGCGCCCGGGATTTATGGCAGCGATGATCCCGCTCTTCCAGAGCAGTCGCGGCCGGTTCTCTCGGACCAAAACAACCTCTCCAACTCGAGGATTCGCGGAATTGGTTCGCTTAGAGGCGTACGCAGAGCGCAGCTGCCCCAAGTATTCTCTCTGCCATGCCTGCCAAAACAAGTTCAAGATCTGGCCTCTTTTCTTCCAGAGCGCACGCAGCGAAGCCGCGGACGTCTCAATGGCTCGTGTTTCGGGCGAAGGCAGAGCAGTTAAGCGTCTTCCGGTTAAGAAGCTAGCCGGTGTCAGTGGGGCGCCGTCCTTAGGGTCCTCGTAAGTATACGTGAGGGGTCTGGAATTTATCACTGCCTCTACTTCGGCCAAGACGGTTGACAGCTCAATAGCGTCCAGGCAGTGAGGTCCGATCGTTCTCCTCAGCGCGGTTTTCACGCTACGGACTAGCCTCTCGTAGAACCCGCCCCACCACGGCGCCCGCTCAGCGATAAATTTCCATTCTATGCCTGAATTGGCGAAATGGTCCTGTGTGTCAGGGTGTCGCAGGAGCTTCCACAAAATACCCATATCTTTCGAGGCTCGTTTAAACGAAAGAGCATTGTCAGAGTAAATGATTCGGCACAAGCCCCTTCGCGACACATATCGTCGGAACGCCTGGATTAGACGCTCAGTACTCATGTCCACAACAAGTTCAAGATGCACGGCCCGCGTCACAGCACATGTAAACAGCACAATATATGACTTCAGCGTCCGACTGTTCTCCCTCACCATGAGGGGTCCGGCGAAATCCAGGCCCACGACCTGGAACGGGTCTGCTTGGGACGTTCGATCAGGTGGAAGGAGCCCAGTCGGTGCATCGAAATGAGAAGCACTATACCGCTTACACACCACACACGACCTCACCACACTTTTCACCAGCTGACGGCCGCGCACAATCCAGTACTTCTCTCGAAGCTGCACGAGTGTGTCCCTGGCGCCTGCGTGGAGCTGCTGTCGATGGGCTTGGTGCACCAACAGAGATGAGTAATTATGCTCCCTGGGAAGCACAATCGGGTGCCGCTCATCGTGCGTTGTGTTCGCTGAGCAGATCCGCCCTTGAATTCTCAGTAGCCCGTTTTTATCTGTCTAGAGCGTGAAATCTTTCAAGGGCGAGTCGCTCGGGAGGCGGTTGCCTTTCTTTGTGCGCTCGAGTTCCTCAGAGAATGCACACCTCTGAGCCCTTTTCAGCCAAAATATTTTTGCATGTTCACTTTCTTCCGCGGTTAAAGGGCCTGATGTTTTGTCAGCAGTCCGCAAATTTCGCACAAATCGGAAAATCCAGCCTGTTACTCGGTTTACCCTCGACGCTGAGCTGAATTTCTTGAGATCCAGCAAGTCGTCTCCTTGATCGCAGGTGGAATTTAAGACACCGACCTCCCTTTTCTGCTCAAGCTCTTCAGTCGTGAAGTCGGCCGGTTTTGGTTCGGCTGGCCACCTTTCAGCTGCGCTTGTAATCCACGGTGGCCCGCTCCACCAGAGCTCGCCGGACTTCAGCTGTGCGCTTATCAATCCCCTGGTCATGAGGTCAGCAGGATTCGTTTTCCCTGGGCAGTGCTTCCATGTCGTGCCTTCCGTGTTCTGCTGAATCTCAGTTACGCGGTTTCTGACAAACTCTTTCCACCTTGCCGCATCTCCACGGATCCAGCTCAGAGTGATCATGGAGTCCGTCCACAGATACACGTTGTCGATCTCGACTTCGAGATTGGCTTTCAAAAATTGGCACTGTCGTGACGCCAGCAATGCAGCCATCAGCTCCAGCCTTGCAAGTGTGACAGGTTTTACTGGAGCCACACGGCATTTAGACATTACCAAGGTGGATGTGCACTGCCCAGTGCTGCTTTCTGTGCAAAGGTAGGCTACGGCGCCGTAAGCCTTTGTGCTTGCGTCTGCAAATATATGCAGCGTCCTGCGCACCGGGTCTCCTGCGTTTTTTGTATCGTAGGTACGGGGAATCCTGAGATCGTTAAGTGAGGAAAGGTCCTCACACCACTTGATCCACTTCTCCAATATGTGACCTGGCAGCGCTTGGTCCCACGAAAGGTTCTCTTTCCAAATCTCTTGAAATAGTGCCTTCGCCCTCATCGAGTATGGGGATAAAAATCCAAGAGGGTCGTACAATCGTGCTGTTGTTTGCAGTACAAAGCGCTTGGTGTTTATCCTTTCCTTGGAGAATTCAATGATCGGGTCCAGGGAAAAAGTGAGAATGTCTTCGTTTGCCTGCCAGGTGAGACCAAGCACCTTTAACAAGTCCGCTGGCTGTCCTAGCGGCCTTTCGTTCGGGCAACTTTCCGAGAAAATTGACTTCATCTTCTCGCTGTTCGATCCCCATTTATGCAAACGCATTGAGGCTGCTTCAAAAATGCCGTTTGCCTGCTCGTAAATTTCTGCGGCTTCTTCATCGTTGGCAGTACCACACAGCAAGTCGTCGACGTAAATGCTTCCCTTGAGAAGCTCAGCAGTATCGGGATATTGGTCTTTGACACTGTCAAAGTGGTGTCGCAGCGTCGCCGCCAGCAGGAAGGGACTAGACGTAACTCCAGATGGCACGCGTGCCATTCTTAACACTATGGTTTTGGGGAGCGGTTTGTCCGTTTTGGGGCTGCTTTGATACCACAAAAACCTCAATGAATCCCTGTCTTCAGGAGCCACCCTAATTTGTAGAAATGCCTTCTCCACATCGGCCACCAGCGCGATTCTATGGCGTCGGAAATTCAGCAGCAGCCGAAGAAGCTCTGGATTTAAATTTGGTCCGCTTTCTAAATTCTCATTAAGAGATTTTGCTCCCAATCCATGAGCCGACGCGTCGAATACAATTCTCAACTTTGTCGTGCTGCTGCTCTCACGAAGTACAGGCTGGTGGGGCATATAGTAAATATGTTGACCGTCGCTACAAGCCTCATCGGGCACGATCTCCGCTATGCCTTCGGTCACTAAGCGTCGCACTTCGGCATCGTACTCACTCATTAGAGCAGGCGTCCTGCTCAGTCTTTTCCCCAGCTGGTGGAATCGTTTTTCTGCTACTGCTCGATTGTCTTGAAGATTGACTTGCTCCTTCCAAGGAAGCTTCACCTCATACCACTGATCAACAACCTTTACGGTCTTGGTAAAGCCTTCCCAGAGACACTTGTCGGTGGTATCTTCCTGTGTGTCGGAGACTCCAATGCTTTCCAACTCCCAGAAACATCTCAAAACAGGCTCAACTTGTTGGTCTGCAACCGTAGTTCTTAGCACGACTGCATGGGCGCAAGTGACATCTTTGCAGGGGAAAGACGTTTGCCCCTGCACTGCCCAGCCAAACACTGTTTCGAGTGCCGTTAGCCTGTCGCCCAGTTTTTTAACCTTGCCAGTTAGAAACTCCCAAAAGTGATCTGAGCCCACCAGTACGTCGATCCCTGCTGTATTGGGATAACAGCATTCGTCACCCGGTGGCAAAGAAAGCTCGTGGAGAGTCTCTATAATTCGCTTATCTGGACTAGGAATGGCCTGTTCGCATATTGTAGGCGTTTCTAAGGCTTCAAATTTGAATTGAGTTTTCGGATCGTCCTTTGCCAATAGACACACTTCAACGCGCCGGAATGTGCGCTGCTTTTGCTGTCCTCCGAAAACCCCAATCGATAGTATCTCTGTTCCGAGCAATTTGCACCCAAGTTTTTTAGAGCAGTCTTCTGTGATGAATGTTCTCTGACTGCCGCTGTCAAAGAGAACTCGGGAATTTTTTCTTGCTTTACTTCCCTTGTTCAAGGCTGTCACGGTAGGCATTAAGACGGTGCGGTGACTGGGGCCTTCTGATCCTGAAGCATGCAGGTTTACGGGTTGCACCCCTTCGTTGGCCGACCGTGCGTTTCCGGCTTCGTTGATTGCAGGGTCGCATAACGCTGTCGCATGTCTGCGCTTGCACTTTTTGTAGCTGATATTGACTCTGCATTGCCTTGAACGATGTCCATGCTTCGTGCACCGAAAACATCCGCCTTTCGCTGTTAATATCGCTTTTCTTTCTTTGACTGACATCTTCGATTGGCACTCTTGGCTGTCATGACCTTTCGATTTGCAAAATACGCATTCCATGCAGGATGATGCACCATGCAGGGCTGAGGCGGAAGAAGGGTGAAAGTTCCCTCGTTGATTCCGGGTCTAGTGCCCATCAAAATGAGGAGAAGGCTTACCATGCGTGTCGTCGGGCCTGTCCTCCACCGTCCTCTCGCGGCTCTGCAGCTCGAAGCGGAAAAACCTCAGCAGAGATTGCAGAGGCGTCACCTGTGCGGGGTCTGATGGCGAGCTCGTTGACCCAGAATCATCGCTCATCGTTGACGCTGTTGCCTTGTGGGCCTCAGCATATGTGCGATGAAAGTCCAGGATCAACTCCTTCGGCATAGCACGGAGAAGGACGGGATACAGCATCGCCTGGTAACCACCTTCGTCGATGCCCAGCGCCTTGAGTCCCCGCATGTGAACTTGTACATCATCATATAGCCGCCGCAAGGCCGCCACGTTCTTCGCAGATACCACAGGTTTCACATCAATCAGGCCTTGCATGTGATCTTGAATCAACGCTTCCTGATTCCCAAAGCGCTGCTGCAAAATGTCGACCGCGTCGTTGTAGCAATCACCTGATGCTTGCAGTCCGGCGATAGCTGTCTTGGCCTCCCCTGTCAGCAGCGTCTTTAGGTAATTTAGGCGATCTATGTTGGAAAGATCTGCGTTCTTGTGAACTGCCACCTCGAACTGTTCCCAGAATGGCTGCCAGTTTTTCCGTTTGCCGTCGAATTTGGCCAGTTCCAGCTTCGGAAGTCTAATTTTCTGAGCCGCGGAACTGGTACCAATTGAAGCTTGATTCCGGATATCTTGAGTCCCGATTGCTTGTTCAGCTTCATCTTTTCTCAATTTTAGACGGCAGATGCAGATAGTCACTTTGTTGCTATATTCGATGACTTGTTCAAATTCAGCTTCTGCTTCATCTTCTTTAACGGTAGGTTCTATTGCCGCATCCACATCGATAAGCTGTTGCTTTACCAATTGTAAACGTTCGATGAGAACGCTCACCTTTTCGATCGTGGGTAGTGGTTCAGCGCCCAAGATGTCGTCCGTTTCTTTGGTCAGCCGCGTCGCTTGGCTTCTGATGGTCTTTCTCTTTTTCCTCAGAACATCCATGTCGCTGCTGTCGTTGGTCGTTTAGTTGCTGGGTCCGGTCGATAGTCCTGATTTCCGTTCCCGGGTTTCGGCACCAAATTTTTGTTTTACTGTTGTAACTGATTCAAATCGTTACGGCTGTTGTAGTTTTAAGATAACTTCGTTTATTTACAACAACAATTGAGAATCAAATACAACATCTTTAAGAAGGGAGCAAGAGCTCGGAAATACACATGCTTATCGATGGGGCTCCCCGTTCGTTCTGTCTGCCCGCATTCTTTTTTTCCCTCCGGTCGGAGGGGTCCGCGGTCCGCTTGTCCCGGCGTTGGCCCCTCTCCCATGGCATCCCGCAGAGGGTGGCCCGGGGAGGAGCTGTCGCCGGCCATAAATTGCTGAAGGCGCCTGTTTAGTGTCAGGCGAACACTTTACACAAAGGGAGCAAAAAAAGGAGAGAAAAACGCAAGTTTCAACAGCGTATTCGCATGACTTGCTGCCACGCGAGGAGCAATGTTTTTGTGCCGCCGTTAGCGTTTTGGCCCTATCGCTCGCCCTATTCCCACCACAGTGTTTTGTCTCGCCGCGGTAAAGCCCTGACCCTCGTTCTGCTTTATCCTTTGTGTTATCTTGTGTGCCTTGACTGTATGTTTCGAGCGCAGTAGCACTTGACGTTGTTTCTTCTTATTTTAGGCTTTTTCGTCTATCTGTAATAAACCGGTGTTTTTAAAAGAGGCTGGATTTGTCACTGGGCGGCCGAGACCATCACTCGCGGATCCATTTTCTGAAGATGAGGCTTAGATCTTTATCCTGGGGAACGCCCCACTAGCACAATATGAGCTTCACAAGAAATCAGCAGTACTAACGCCATTATTTTCGGAAGTAGAAATCCGCGGTAGTAGAGCCCTGATCGAAAACTTCAGAGCAAGAAGTTGGCAGAGATACGCATGCGCAAGACAGGGGAGAACCACATGAGTCCCCCACTAATTCTTTTTTTCTTCTGCCATCGTTACTCGCCCAAAAATTACTCACCTAAAAAAAAAGGAAGTTGGAGGGTTGAAATGCACAAGAATGCAACGATGTGTAACACAACACCTAGTTGAGACGATGCTAGCGCATGTCGAAAGGAAACATTTCCAAAGCAGAGAGAAGCAAAAGCGCAAAAGGCCGCAGCATTGAACAGCAATAGAAAGGCAGCAATAAAAACGTAGCCTAGCACCTGTAGAAAGAAATAAACGAAATGGCAAAACGAGCAAAAACAGCGCTAAATAGGACAAAAATCAAAACAATATTGCGGTGGTGAAAATGACACTAATGCGAACTGCTTCGCGTATGGCAAAACAACAGACTGAACGGCAAAACAATATGAAGAGGGCTGAAGGCATGACGAAGATAAAAATTCTTGTCAAAAGTGCAGAGATGCTGGAAACGTATTAGTCGCTTAGATGTCTCTTAAAAGGAGAATGGCGAAAGCCCGCCCTTTCTGGCCTATCATTTGCTTCTCATCGTTTGCCTCAGTTCTGGACATTCAAGTTGTTGTTTCACATATTGGTGGTTTCGCAATTATGATGAATCATGCCTAATTATTGTAATCATTATCACTGATCGCTATGCATTTTTACTCGTTTCCAGTCAGTTGCAACAATTCAAGTCGTCGATTGACATATCGGCTGTTTCTTATTCATGATGAGTCGTGCCTAGTGATAGCAGCCATTACCACTCACAGCTAAACATTTTAATGATTACCAGTCAGTTTCAGTCACTACAATTCTTCGTTTGACATATTGGTCGTTTTGTAGTCATTAGTAGTCACGCTGACTCATGCCTTGTCCTTTTACGCATTTCCACTCAATTGCAGCCATTTCAAGTCGTCGTTTTACATATTGCTGGTTGCATAGTCATGGTGAGTCATGGCTAGTCATTGTAGTCATTACCACTCATCGCCAGGCATTTTTACTTGTCTATAACTTTTATTCATTACCTCTCACCATCAATCTTTTTCATTATCAATCTAGAACAGCGGCGCAACGAGATAGTACAACGACAGAAACACAACATCCGCGCACATTGTCAACTGTGACACACAAAAAACAACGGAATCTTGACTACCTCTTTTACACCCAAACATAACATCCTCCGCGCTGCTGTTCTAGGTGTGATGCATCTACTCGCCCCACAAGCTGCTATTGCAAGCGACACATCAGTGCACGGATGCGGCGCACTGATCCCGCGCACAGATTTTCGCTCCATGAGTGTGGAAAGGCTTTCGCCATAAAGATTGAGATGCGAAAATTCGAAAAATGTGGGCGCAAAGCAAAACCACAGACAAAAACATTGAGAATGCTAAGAATTCTACCGAAGCAGATAGGCATGATATTTATTCGTTCGAAAGGACAAACACGGTGTCCCAGCACGTCCATCTATTAGCTTCTTGAAGGTGGCTGTTGCTATTACTTGCGGTATCAGTTCATTTCTGCTTTTTTGCCAGAATCTCAGTACTATTATGAAGAACCCGAATCAGGAAACTAAGAAAATAACAAAAGCAGTGACATTGTGACAAAAAAAAAATGTCTATAGTGCAAATTCATGGCATACTTAAGTTTTTTGACTGTAGTCCTGATGTGCTCCTGTTGTCTTCCGTTTTCACTTTTCCTTCAAGGCTATTATTTATTTATTTATTTATTTATTTATTTATTTATTTATTTATTTATTTATTTATTTATTTATTTATTTATTTATTTATTTATTTATTTATTTATTTATTTACAAATTCTGCACCCTTGTCGGCACTCTTGAAATGCATCCTGATACCTACACGACTAAAACGTTTAGTGGCCGCAAGGCTTTATTGAGAAGTCAGTCCCGGCCATAGTAATGTCGTGTATGCCTCGGTGATAAAAACGTAGTGGACGCTTTACATTAGGAAGTAGCTTACATTTATGTAAGCACGTGCTGCTGGTGCGCTTGTGTACGGACCCGAGCAACTAGCATCTGATATACCCAACGCGGAGAAAATTTTCAAACACCATAAAAGTTTTCTGTAATGTTCTAATCGCAGCTGATAAACATAATTCTTATGAGCCATAGGCTTTCTTAATATCAAGCGAAATTTCGGGCCTCCAAAACTTTATGAGATTGACGACGTAGTTAAAAAGTATAATTGAGGAAGAAATAGCGTCTCCTAACTCTGCTAGCTCCTGAGGATTTCCCAGATTAATCTTCTAAGGTGTGCGCTGTACTCAAACACATGTGACAATTGGTAGCTATTTTAAGTCGCGCTATAAACGTCAGTTGCTTTCTGAGAACAAAGTGTTCAGATCTAGCGGTAGCTATTAACCGATTCTACAGCCCGAACTACTCAGATTTGCTGCCCATTTTTCGCATAGTCGCCGGTGCAGTCCAGTTCCAACTGAACCTTGTGCCTCGCAGTGCCTGTAATCGTCGTCGGTACAGCGTGCTCACACATGCATGGTGATATGATCTGCAGTTTAAATAACACGTGTCTCCCGCCTGGTGGAACCTTCTTTTTGCCTTAGTTATTTTAAAAATGTCTGCTAATTATTTACAAAACAAACGTATGTAGGTTTTAATAAAAATTCAATTGAAAAGTTAAATATTTACCGAAGCGGTATATTTCACAAAGTACTTAAATACCCGCATTGTACCAGAGCAAATTGCATAAAGGAAGGGCGACACAGGTTGTGTACAGCATGCAGAAAAATGGCTGTTAGAAAGAACGCGAAAAATAAGCTCAAAACAGAAATAAGGAAAGACAAAACAAAGAATCACAAGACACGAAATGCAGTTCATAGAAGATGGCATAAACGTCAAGAGTATAACTTATGTAAAAAGGGATAAGGGTAACAATGAAAGAAAATGAGAAAACCGTGCAGGAAAAATGCAAAAATACTGTTGAAAAAGAGAAACCTCAAAAGCCTCCCAAGGCTTGTTTGAAGTCGTTTTCTCCAGTTACATTTCTTAGTGAGGCAGAAAGGTTATTCCAGTCAATATTGGTCTGAGGAAGAAACGAGCAAGAAAGGTCTGAGTGCGGAATAATATACCTTTACACTGAAAATACGGCGAAATACAATGTATAATTGCACTGAACCCAAAAGAATCGTAAGGCTAAGTAATAGTGGTATATTTTAAGTAAAATACACAGACGAGAAACCTTTCTTGGAGTCGATACGAGTGGTAGATGTAAGTACGCTTTCAAGTTTGTACCGCTGACTGTGTTTTGATGGCCGTTTGTGTTGTACCTGTTTGGACGACTCTTATTGCCTCAAGAGACTGTATGAGGATTACATGAGCGGGATCTGAAATAGATTATGGTTATTTCAGTTCAGAGAGAATTTACGCTGTACATAGCACTAGCAGTAATTTTAATTATTATGGCGCAACGTAGAAATTACGGCCAATGTTTTCTAGAGGATAACCGGCTTAGGAGCGACACAGATAAGATGGGATTTCTATGGTAGATCGTTGGTAATGGTAAGACCCAGGCAACTTTCTATTGTCACAAATATTTATGGCACGTTATGGAGCACATGCGTGAGGAGTCATGACGTTGAACGAGATGCTAACAAGGATTTGCATTTATTGATTTTTAATTTCACGCACAAATGTACTGCGGCATTCGTTAATAACGTCGAAGTCCTGAATTTCAAGTCATCTAAATTACCAGTAAGTTTACGGCATAAAGCGCAATCGTTATCAAATAGACAAATTTAGGAAGAGACGCACGAAAACAAGCCTTTTGTGTAAATCAAGAATAAGAGATGACCCAGAAGCGGCACTTAATGAACACCGGATGGGAAAGGGATCGAAAGCGGTAAGCTGATTTTATTACTTGTTAAAAACTAAACGCTGAATTTGGAGACAACACTACCCTAATCTATTTCGGAAGGTCGATGTTCGGGAAGCTTAGTTCATGAAGTAGAGCATGCTTTAGTCTTGCAGTGGCATTAGAGAAATCGAGAAATACGCAATCATTTGAGAAACGCTAGTATAAATAGGCCTGCAGATCAATAGTGAAAAAGACACAGTGAATTTGACAAGAGAAATGCTGATGAAATACGTGCTATGTATCTGAAAAGAGAGAGAATCTATTGTTGTTATTAACGTTTTCAAAGAGCAGTATCCCGTGCTCAGTACAGCACAAGCTAGTTCACGTTATTCGCACGCACAGCATCCACCACATCTAGGTCGATTGCCGCCCATGTCCTACGCCTCTGAGGTACGAACGACAAAGGGTGGCGCCCGTCTCGAGCGCGTTTCTGTGCAAAGTCAGCTGAGCAAGCAACTGCACGCCATCGCGCGCGACTCGCAGAACCAGTGCAAGGGGGCTGTGTCTCCACTTCCTCTTTTTGTAGCATTGCGCGAACTGGGTAAGGCAACTCTGGTTGTTTCAGATTTTCCTTTGGGCGCTGACTCACTTCCACTGCTAAGTTTGCACAGCGGTAAGACCACGGACGAGCGGAGTCAATGGCTCTTTGAATAGGCCTCCTTTCCCTCCATTCACTGTCGAGCCTTGTCCCACATTTATCATCCTTGCAGCACTTCCTGTTCTTTTCGGTATGGCCTTGTTATTTCAGTGAACAGGATGCTTATTAAGCGTCGAATGGAATGGCATAAATTACCGACTGGCAAACTCTTACGGCATTTTTGTCATCCGAAAGCCGTTTACCAAGAGGGAGCATGCTTTTCCACGTTAGAAAATACAGCTGATAACGGACAACACAAATTCTAACATTATACCTCTTCCACGCAAAGCTGATTGGGAATAATATCAGCACCAGATATGCTTATTACTGCACGTCCTATAAATGACAAACTCCGTTCTTTTTTTCGTTGTGTGGAGGCTTTCAAGTTTAGTCTAGTGTTATTTGAGGTAAAACACTTTCACGCACTTTTGATTAAAGCAACCGTAAAGGCGCAGTTTGTCATGAGACCTTCTAAGCTGGTAGCTAAATATTCGTCATACATGCGGACATGAACTCAAAGTATTAGGCAAGGTAATAAAAATCAATACACATTTAAAAACAGAAACGCAACAGACGTTACCAAAATGAAAACGACCGCCCGCCTACAGTCAAATACTAGATTTGGAACATACTCCTTTTTTTTTTTCTGTAGCGATTCTTTACAGCTCAGCTAGAGGGATGACCATGTATCTTCAAATGGGTCTATAAGATTAGCATTTACGTTTCATTAATTCTTTATGTGGAATAAGGTAGCTTACACTAGTAACAAAGCGTTTAAGCCCGAATAAGGGACGGGATGTTTTGTAGGAACAGTTTTCTATTAGTCAAACGACATAGACTTCGACGTTTGGAATACTTGGATAAACCGTCTACAAGTTCAAACAACTGCTCGTCATGTCTTTTATTTCACTTTTTGGCTTCGTCCTCCTGGTAATAATGAAAAGGCGTCTCTCTAGCCGTTCCTCTCGTTCATTGATCTGAAAAACAAAATCCAGTCCAAATAGCAAAGGCCTGAAAAAACGCTAATAGTAGAAGCATAGGAAAGAGAGAGGGCGAAAGAGAGAGAGAAACGAGGTCGTCGCAACGTCACTGGGCTTCCGGCTCTCATCTTCTTTCCACGATTGTCCAGAATTTCGCGACTGCCTCAGCTCTATCTGCAGTACCGAGTACGACAGATTGTCTCCCGGGTCGACATGGGACACGTAACGGGCGCAGTGCGCACGCTTCTCCTTGCCGCGTGGCTTTCTTCGGGCGCCAGCGCAGCTTCGTCCAAGGCTAGTAAGGATGTCGTCGGTGACACTTTTCCCTGCAAGTCAGTCTTCGAGCCGGCAGTCCCTTTCGGAATGAGGTTCTTCGAACGTAAGCGCAATTTCTTCTATTTGATTTTCACGTATTTGACGAAAAACTACCCGACTGCCTTCAAGAGCCCTAAACCGAAACAGAGCGAGAGAGAGTTTCACGGCGCTAAAAATCGCACTTTAACGTAGGTTTACATTATTGCTATCAATATTATATGCACAACATAAACGTAACCTTTTGTAATTTAACCGGAAAAAATAGTTTTATTTTCAAGGAACTTTATTCACAAAATGAAATAATATGTACAGACACTGTTTGGACCGATAACTCAGTAGGCTAATGGTCGGTCCAAATACAAATATTACTCCCAGGTTCAGCCACAGAGGATCAAGGATTGAGAGGAACAATAGGGATATAAACACAACATTGCTTTCGTAATTACATACATCTGCAACAATACCACACAAAGTGCAAGTAAAATAAAATACCCACATAATTATGAGTACCAAATAAAATTGATACGCATAATAGTACTACCATGAAGAAAACTAGAACACGAAAGAATAGGGTTGCAAAGTGCAATAAAGTGCAAGGATTCTCATAAAACCTATTACGCACACTAATAGCATGTGTGCAATAATAAATAGCAGTGTAAAGCATGTTTAAAAAACTAGGCAACAAAAGTTAATTTCACTAAGAAAGCTGTTCAGGCAGAATTTGATTAGACTGGTAATACAGTTAACATGTCAATTTAAACTTTCTGGAGGCTTTTACCGCGATCGGCAGTTCATTCCATACCTGAACACCATTGAACTCCATCAGTCGCTCACCATATACATTTCTACATTTGGGAAGGTTAAAATTACAGTTTTGGGAAGGTTAAAATTACAGTTAGATGCCTGCCTAGTATTACGCGAAGGCTGGACAAATAGGCTCAATGGAAGGGGGGAGGATTTGCTGATTATATTGTTGATCACAAGCGCAATTTTGTAGTTACGCAAGGTTATAGAATGATAGTATTTTGTTGGCATTGTAGATGGTGCTGCTGGTTTGATCAAAATTACTAGTTATGGCATTCAATACCCGCCTTTGAAGACGATGTAAAGGCGACAAATATGTTTTATATGTTTGAACCCAAGATTAACAGCAGTAAGTGATATGTGAATTGAAAAACGAGAAATAGAGAGAACGTATTATATGGTAAGGAAAATAGTATCTCGCCTTAATGAGCGTGTGGCACCCTAAGGCTAATTTTTTGCATATATATATATATACGTTGTTAATTTGCTCTTTCCAGTGTAAATGGGAATCAAATATAACCCCTAAATATTTAAAAGAAGAAACTGGTTCTATTAACGTGCTACCTAGAGTAAGTGTAAATGTGTTGGTAATAGTCTTGGGTCTAGAGTGAAAAATTATATACTTAGTTTTGGCAATGTTCAGCGTTAAGCGATTGTTGAAGAACCAGGAAGACAGCATTATCAGCTCATTCATTATGATCGTTTGAATTGCCTGAATAGAATCCCCATAATTACTAGAGCGGTGTCGTCTGCGTACAATAGTACTTGAGAAAAGCGAAACACTTGCGGGAGATCGTTTAGATAAACTGAGAACAACACGGGACCCAAAACAGAACCCTGTGGCACACCACAGGTTACATTATTGACATCTAATATAAAATCATTATTAAGTACTCTTTGCTTACGGTTAGATGAATAGCTGGGAAAAAAATTTAAGCGAGTCATTGACAAAACCGCAACTTTCCAATTTCTGCAACAATATAGGATGACATACTGTATCAAATGCCTTTTGAATATCTAAAAAAAAAAAACAACAATAGCTATTTTGTTCTGATGCAGGGCATAATTAATAACTTGCGATAAAGTTAACACTGTTGTGGAAGCTGACCCATTTTCGACAATTCCGTGTTGCTGAGGTGTAATGTCACGAAGACTGGGATTTATGGGAATCGGCAACAGGGGCAGAGACACACAGTCAAGACAGGGGTTCACGGGAAACGGTAACACAGAGACACAGGCTCAATAGTCCACAGTCCTAGCTAGCCGAAGCGCGCGAGAGTCTCCAACTTCTTCGTCTTTCAAGCGCTACCTCGAACCGTCAGGTGGCATTATTCCTCCCCCCCCCCTCGAAAAAAAAACGCAAGCTCACAGAAAAAACTGATCCGGATGGCAAACACGACTTTCAGCGGGTGAAATATGGCTTCATGCGAAGCACATGCACTAGAGCAGACGAGCACTGACGACTAGAACTTGGTACAGTTCCGTCTGGAATAACCTCGTACGTAACTTCTGAGAGGCGACGCAACACTCTGTAGGGTCCAAAGTAACGATTGAGAAGTTTTTCTGACAGGCCTGGGCGCCGGACAGGTGTCCACACCCAGACTTTGTCACCAGGCTGGAACACGACATAGCGATGGCGGTCGTTATATCGGCGTGCATCTGTTGCTTGCTGTTTTGTAATGTGATTACGGGCGAGTTGGCGAGCTTCCTCAGCGTAGTTGATGAATTCTTCTGCGTCAGCAGTAAGCAGCTGGTCGTCAGCCGCACACGGCAGCATAGCGTCGAGCATGGTCTGTACATCGCGTCCGTATACTAGGCGAAACGGAGTAAATCGAGTTGTTTCTTGGACGGCCGTGTTATATGCAAATGTGACATAAGGCAATATCTCGTCCCATGTTTTATGCCGCACATCCACGTACATGGCGAGCATGTCCGCTATTGTTTTGTTTGTCGCTCAGTAAGGCCATTAGACTGAGGGTGGTAAGCAGTAGTCTTTCTGTGATGTGTCTGGCTTAGTTGGAAAACTTCTTCAAGAAGACGCGCTGTAAATGCCTTGCCACGATCAGTAATGACGTATGAAGGGGCGCCATGGCGGAGGACAATCTGCGTCATTGAAAATTGAGCCACTTCGGAGGTTGTTGCACGTGGCACCGCCATAGTTTCCGCGTAACGTGTCAGATAATCTCTAGCCACGATAATCCACTTATTACCAGCTGACGATGGAGGAAAAGGGCCGAGAAAGTCCATCCCAATTTGGTCGAATGGTACTAGCGGTGAGGGAATAGGCTGCAGGAAACCCGCTGGCTTCAATGGCGATGTCTTGCGTCGCTGGCACTCGCGGCAACCTCTAACATATCGATGAACGGTGGCGGCAAGTTTGGGCCAGTAGTAGGCCTGGCGTACTCTGGTAAGAGTGCGTGCAACGCCCAAGTGTCCAGCGGTGGGTTCATCATGGCAAGCATGAAGGATTTCATCGCGGAAATCTGCAGGGATGACTAGAAGATAGGCTCGGTCACTGTTGCCGGCGCTTTTCTTGTAGAGGATTCCGTCGCGCGTACAGAAGGATGACAAGTTCTTAGCAAACATTCGAGATACTGTAGAATCAAAACCCTCCAGATGATCAATCACAGTTTTGAGGTCTGGATCAGCCCGTTGCCGGGCCTTTAAATCAGAGGAACTGATAATGCCAAGAAAATGGGCGTCTTCGTCCTTACTGTCATGGGCCTACTCCACGGGTGATCGAGACAGTGTGTCTCGATCACCCGTGGAGTTTCTTCATGTTTACGTCCAGATATATAAACGATAGAGTAATTAAATTCCTGCATACGAAGGCTCCACCATGGAAGACGTGCTGATGGGTTTCGGAGACTAGCCAGCCAACACAAAGCATGATGGTCTGTCACAACTTTAAATTTACGACCGTAGAGGTGAGGCCGGAATTTCATTGTGGCCCAAACGACAAGGAGACACTCCTTTTCAGAAGTTGAATAGTTTGATTCTGCCAGAATATTATTGTTGTAAATAAATATTTTTACTTGTTACTTGATATCGGCCTGTAACTACCTGGCTGGTTATGATCTCCTGCTTTATATATTCGAAATATTTTAGCAACATTCAATGTATCAGGGTAGCGATTATTTTCTAGGCAACGATTGAACAAGTGGCAAAAGTAAGGACAGAGGATATCTATGTTATCTTTGACTAACCTTGATTGAACGCCGTCAAGACCGGTTGCTTTGGTTACTGCAATCTTACTTACAACAGCTTTCATGTATTCAGTGGTAATAGGGCGAAAATGAAAATTATTCCGTACAGATGTTGGTACAGATGAACTATATAGCGATAGTGAGGATTGGCTAGTAATGCTACTACTAATGTTAGTGAAGTATTCGTTGAAATCATAATCAACTTGCAGAGAAATGCTATTGGGGGTGACTTCATTCTGTTTAATTATTCCAGTTACGCTTCTAGCTATCTTCCATAGTTGTTTCGTGTCCTCTTTGTTTTGACTAACCAGTTTAGTGTAATACAGTTTTCTCAATTTTCTGATCATGGCTACTGACTTATTCCTGCAATATTTAAACTGCTTTCGGTGATAGTCCTTTCCTTAATTCTTGTTCCATTTATTGTAGTATGGATCCTTTCTCTTTAGAACGTCAAGTATGTCCTAAGTTATCCATGGGCATATAGGATCTTTGTAGTTGCGTTTGATACACTCCCGTGGTGATTGACTAATTTTATTTTTGATGTACGAGAGAAAATTTTCAAATTCAATATTTACGTCATCATTACGTATAGTACTGAAAGTAATGCTCTTAAGTATATTTCTAACTCGCACGTAATCAATACGGAAAGATCACTTTGGATGCCTTTAACTAGACGGTGACATACAGGATCCGGGCAAGAGCATAAATGTCGGACAATGATGAGCAACCTGAACATCTTACACACCTGCCCGAAAATTCATATCAAGGTGACACAACATATGGTCAATGAGGGATTCAGTTTGACTGGTTATCCGAGTTTCAGAGTTGATGACATCTTTAAAACTGAATGATTGAAGAAGAAAAACGTAATCACTGCAGTTGTCTGATAATATGTCAATGTTAAAGTCACCACAGATAACAATGGGATGTTTTATACTCGCATATGATACCAAAATAGTTTCCATGTCAGAAATAAATTGTAGCATTTTAGAGTGCGGAGGACGATAAACCACGCCAATTACAGGGCTACACTGAAGTTTAATGAAAAGAACTGCAGTTGCTTCACTGCTGGATTTCTTAATATCGAGCTGCAGTAACGTAGTGTACTTTTGACAAAAAGGGCAACACCACCGCCACGTGTACTGCCAGACCTTGATAATGACAGCATTTCGTCACCTGAATAAAAACGGATTCGGCCTCTTTTAACCACGTCTCTGTGATAGTAATCACGTCATATATGTAGGAAAACTGTGACAGCATGCGCTAGACGATTGTCAGAAGTTTTGTGAATGCTTCGTACGTTGCAATTTAGTGAGCAAGCCTAGCTTGCTCTATCTGGGAAATATTGTATGCCATCTGATTAAAAACTCTTCTGAGATCTTCGACGCGTGTCACATGATGTACCTTGATCTTGTCTGCTTTTCTCATGAGGATTTTGTTATCGAATACCCAAGTATACTTCCAATATTTTTCTCGTTTTGCTGCAAAAGCCTTTCCGAGGAGCAGTTAATTCGCCGGACAAAGGTGTTCATTAATGAAGATGGGGTCGGGGTCATCAGAACTTAACACAGACGTATTTAGCCGGCATTTCTTAGCTGCTTTCAGGACACTGTCCCGGACTTTCTGGAAAGTAAACTTCAGAATGATATTTGACTTGCTTTTATATTTCGTTGGGACGCGATGTATAACGTCTATGTCTCTTTCTTGAATATCTGGTTTCAATGAAGAGCAAATGATTTCCATTATCTGAAAGAGGTCTTCCTCCTGTTCTAAGGGAATACCCTTTATCTTTCTTTCGACTGTATCGTTAGAGGTCAATAACCTCGCTCCTTATCTCCTTCAATTCTCTACTAAGACGGTTATTTTCCTGTTTGAGCTCGTGATTTTCATCCTTTACAGAAGCAAGTACTCTTTTCAGCGTAACCATCTCAGTCCTGAATTCTTCAAACTTTTCGTTCATGAACAGCACCGACTGTTTCACCACGGCCGCTCAATGGAGGCGCACTATTGAGCGGCCGTGGTTTCACATTTTCCAGTTCTGTCTCAATTATTTCTTTCAAGGCCTCTTTCAACCGTTCTTCTTTGTCGTCGAAACGAGCTTCGAAGTCTGCGAATGCCTTGGCCAACTCTTTTACAGTCGTAGGTGCCTTGTCACTCATTTTTTTAGTGAAGTAGACACTAATGACTAGTAACACTAAAAACGCGCACAAAATCAAACAGACTTGGAGCAGACCAGGAGCTAAATATTCAATCGCGAAAGATACTTGCGCAAAGCGTAGAAAGCAGATGAGTCGTTGTGCTATCCTGCGGCTGCCTGCTCTGCTCCAGAGTGATGGTCCTTACAGGTCCTTCTTTTGTAAAGAAAGAAAGATTCTACGTTAGAAGTCCTATTTCGTGGCGAGCGACTCACTTATTCTGCACCGCCCGGACCCTTGGTGCTTTCTGCTGCGCCGGCTCCACAACGAGGGCGGTGCCGAGAGGTGTCACGTGACACTTGCGGGACTTGCGCGCGTGGCATCGCGCAGGAACTTGAGAGCCGCGCTGTTTTCGAATGATGCTAGCTTGGACCAAACTGTCTTTTCATGCAGCGCTGGGCGTCATTGCGGTTCCCAAAATTTGAAAACTCATGCTGCTATTTCTATGAACAAGTCGGAAATATTTACTTACAATCAGGCGCCTAAATGCCGAAGATAAAAAGTTAACAAAAGGCGAATACTTGACTGCGAAGTAATTAACGGGACTGATGCGTTTTCTGTGGACCTCCAGCACTAGTATAAATATGTGGTGCAAATACTATTTAAACCTATATACAGGCAGCTCATTAGAAAAAAGACCGATGGGCCTCCATAAAGCATCCATTTTGCTATTTTGTTGCTACCTCGTATCGCCTTCGTATCCTGTCGCTGTGAGTTTCTGAAAGGAATAATCTTTTCTTCGGACAAGTGGAGGTAAAGTGTTAATGCTCTAATAACGAAGGCGAAACTCAGTTGGCTCAATATAGGCGAATTGTGCTCTCATATGCGCCCAGAATTTCTGGGTCGTTTCACATATTGTTTCAGCTAAAAGAAAACGATTCTACGGAGGGTCCTTGAGACTGCTTACTTGCAGTTAATGAGAAAGCCTGAAGATATACTAAGATGGAGCATAAGATTGATTAAGAGTGGAATAATTGGATTAAGAGGTTTATTAAGCTGTTTACGAAAGTAGAAAGCACATTAAGGCGGGTTCGCCGCAGTAACAAGCGTATGCTACAATCACTCCATCACATGTGTATACTGCTATTACAGTTACTCAATAATAGCCATACCGCTGAGAACAATATATCGGATATACAATGGACTGGAATAATTCTGTCGGGTTTTCCTTGTATTCTATGACAAAACATTGTTGTGGTTTAGCTCTGGCTAACCCTAGTAGAATTGCGAAAGCAAAGGCTGATGGTTCTTTTGCCTACTACATTATTCCCTTACGTGCCTGCATGTCGTAGAGGCAACAAGAATGCAAACGGTTCTGGCAGGCTGATTCTGGTATCACACTCCCGTATGAAAGGAGCGACCCGAGTTGGCAGTTCCTGCCCGTGGCATAGGGATAACATGAATTAAAACGTCATGAGGCACCACGGCACACAACGACGAGTGGTTAGACTTGGCGTAGTATTGCTTTCGCAATAAAAGACACTTTATTGTAATCCTGTAACAAACTATTATCTATTAGAACAATAAAATCTGGGTACTGAAGGCCAACACTAAGCGAGACAAAAACGAAGCAACGGTACAAAAACGCATAACCATACCACACTTAAAATGCGAAAGTGTGGTCACGGGGAACGGGTGGAGTCAAACAACGAATCGTCCAGGTGCTATGAAAGGAAAAACCGCAGAGGACCATGCCCATAGTTGAGTGCATCGGGGACGAGTATGCACCACAGCGGCGCAGAGGAGGAGGAAAAAGGGAGATATACCGAAGCCTCCCACAGAGAACCAGTCCATCATTAATTCTCAGCATGCCGCTGGTAGAAAACGCCACAAACGTAACTTTCTCAGTGACTGGGTGACTGGGGTACAAGCGCATATTGCTGGGACGGTAGTGTAAGAGTCCGGACCAGTTGGTGTTCCACTACATATTATTACCAGCGCAACACAGCAAAATGCACGACTAAGACACGAGGACACACAAGCGCTGAATTTCCTACATACGGTTTCCTAGTACGGTTTGCTTTTATTGGTTAAACAATACTACGCCATGGTTCAGCCCGTCGCGTAAACCCAGCCGGTAGCCGCGTTTGACATTTAGAGCGACCGCAGGTGGGACTCTTCTTCAAGCCGTCGCGTACACCCGGTCGGTAGCCACGCCTCGCCAAAGAAGAAGAAGCAGAAGACGAAGAGGAAGAAGAAAAAGAAAAAGGAAATGTAGAAGAATAAAAAGAAGAAGTAGCTATGTCTGCTTTGCTTAAGCAACCTACTGGGTTTAAGTACAGCTAAACCCCAGCAAATTTTTTTTCCTAGCCGCTTTCACTGTTCTTTCATTTCTGCAAGCTTATCAGATTTCCCGTCAAAGTTTGGTTCTGGAAAACGGGCTTCGTTCGGAATGCCTCTGCACGATAGTTTTGCGAAGCTTCCATTTTTTGTAATGTTGACGATAGCATGTGGACACGAAGAATTGTTACATGTTGAGGATGCAGTCATTAAAAATAAAGAATTCACCACTGCGACAATCGATTCAGCTCTCACCTCTACCAAGAAAGAAGACAAAGAGGAACCTATAAAGAGGCTTTAGAAACGATAAAGTCTCTCTGGGACTTTTTTTGGCCGAAGTACTCTGACTCATGAATGTGCAGTACACAATAGACACTCTACATAACTAGTAAGACTGCTGCTAGTTAGCTAGTAAGCTAGTAAGAATGCGCTTATAAGCTGATTGCTGCGAACTTTAATCGGGCATCAAATATCCTGGCGAAAAGCTTAGGTTGAGCAACGCATTTTCTCAATTTTTTTGTTCCTGGAGGCAAAAGTGGCAAATAGCTATCGATATGAACAAAACTGTATCCATTGCGTTTACTAACGAGAAAAAAACCGTTGCTTCTGAGTTGCTGTCATAATGGGATCAAATTGCAACCCATTCACGTGTGTAAATACCTTGGAGATAGTGCGGTTAAAATTAAAGCTAAAATAGCAGAAATGGAATTGGCGGTAGTCAATTTACATTACGAGGAAGCTGTCATGACAGCGGCGGCCCTAAAGAAACAAACGGTGAGTCCAGACAAAGGAGCGAACATCGCGGAGAGTTTCAAGGAAGGTCAGAGAGCGGAAAGATTAGACTGCGGACTGGCAGATACGGAAGGCGGCAATGTTGCCAAGGTAGAGAAAGAGGAGGCAGTTGTTAATTCGCCTGAGGTGCATTCTGACGCGACGGAAACAGACATAGACACAGTTAACACTGTGCTTCTCAGGGCTGCGAAGAACACGCTGAAATCTGAGGGGCGTGCAATTGTTGAAGATGTCCAACATCCGGCGCGTATAGAAGCGTCATTCGTATTGCACCTATGCATAACGGCACTGAATGAGGGTTGTAACAACGACGAAATGTGTGCCGAGGTAGATGTGGCTACAACGATCAACCCAGCAGAGCACTACGGTAGCGAAAGCGCAGAAAGAGGGTACTGCGTGCGTGAAAGTGTTACAGATTGCAAGCTCATGCATGAGCCAACTGTCAGCGATACGTTTATAGAGACAGAAGACCACGCAAGTACGGGCGTTCAATATGAGGCGACCGCGGGAATTTTGCTTGACTAGGGAGATGAAATCGCAGATCAACCGCGTGAGCCGCGGACACCACGGTAATCGAACCGGGCAAAAATGAGGCTGGCCTACAATGTTTCCGTGCGATCCGATCACAAGGATAACAGAGATTGTCGTCAAAGAATGAAGCGCACTATCCGCTCGACAGAAAGCAACGAACGCGAAAGGAGTTTCGATCAGAGTTTTGGAAGCGACGCGTGAAGTCTGGCGTGTGGACAAAGAGCAGGACGCTAAAAGAGTAAATTGCCAAAAGGGACCCAATTATTCCTGTGGGCCACACTGAATCAGCTGACCGCCCTCCGCCGCAGGGAGTCGGAGTCATTCCGCGCTTGGTCTGACGCGCTGTCGACGCTTGTGCACCAGCTCCATTGCTCAGAGGGAACGAGGGCCCTTTTGTTTCCAGTCTTGTGTTCGTTTTTGTTGTCATGGCGTACCGGAGGGGGGTTAAGGACATCACCTGCGCACTGGTGCCGTATAACATTTGACTCGTTCCAAGAAGTCGCGCATTACAGTGGCGGCGGAGATGTTAAATGCGTGTTTGAAGCGCCCTGATCGCAAGCATAACAAAACTAACGATTGGAAAGACTGCGACGTGTGTGTGTGTGTGTGTGTGTGTGTGTGTGTGTGTGTGTGTGTGTGTGTGTGTGTGTGTGTGTGTGTGTGTGTGTGTGTGTGTGTGTGTGTGTGTGTGTGTGTGTGTGTGTGTGTGTGTGTGTGTGTGTGTGTGTGTGTGTGTGTGTGTGTGTGTGTGTGTGTGTGTGTGTGTGTGTGTGTGTGTGTGTGTGTGTGTGTGTGTGTGTGTGTGTGTGTGTGTGTGTGTGTGTGTGCGCGTGCGCGCGTGTGTGTGTGTGTGTGTGTGTGTGTACGTGCGTGCGTGCGTATGCGTTTGCGTGCGTGCGCGTGCGTGTGTGTCTGTGTGTGCGTGCATGTGTGTGTGTGCGTGTGCGTGCGTGCGTGCGTGCAAACGGAGCGGCCGTGGTTGACGCCTCCCTCTGAACTGTCCCAGCTTGAGAGGAGGTCAGCGGGCTGGCGTCGCACTGACGGCCAGCGATTTCAGCCGTAGAAAAGCGTCGCTCCCGATAGGACCTTCGATTGTCCCTCAACCACCCCCAGCCATGCCAGCGAGTGGTTCTCGAAGAATTCAACGGTAGCTTGCGGCTAACTGCTACTATAGTGACGCCGGAAAGGCGGAGGAAGAGGAGCGCCTGGAGAAGGATAAAGAAGCTCCGAGGAGTACGAGCGACGCGGCAAAAGGACACTGGTCTCGGGTGCCGTGATGAGAGGCCGCACCTTCACAGAGGAGAAGTTGTGTTGCAATGTGTATGTAGCTGTAAATAAATTGTGTGTTCTGTAACCAGTCACAATAGCATTAATGATGCGGATGATACGACTTTAATGGCAGAAATTGAAGTGGAACTATAGAGCCTTCTGATGCGCGTACAAGAAGAGAATGAGACGTTTGGGCTTAAAGTGAACATTAAAAATACAAACATTATGGCATCTTGCCCTATCAAGTCCTGGAGCATCAAGGGATAAGAAGTGGAAGCTGTGACAGATTTTCTCTTCTTGGGCTCCAAGATTACCCCGGAAGGAGACTGCAGCCATGAAATTAGGAGACGTCTGCTTCTGGGAAAGAGAGCAGTGGTTAGCCTTGACCGCCTAGTAAAGAGCAGAGACATTATAGTCTGCCAACCACGATCCGTGTAACTCGTGCTATGGTCTTTCCTGTTGTGATGTATGGATGCGAGAGTTGGACTGTGAAGAAGGCTGACCGCCGAAGAATTGACGAGTTTGAATTGTGGGGCTGGCGGAGACTCTTGAGAGTTCCTTGGACGGCCAGCAGATCAAATCAGTCGATACTGTCGACCATAAACGCTGACTGCTCATTGGAGGGTCAAATTCTAATGTTAAAGCTAAGCTACTTTGGTCATCTAATGAGAACAGAGGAGTCGCTGGAGAAAGATTTGATGTTGGGAAAAGTTTAGGGTCACCGGAGAAGGGGTAGGCAGCGAACGCGATGGTTAGATGGCATCCTCGAGGCGCTGCAGATGAAGTTATGTGACTTTAGGAAGATAGTGAGAGACCGGAAAGCGTGGCGTGATATGGTCCATAGGGTCACGAAGAGTCGGGCATGACTGAACTGAACTATCTGTAATTAGAGTGAGTGGTCAAGATTATTCGGGAGAGGGAAAATTTGAAGAAAAGAAGAAACAGAAAAGTACCTGATATTTAACTACTACGGTGAAGGCCTTCACCATCATGCTGACGTATGTCCGCATGTATGATTGGGTTGAGGGCTACACGGTGTCTCGATACCTCAGGACAGGCCAAGTTGGCAGGAGCTATCGATTCAAGCAGCCACTTTCAACAAGACGATGAGAGGGGCATCGAACTCACTGGGACCCTTGGATCACGAATTTCATGCTCCCCCCATAAGCCACGCAGGGCCATCCTTAAGGCTATGTTAAAGGGGGCCTTTTTTCTATGTATAGCGCTGTTGCGCATATTGTAGTAACTTAAGACTGCGTGTTAAATGATGTGAGTGAGATAACAGTCAAACAGATAAATTGATTAGTCATTACGCGTGCAGGAAACAAGATGTATAGTACGGAACGAAGACACCGTGTGGAGCTGCAGTTGTAAGCCAATGACATTATCATAACAGCCCATTAAAACAGCTTAAGCCTCACCTCCTCCTACTTTTTTTTTGTTTCAGTGTGTTGTTTGTGAATGAGAATTGCATTTATAGGGCGAAAGCCTTCCTTGACTCATAAGCATCGGAAATGTTTCCAAAAAATGCCCGCAGGAAATGTTCGCACGAGCTGAAAACTCTGTCATCACCAGGAATCGAATCATCATCCGTCCGATTAGTGCACACAACTTTTAGTGCAGCATTAGTGCACACAACTGCTCCACACCGGGCCCGTGAGAAAACGATCGTAATTCTTTTCTAATGTGGATATTGGTAGTAACGATGGCAATGCCGAGGCAGTTAGTGATAATGATAAATATCCCCTTCAGGCGCGAATTAAATTTTCTGAAAGGAAAAATTTTTCCTTGTGTTATTCATGATCAGTAGACCAGACAGAAGTCAAGTGCAAGAAATTACGCCAAAATTTTCATATTTGAGCCCATTTTATTTGCGTCCACGTTTGTGGACATGGCGCCTCAAAGCTCCTACATGAGTGCGAACACTACAACATTTTCTTGTATTCTCTACTAAGTATGAGGAATGAATAAATGTTTTACTCTGAAAATACCTAAGGTACAGAAGAGTAGCCACTTGTTCAAGGCTTATGAAATAGATAAAAACAGTCATTCTGTGACGACAGGCAAAGAAAAATTCCGCATTTGCGGCAGCGAACGTGGCTCTTCGAAGTGCAGCCCTGGCGTCTGCATCGTTGTGCATTTGGTATGCTCATAACCTGGGGCGAGTGGTTGGTGCCATCATAGCGCGTTGTGCTTGTTGGCAATGGCTCTGCATTGTGAGGCTTCTTTTTGATCTCCTGTGGACCTTCGTTGCTCGGTCGGCCTCGCTTCTTTGGGGGTGCTTTGTTGCAGGCGACTAAGCTATTAGCCACATCACTCTGAAATGCGAGCAAATCTAATGTGCTTTTTTTCAGCAGTTGCATATTGTTTGCATCTCTGATGTACTCCAACCAACTGTTGCAAAGAGCAAATGAAACAAAATGCGATATTACTCGCACCGGCCACTTCCTTGTTCTTGTGCGCAGTGGGTAGAGGGACATGAAAAAATCCATCTTGTCGACGCCTCCCATGTACTTGTTGTACGCGAGGATGACTTGAGGGCATTCAATGTCGATGTGTGATTTAGAAGACTCGCTCCACCTTCGTACAGTGCCTGCTTCGCCTAAGCCCACGGCGGTTGAAGCCATGTTCACAATACTGTTGTCATGCCAGCGCACAAGAACAATGTCGCCATTTTCTGAAAAGAACTTCCCCTTCCTTCCTTCTTTAATTCTTCCTCAGTTTTAATAGAGCCACGTCAATGGTTTCTTACTCGAGCGAGCGCGCTTGCCTCATTTTCTTGTTCCTTGTCCTCGTTTTTCTCGTGCGCACAGAACGGTGTCTCGTAACAATATTTTCAGCACTAAGGCGCCATGTCCACGTTTGTGGACGCGCAATTCTGAGAGCCCACCAAAGCATTCCTTCTTTGCCTAAGGTAATGAAATTCAGCATGCCCCTTCTACATTACCTTACTGGCATGTTTCACATGACAAATTTCGTTTTTCACGACCATTTGGAAAGAGAGCACGCGAAAATAAGATCAACTTACTCGCCCCGCCGTAAAACGTGGAGACGTCCATCTTGACTTCTTGTTTACAAACACATTTCGATGTACCTGCAACAGATGGCGTCACATACTTGACAGGGAGGGGCCAGTTGTTTTGTGCGCCAAATTCAAAGGTGGGAACACGCCTTGCGAGCAAGCTACGACGACATTTGGGTCGCGTCCACATATGTGGACGCAGCGCCTGAAGGGGTTATGATAGTATGAATGGTAACGGCATTGTAGTTAGGGGCAATGATAATGATGGTTGTAGCGATGACAATGACGGTAAATTTAGTTTGTAGTAATGGTAGCGGCGATAATGATGATGGTGTTAGTAGTAATGACAATTACGATGCAGTTAGTGAAAACAGTACTGTAAAATGGCTTTCTTCTTTTTCTCTTTTAAGCAGACTTAAGTGCAGTCCTGTAATTTTTTTCTCTTGAAGAGTATTAATGTTCCGCAATGCCTGGATGAAAAGTGGTTCTATGGTATGCAGTGGTCAAGTGTGCATCATGACAAGTTTTCTTAAGCACGACTTGAGAAGCCACTCATTGTATCCAGCACAGGGGATCAGTCCCTCGGCAGTGAATCGGTATTGTAAGACTTCTTTGCAACTTCCTGCAGTGTTCCCTACGTTCGTTCACTTGTTCCTCTTTCGGGGTGCTTCCATCTTGTCGAATAATCTGTTAGCAACATCAGTTTGCAATTGGAATAAAAAATGGCGTTTTTTTTGTCGAATTTCGCTGCGCTTAAGATGTTTTACAAAGACGTTTTACAGAGGGCAAGTTGAAGTAACCTGCGACATCGCATACTGTCATTTGATGTTTGATACGTTTAAGTTGTAAAGAGACAATAAAACATCGAGCTTCATCTCAAATCCACTTCTGCTTGACTCTGCAATGAGAGCTTTCAATGCGGATGTGAGGTTCTGCAGCAGCGCTGCACAGTTTCAGTGCATAAGTTTCACGTATGGTCAGGATGGTTGAAGAAACAATTTTAATACCATTACTTCGCACCAGCAGATATTCTCTTTCCGAAATTCTTGCATGGATTTCCTAAAATCAGATTTCTTATCTTTAAATTAATGGTTCCTCACGTAAGATTTCTGACTCACTTCTAGATGTGCAATGTCATCGTCAAAAATATTTACACTGTCGATGCACACGAACGAAGTCTCACAGCTCAGATCAGCCCAGGGTTCAATGTGAGGTCCAAGATTTTGAACACCTGTTTATAATAAGGGCATTTGATTCGGTATTGTTTACCATAATAACCCATCAGTATAACAACACAACCCTTAGACATGCCTTACGTGTTAAGGGGCCTAGTCAACATTTGCATAAAAAAAAAACTTTTAAGCTCAACCACAACACTATTCCTTGTCTATGAGAACCATTGTTTGTCCCGGTTGTCAGTCGTGTTCTGCAAATCATTATGAGTTGCTCAGCAACTGTTGTTTTTTTTTTCAGCGAACCATATATTCGTTAGTTGTTCTCCATTATGGTTTGTCCCCAAGTGTTCCCGATTAAGTTCAGTGAGCACGTCCTTAGCAGACTCAGCAGACAACTAAATACTCGAAAGCTCATTGGTATGGAGTCGAGGGTTCTCCTCCCGTTTTAAGGATTATTACCTCCCGAAGTACTATATATGAGTCATAAATGACCCTGCTTCTTACCAGCTGAATGTTTACCATTTGTTTCATAGTTTGTAAAGCTTTGTAGCCTGCGCCATGATTAAAGAAAACACGGCAAGCATGGCGCCGCGCTCCGGCTAGCGTCAGCATCGGGCTGCTGCGCAAGCGGGCGCAGGCGCGCAGAAGGTACGAAGACGGAGCCTGACGCACGTTGTTGCTTGCAGCGTCTGGCTTTTGTTCGATGATGAAGAAGGCTTAGTTTTCTCAGTGTTAACAGCCATTTAAAATTGCGTTTTCATTATCATTTACTATTTGTGGCTCTTAACTAACCAAAGATGCAACTCGTACGAGAGCGCTCAATGATAAGAATTAGAAATAAAATTTTGGATTTGGAATTTTATTTTTTCGGGCTATGATAAATTCTGGTGCCGAAGTTAACGGTAGCTAGTTGTGCCTAGTAGATAGTTCTGATAGCCCTTCTAATGCGATCGATATCTAAGATATGAATGCTTAACAACATCTGGGTTATCTCAAAGCCTTTGTTGATACTTTTTCCCATCGATGCTGTAAACGTTCAGAGAGAGCGCAATAAAGGAATGCGGCAACCCTACAGTCAATAACAAAACCAAATCGCACCGGTGTGTCTGTGAAGAAAAGAAAGGAACGCAGCGTTATGCACCGCTTCTACGAACTGTCTAGAAAAAAAAATTTCTTAAATGACTCATCTAATTGTTAGGTTCATTTTTTATCCTTTCCAATGATGCCCAAGACATTACTGTACGCGAATTATCTCGTCATATTCGCCAACGACCGCTGCATAATTTATAAACGAATTTCTTTTTTTCACCTGTTTTGGTTTCGGCTTCAAAGGCCAAGCGATGGCTGTAACGTCAAAGACTAGTCTATAAATCAATCAATCAATCAAAGTGATCTTTATTTGTAGGAAACGAAATACATAAAGAATATTTGAACCGATAGCCGGGGGGCTAGTAGACGGTCCAGTACAGAATAAACTTGGTCAGGCAGCCGTAATGAGCGCATACAAACACACACACACACAAACATACAAAAAAAAAACGACTCAAACAGACAAGCAAAAAGAATCAACAGGCACGGAGAAAAATACTTTTCAGCAAGCAATTCATAGGCAATTAATACAAAACGCAAGCGCACACACACAAAAAAAAAAAAAATGGGGGGGGGGGAGGGGATCATAACTCTCCTTGGCTGTTAATAAAGAACATTTTACAACTCTTTTTAAAGTTACCTGCAAGTTTTACATTAATAGGCAACGTGTTCCAATGTTTTGCTCCAGAAAATTGTACTAAACGTTCTCCGTACACATTGTGGCAGGCAGGGAGGTTGAAATTGCCGTTTAATGCGTGTCTTGTATTGCGAGATGGCAACAAGAAAATATCAAGTGGCAGAGGAATACTAGTATTAATGATGTTATTTACCAATACACAGATTTTGTATTTAAGCATTGATTCTAAAGAAAGTACTCGATTTTCTAGAAATAAATTATTGTTGCTGCAGTCGAAAGATACGCGGTATATTATACGCAATGCTCTCTTCTGCAGTCTCTGTAAGGGAAGTAGATAAGTTTTGTACGTTTGTCCCCAAGACTCACAGCAGTAGCTGATGTGGCAGTGAAATAACGAAAAATACAGGGAACGTAGTATGGTGTACGGGAAATACCTTTTCGCCTTGGTAAGCGCGTAGCAACTGAAAGCTAGCTTTTTAGATAGCTTATCTATCTGCTCTTGCCAGTGCAAGTGTTGGTCAAAGATGATACCAAGGTATTTGAAAGAACAAACTTGCTGAATACAATCGTTGTTTAGAGATATGTGAATCGTACTAGGGTCAATGTTTCTTCTCTTGGAGTGAAATACTACATATTTAGTTTTATCTACATTTATTGTTAGTTTATTAGCACGAAACCATTCTGAAACATTAAACAGTTCGGACGTTATCGTATTTTCTAGGCCCAAGAGTGACTTAGATGTGAACAAAAGAGCAGTGTCATCTGCATACATAAAGACTTTTGAAAATTGAACGGCCTGCGGTAGGTCGTTCACGAAAATGGAAAACAAAACAGGACCCAATACAGATCCTTGCGGGACCCCGCAAGTCACAGGTAGTAGTGTGGAGTGTCTGTCACTCAGCACTACTTTTTGTTTTCTAGCGGAAAGGTAGCTATCAAAAACCTGGAGAGAGGCATTAGTAATACCACACGATTTTAATTTTTCCAATAACTCTGAGTGACAGACGCACTCAAATGCCTTTTTTATGTCGAGGAATATTACTATTGCAATTTGATTTTTCACACGAAGGATGAAAAAAGAGCGATTTAATAGTTATGGTGGTTGGTTTGTGGGGTTTAACGTCCCAAAGCGGCTCAGGTTATGAGAGACGCCGTAGTGGAGGACTCCGGAAATTTCGACCACCTGGGGTTCTTTGACGTGCACTGACATTGTACAGCACACGGGCGCCTTGCTTTTCGCCTCCATCGAAAAGCTGCCGCCTAGGCCGGGATTCGATCCCGCTTACTTGGGAACAGTAGTCGAGCGCCGTAACCACTGCGCCACCCCGGCGGGACAATGGTTACGGTGTCGTTTCAGTTAACTACAATGATAAAGTCAGATTACCTCAAGAACAGGAATCACTACAAGTGAAGAATAATAGTGACAGCTAGTTAGTGACTAGTATTAGAATGCCTCATGAAACCGCGCAAAAAGACAAAGGAAAATGAGGGGTACGCAAGAGGAGGGTACGATTGCGGTGCACCGCGTTCTGTACTGTGACTCGCGTTGCATGCCCAGCAGTGATGAAGGTGTAAACAAGCAAGCACAATTCAGCCGTTTGACTGATTTACCGCTGTCGCACAAGTAGAGAATGCGCGTTCAAACATTTAGAAATGTTTTTCAACACTCATACATGCGGTTTGAATACACGGACCAACAAGTAACACAATGTGTTTGTCCGTGCCTTAATTGCGCATGTACCAGCAGTTGAATGGCACAGCTCGCCCAAGCGAGACTACTAGTTAAAGTGCTTTTTTTGCTCTTTCAGGCATGTTTCTGTAATGAAATATACATATTATATCGACACGATTTCAGCCAAAGCTCTTTTAAGTCTTTCTGGCTCATATGAACATAGCACATAGCTCCAAAGTATTGATATTCTGATTACTGACTTCATTAACTTCAATCCAATGAAATCACTTGCCGCTCTCTGAAAGCTTGCCTGATTAAATTGCGTTGTATATTTCAAGAGAAATTCATAACTGCAGAAAAAAATATTTCTTGAAGTGCTCGATGCAAACATTGTAGTTATTCACTTTCTTCTCGATTCACAGCTTCAAGGTCCAAAGCGACTTCAGTTTTTTATTCTTCGGAAAGTTGTGCAGGCTCACTTGACTTGAAATTGTCCGATTTGTGCAATGTGGAACAATACACATACAATTGTTGTTCGATTTTTCTTTCAGCATGTCCATCCAGCAGAGGGTTGTTGCCTGCACCGCGAACACCGATCACCTCTAGGCCGCTTCTGAGAAACGCAGCGTGATGTCGCCAGCGTAGATGAAAAGTTCGAATATTTATTTTTAAAAGAAACGCTACTTCAGGCTATAGGTAATACTGAAAATATAACTTGTTCCTCAGCCAAGGAGCTCAGACGATAACTTGAGCTGTGGTTGATGTCACATTAATAAACTCAGAATGTTGAAATTAATACGAAGTCGTTTGCTGTAACAGCAGTCATTGTCCAGGTGCATTTTTAGTTATTTAAGCTCCCGAAAAGACCTCGTTCGCTTGTCCATGTGCCAGTTTAGTAGTACTAGTAATATTAGTATATTGCTAGTATTAGTAGTAGTAGTAGTACCAGTAATAGTGTTATTTTATTACATATCCAAAAGGAAAGAAAAGATATTTTCCAGCCCCGGTATCTGCTGATATCTGAAGCACCTGAACTGGAGCGGCGAGATAAAGGGATAGTGAGGAAGCGGTAGAAAAAATCAGAGGTGGGCGATAGGGAGAAAGGACAGAGCAGGTAAAAATAAAAAAAAATATTTATACACTATAGCACAAAATACAGTAGTTTGCTTGAGGCTCGCCCGCAAATGTCTTAGGTCACTGAACACTCGGCAAACGCTAGTTTAGTGCATTTGCGCAATATAGACGTGGTTCTAGGCTACCGTGTCCAATAAGAATATGCTCAAAACTCACTGCTAATATTTTGTTATTATCAATAGCCGTGAGTCATACAGTCGCTAGCAAAGAATCAGGATTCTGCCTCAGTGGTCGCAGGTAGTGAGCCTTATAGATTTTCATCACATATACAGTATCAATGCCTGTAGGGGTCTCGCACCCAAAATGCCTATTAGACCTCTTGAAGCTCCGCAAGCTACTGAGATGGACAGTTAACCAGGATTGGCTATTGTCATCTCTAATACGAATAGTTCCTCAAAATAAATAATACAGTCAGATCCTGTAATAGAGGTGGAAAGCGGCTGAGATCCCCTGCATCTCTGAAGGAGCTATGAGTATCGAGTTTAAGATGCGCCAAGCACTTTCAACCCACTTTATCTTGATGTTCGAAGTTGTCGGCAGTGATGTAACCACCATTTTTTATTTCAGAGACTCGAACACGCACCAACAGCTTCCCTTTTCCGCATTGATCAGAGTTCTCGTGCGGCGGAAGTACGTTTTTGACGTTTACGCATCTTGCAAAAGAAGATAGGCATCATCTGAATATTTGTGGCTAGGGTTTTGTGCATAATATTAGCGGAGCTGACTCAGATGTGTTTTAAATGTTTTTGTAAATTCTGCCTGCGCAATTCGCGTCAGCGTGGCCTAAGTGTTGGGCAGTCCACAACAGCCCAGTGAATTCCCATTAAGCTGCCTGGCGAAAACTTGTTCTTTTTGTCCCGCCGCGGTGGTGCAAAGGTTACGATGTCCGACTACCGTACCGGAAAACACGCGTTCGATCCCGACCGCCACCGGCTGCATTTCGATAGAGGTGAAACAAAGAGGCATCAGTGTTCTTTGCGATGTTAGGGCACTTTAAAGATCCCCAGGGAGTCGAAATTACTCCGGAGCCCTCCACTGCGGCATCCCTTTCTCTTTTCCCCCTTTCATCCCCACCTTCCTCTTTCCCTCACAGCACCGTTAAGGTGTTCATAGAACAAATGTGACATATACAGCACCGGGGAATCGTGAACCAATAATTATTTTTCATACCAACCTAAGTTGACGTTTAAAAATTCGGCTAACCCGACTTGAAAAGGAAATCGAGGCTTACTCGTGGTAACTTAGCCAAGAACAGGGGCATCAGACTTACGACCGCCTTAATGGGCAACTGGGCAACAAGAACACCTGGTTTCTACTAAGGCATTGACTCTATCCTACGAGACCTAAGGCCGAATCCCACAAGAGCCTACATAGGATCTCTCAATCTTTCCAAGGCACCGACAAAGAGCTCATGAACACATTAATAGATCAGTACGTTAACACCTCCCAGGATATACCCACGTCAGATGGGTACTCAGGATTGGATAATCCTCACATGGATAGCGTCTTTACCGTAGCAGAGCTCAGAGCTGCACTTAATCAAATTAACACCACCTCGGCACAGGAGGAAGATCGCATCACCAATAAGATATTGCGCAACTTAGAGGACCAGTCAGTAGAGGCTCTTACTGGCATCGTCAACAAGTTCTGGACAGAGGGCAGCGTCGCTAAGAATGGAAGCACGTACGCTAAAATTATTTGCATGCCTAAACCTTGAAAAAGGCTCGAGATGAGGAATCTCTGCCTAATCTTGCTAGTACGTCATGTCTCGGGAAGGTAATGCAACACGTTGTCGTAAACACGCTTCTCATGCACACCGATGCGGAAGGCACGTTTTCCCCGTCCATTATTGGATTTCGAGCAGGTCTTTCGACTCAGGACATCATGTGGCAAATACAACATGACATTCTAGATCCAAATCGCTTAAGAGCCACGCGAACCATCCTGACACTCGATGTGAGAAGGCATTCGACAATGTATCACACGCTTTCATCCTCACTCGCCTCTCAAAGATGAACGTAGGCGTGCGAACATATGACTACATCGCTACCTTCCTGAACGTGCGTAAGGCTGCGCTCTATTTCGTTGACAAAACTGGCGAAAAAATTACGCTAGGGACGCGAGGAACACTGCGATCTACCGTACTTTCACCTTTTCTCTTCAACATCGCTATGAGCGGCCTCCCGCGTTTGTTAGATAATATCCCACACATATACGCCGACGACATCTCCATATGGACTAATTCTGGATCTGATGGAGAGATTACAGATTCATTACAACGAGCTATCGACATGATACAGTCTTGCGTGCAGGAAAACGGTTTTACGTGTTCACCGGCTAAATAGGAACTCTTAGTTATAAAGAACAAACAAGCTTCACAGGCAAAACCAGATTCTCGAGAATCCACCATGTTACACATTGACAGCCATCCGATACCCCCGGTAGCCACGATCAGATTTCTGTGAATGTTGATTCAAAATAATACGCAGAACACAGAAGCTATACACCGGCAACGCATCACGGCGCACCAGATATGTGGGCTGGTGAGGCGCATTGCCACACGTCGCAGGGGTATGAGAGAAGCCGGCCTGTGCAGGATTATTCAAGCCTTCCTGATAAGCAGGATCATGTACGCTTGCCCGTACTATCATCTGCGTAGTAGGGACGAAGATGCACTTAGCATAATAAGAACAGCATACAAAGCGGCCCTTGGCTTGCCGGTATACGTCAACTCAGATCGACAACTGTAGTTTGGGAATTTTTAACACGCTACCTGAACTAATTGAAGCCCATAAGACAGCCCAAGTGGCCCGCTTGTCACGCAGCATTGCGGGAAGCGTAATTCTAGAGACGCTCCACGTACACCCAACTGAGAAAGTGTATGCAACAACCCATTTACCGGCTGGCATTACTAATAGACTAGTTGAAGGAAAGAAGCACAGTCGGCGAGGCCAAGGAAAGCGTAGGGGATGTTACTTTATGTTCTTTTTCTTTTTAATGTTTACTTGGATAATCAAAGAAATTAGTAATGTAATCTTGTTTAGGGAAGATAATTAAACACAAAGTAGCAGAAAAAACAACGTGCCGATGGTGGGAACCGAACCCACGACCTCCGAATATCGCGTCCGGTGCTCTTCCAACTGAGCTACATCGGCCGCTGTCCCCCCTGCTACTTGCTTGGGTATTTATGTTGTCTGTATACGAAGCTTGAGAGTGTTCACCAGCGCCACCCTCAACCATAGCGGCGGACGTAGAACGTCCTTTGTTACCGCCAGCGTCACGTAGAACGTGATCAAGAGCGAGGGCGAAAGCTGTGCTAGAACCCTCTTACGCTACCTATGGCTTGATCTGCTTGTAGCTTATGGCTTGATCTGCTTGTAGCTTACGGGGGTCTCGGTTCTGGCAGTCTTGAAGCCATAGGTAGCGTAAGAGGGTTCTAGCACCGCTTTCGCCCTCGCTCTTGATCACGTTCTACGTGACGCTGGCGGTACAAAGGACGTTCTACGTCCGCCGCTATGGTTGAGGGTGGCGCTGGTGAACACTCTCAAGGTTCGTATACAGACAACATAAATACCCAAGCAAGTAGCAGGGGGGACAGCGGCCGATGTAGCTGAGTTGGAAGAGCACCGGACGCGATATTCGGAGGTCGTGGGTTCGGTTCCCACCATCGGCACGTTGTTTTTTCTGCTACTTTGTGTTTAATTATCTTCCCCTAAACAAGATTACATTACTAATTTCTTTGATTATCCAAGTAAACATTAAAAAAGAAAAAGAACATAAAGTAACATCCCCTACGCTTTCCTTGGCCTCGCCGACTGTTGGCTTCTTTCCTTCATGTATTATAACGAGCACCCTCATTTCCCCTTAATTGATCTGCTAATAGACTAGTTGTTAAACCAATAGCCAGAAGCATGCTACCGGGCACACATGATGCCCGCGGGAGGAAAGGGTACAGACCCTTGAGAAAGAGTACGAGAACGATCCACAAGCAGTGTACGCGGATGCAGTTCAAAACATCAAAACCAGTGCATGCGTGGCATGTATGGCCACTTCAAAGTCAGCCTTCCTCAAAGCCATAACATTTAATGCTAGTTCCATATGCGAGGCAGAGGATGTAGCTATCGCACTGGCCATCGCAGATCCCCGCACCAAAACTATTCTAAGCGACTCAAAGAATACCTTTCAAAATTTCGCCAAAACTTCTGCACTCGCACTCGCGACACGAATTCTGCGCAACCGATCTCTTAATCACAACATCAATCTCGTATGGCTTACGGCTCACGCGGGTAACTCCGGAAACGAAGGGGTCGACCGTCCAGCCCGAGGCTTAACCAACAGGGAGACGGGAGATCTATCGCGAACGGACGCGCCCGTCGAGGCGCCGCGCACATACACGGAGATAATAAACTTCTATCGCGAGCTAAGATGCCCGTACCCCGCCCCTCACCCCGATCTGGACCGGGCGCAAGCCACGACACTCAGACGCTTACAAAGGCCATTCTTAGTCCCTACCGATTATCATTAATTACGAACGGAGAATACAACCCTGCATACTGGCACTGCGGCGACGGGACGCAGGCCACCCAAGACCCCTTACTATGGGAATGCGCCAGCAATTCCACTCCAAAGACACTCTTGCCAGCTCCCTCAGTGGAGTAATGGGAAAGCTGTTGGCCAGCCCAAGAAAAACTGCGCAACTGGCCCTCGACACGCGAGCTCAAGAGGTCGCCCCCGACTGGAGGCCTCCCTGAACACTCGCACCAGCCCGAAATAATTTCTCGCATTTTATGGCAATAAAAGTTGAATTTTTACTGACTCGAAATTAGCGCTTGAAACGCTAGTGTGCGGTTTACCCTCTAATACGTTTTGCAGCATATTACTGCGTTTCGTACAAATGCGCAGGAAGGAATTTTTTATGCTACTTCAGTACGTTCTTGAGCATGAAACTGCACCAAGAAATGATGTCGCAGACAAAATCACCTATACACTGCTCTGTCCACTGAGCCATTGACAAATGGACAAAAACCGTATAATAATCTAGGCATTTGTTGGTGATAGCGTATTTCATACTCTTACACTGTTTCACTAAACTGCCCTAAAGGAATAGTATGCAGAATGGGGCAGGCTGTGCTCGGAATTTGCTCATAACTAGCGGATATAAAAGTCGAAAGTGATATTTGCGTTTCTGTGACCTCTTTGCATCATGTATGTCACGATGTACTTGTAGGTCTCTGCGTGGGTGCCCCGCCTCATGTAATTGCATCCCACAATAAAGCAGGGATGCTCCGCGCTTTTATCTACAACATTCTTTCCTGGGATGGGACCGATACAATTTGGAAGCCTTCTCCTACAGTTTCTTCAAGGCGCTGAACTCTATACTTCAGTCGTCCCAGTCTGACTTTGGTAGGTTCTCGTGTGCTAGCCTGTTTCATGTGATAGTTTACGACGTTTGAGCCACATGGCCTGGCGCGGGAATTAAAAAGCGCTCGTTAAAGGTCACGTGAAACATGACGTCACGCATAGAATGAAAGTGACGAAAACAGAACATGCAATGCATAAAGGTTTTCGCAAGTTCTCAATTGATGGTGCTAAAAAGACAACGGCTCTGCTTCAAAAAAGCATTATAATCCTGATATTTCAGCTGATGACACCGATGTTGGTGTTCTGTGTAGCTATAGCAGTCGGAAAACAAACTGGCTACTTTGCAAAGCACATGGGGTCGTGACTTTATCAGCCAGGAATTTCAATCCCAGGCCTCAGGTGCTCTATGCTGCTCCTTTTTGTTATTTAGACCATAATGCATCACGCCCGATGCTGTCTTGAATTTACTGAGATAGTTTCATTTCTTTCGGTTTAGTGCTAGTTTTATTTTTCAATACAAACGAAAACAATCGTCAGTGGCCGAGTAGAAAACGAGAAGGACATTTCGCGAAGAGGACAGAAAAAGCAAACAGTGGATTTAGACATGCGGGACTTCTCGGAGTTCTCCGATTCGCATATTTAATATCGAATCCACTGCAACTGTCATACAAAGCTGATTATAGGCAAAAGTAACAGACGAGGAATAGAAACTGCGAGAACCAATCATTCACATCGATTTTAGAATTACGGCTTATGCCGATAAGGGCGATTCTGCGATTGAACAATACTGGAACTTTTCTTTGGTACACAATTCAATAGCAAAGTTGAAAGTATGTTTTCTGCTCTAAGGTGGACGGAAAGAACATCATGCATCGTTCTGATATTTTCTTAATACTGGAACTTTTCTTTGGTACACAATTCAATAGGCAAGTTGAAAGTATGTTTTCTGCTCTAAGGTGGACGGAAAGAACATCATTCATCGTTGTGATATTTTCTTAAACGGTGGGTATTGTGCTATTGTCTTAAACAACGCGCTATTTTAACAACTCTAACAGACCTTTAAAAGCTAACAACTTCGTCAGGTTACTTTTAAGTACTGCTTGAATAGCCATGAAGGGCAAGAATGTTCTTTCCGCAGGGCGTTGAGAGAACTGCAACCCCCAAATGGGGCCAATAAAGGCTAGCTTAACGACGTCTCATTCCACGCGCTGTAATAATAACACGTCGATCACTTTACCTGAAGCATACCAGTCTCATAAGGATGTTCGTTCATGCATAATGTATCCAACCCTCGCTGTTGTGCTTAAATTTGCCTAGACGATTGTTGATGAAAACACATAGAGTAGGGAGAATCCCGAGGAGTGCTACCCCCCACGTCTTGTAGTGGAGAAACCAGATTACGACGCAAGCGCCCCATATCGCGACAAGTATGCGAAACATACTTCAGAGTGTCGCACATCTTAGAAACTTTCATAATACCTGAAGTCGCATTCCTTAGATATATTATCATATGCGATCTTATTCGAATACTCAAGTGCGAGCTCTAAACTTACTGCAGTTACTAATGTTGCTGCCAATTGTCCACTACATTGGTCGTTCATCTCTACTTGCTACTTTTGTTTGTGTCGTCTTTTTGTTTTACTGCATATATGTTACCTTGTACTTGATAATGGGCCGTTTACTGATTTTATGGCCGTTGCATCAACCGATCCTCATTTGGTTCTTCTTCCTTTCTAAAAATAAAAAGTCGAAAGCCCAACAAGCTCCTTCTCAGGTTTCACAGTCGTTCTCCTGCCTTTCAGAGAAACTGGACACTGATTAGCTCATTATTGCTAGAATTAAAGAACATGGAGATGCATTTTGAAAGCTGCATCTACTTCACCACGTGGCATATTCTATGTAAAGAAAGTTCAGGGTGCACTAAAACCTGGGTGAGAATGGACATAAATTATTGCGTCAGATATGTCTGTGCGCGGGATCTGTGTGTCGCATATGTGCCCTGGTGTATCACTCGCGAATAGGGGGCGTGTTAGCAGGGAAAGTAAGGATGAAAAGGATTGGTGGTGATAGATAACGAATAAATATAGACATTGATAGAGTTATTGACTGATGCTAATGACTAATACCTATGATTAATAATGACTAGAATACCTTGTATTGACCAATATGTCAAACTGCAACTTGTAGGACCGCAACTGATTGGAAATAGTTAAAATAACTAGGCATGACTATTTATGACCTCTAATGTCTACGAAAAGATCAATATGTCATATGACGGCTAGTAATATTTATTGGAAATCATTAAAATTGCTTAGCTGTTAATGGTAATTACTACGCATGACTCATCATGATTACAAAACGAGCAATGTGTCAAACGATGCTTTGAAATGATCGCAACGGACGGGAAACGAGTAAAAATGCTTAGCTAGAGTGATAATGATTACAATGGCTGGGTATGACTCATCATGACTACGAAACGACCAACATGTCAAACGACGACTCGAATGACCGCAACTGAGCGGAAACGAGCAACAGCGATTAGCGATGAGTGCTAATGATTACAATGACGAGGCATGACTCATCATCACTACGAAACGACGAATATGTCAAATGATGACTTGGAACGACCACAACTGTGGCAAACGATGAGAGGCAAATGATAGGAGAGGAACAGTAGGCTTTCCCAGGTCTACTCTTAAAAAACATCTAAGACGCCCTCTAATTTTATGAAGCAGTTACGTCTCCGAAACAGATTGACATGGTACTAAATGCACCATATTACTTGCAGCTTATCTGACACACAGTGAGGTACCTTTGTTTTCATTTTTTCTTCAAAAGTTATTCCTCTCTTGACATCTTCTTTGCAGGGTGGCCCCAAGAAATCCGCATGAAACACATGGCATGCCACAATATCTCGTCCCAGGAAGCTTTGGAGGTGAGACCGACAGCTAGATTCGAAGTATCGTTCATTAGTAGTCTGCCATTTTATGTAGGAGCTCCGAATCTTCTTACACTGATGATTCCCCTCCTTGATGGAGACAGATGTCGTACCAACATTTCAGTGCTCAACGCTATCCGGTGTGAGAGCGTGTAGGGTGTTGTATTTGTGAAGAACAACGCTGCTGAATTTGAAGGTCATTGGAAGCACAGCAGCTGAATTACTAAATTGATAGATCGAAGATTGCTGCTTGGAACTGTGCACAATGTAGAGATATCTGGGCACAGGTGGGCACAATCGCTATCAGCAGAAACAGTATAAATGTGCTCACTGTTGGGCGAAGGTTTCAGAAATAACTCTTCAATTAATCCTGATCTTTGACTGGCGCGGCCACCTTTTCGCATTTGATCCCGTTCGCCGCTTGCTGCCCTTACGTTCTACTGTAATCCGCTGCTTAGCCTTTACAGGATATCAGTTATCTTATATTCTGATAAAGACCTCACTCGTGGTTATTGCTTCTGCTCGATTTTGGCTAGGACCTCATTTTCTGGCTTTTGTACTTGGAAGAAATTAGGTCTATTTTTGTTTCCTAATGTTACACCTCCCATCTTGCTTTTTTTTTCAAAACTAGCTGAACTCCTTTTATTTTCAGTTATACCTTTTCCATTACCTCCTACATTTTCAGACCCACAGCCCACAAGTGACTGCCAGTGAGGATCAACTATAATATACTTTTCTCTTGAATAATAAAGGTAAACAGTCATACACTGACAATTCGTAGTGCGGACGGGTAGCGACATACTTTTCAGCGGATACAACAGTTCTCCTGGCGTGGTACAACCTCCTTCGGGAAGAAAAAGGAGCTAGTTGCCATCATCGCACCATTTTCATCTCACACGAAACAGCACAAAAGGGCGCCTGAAGTAGTCGCAATCTTCAAACAACACGAGCTTGCCTATAACAGCTTTTCAGTGCGAGAGAGGTTAGTATCCCCATGTTGGCAAAAACTGTCCGGAGGCATCAGCTGCTAACGTTTGAAACCTCAGAGTCTGGAAAATTACGAAAATGCTCCTTAGAGGTCATTGACACCAGGATCCTTGCACCCCCTGCCTGAAGCATCCCATGCAGCCTCGAAAGATCACGAGCTTGGCTCTGACGGGTAGTATTTGACGGGTGGAAGGGTCGGGAGTCGTAAGGCTTTGGGTGTAAAGGTGCGCAGGCGATCATATATTTTTTTAGCTCATAGAATTTGCTGGAAGGCGACTGGTTGGCGGGTTGTAGGATATCTCTACCACATTAGGCGTGATGGAGTTGGAACGAGCTGAAACCTCGGGAAGCTCCTTCCGAATAAAAGGGTGAGTCAGGAATCAAGCACACGGGACCCCTGCAACCCTGCTTGAAGCATTGCCGCCTCGAAAAATCCCGAGCATGAAACGTGCCATATGATTTGACACTTCTCTTACCAAAAGGGTGAGATGATACGAATTAGCATGAGCCAGAAACATTCACCTAACTAAAATATCAATGACTACTGGATATCGAATGTTGTCTAAGTCACATAAACGTCAATCGGCATGGCACAAGAAATTATTCATAACAAGCAATAATGGTTTTGTCAATTCTTTGCATAGGCTAAAGCATGATTATATAGAATACCGCAAAAAAAAAAACGACCGCTCTCCCATATATCCCTCATGTATTTCATTAAACGTCTGTGATACACTGCACTCAGCTTTTTTATTCTTTGAACAAATGGCATTCTTTGAGGACTTTAGTTACTATTGTTATCCGTAGGATGACTTCTTGAAACATCGCACTTCTTTAGGGAATACAAGAATTTCACTTTCTTTTTCTACCTTGGGATTGCGATCATTGCGTCAATATAGGTCCCTAGTTTTGGAAATCGTTTGCTAAAGCGACTTGTAATTCATTTGTTTGGTCGTAGGCGGCAGAGTTACGTGAAATCTTTGGCCTCTTTCTTAGCCCAGAATAAAAAAAAAAACTAGCTATCGTTGTACACGTAGAATATTTCTGGTAATTTCACGTGGTGGCATTCACTGCAGTAATCAGTGCTAATATCCAGGGCGCGCAAAATTTCCTCTTTTAGAAACTCCATAAAGTATAGGTTCCGAACATAGTGCTATAATTTTTTTAACAGCTGCTTGTTGTCAATAACACTCTGTTTTTGTTTGTGTGGTTTTATGTATTGAAAAAAAAAAAACAACATTCAGTAATCATTGAAATGAGAATGAGAAGCAGTTTTGGAGGCATTATTGATAATTTTTTGGCGGAGAATCAATCCTCACCATACTCTTAAACGACATTAGCGCAATCACTTAGGACAAAGTGGGAGAAAATGAGATATTTCTTGCTGATTTTGCAGATTTTTTTAGCACACTTGTCTACAGGTTTAAAAGGCGTTAATCAAACTCTGACCGCATTTTATTAGGCCATGGAAAGTTGCTGCATATAAATAGCTACTCAGAAGGAATCCAAAACATGGCAGCGGGCTTTTTTTTTTTTTAGTAAGGCCACCGCATAATTGCAAGCGGAAATCATTTCCCGTCTGTACCACGTTCGAGAAATCTCATTTTGCTGGCTGCTACCTTGCAACATTATACCAGACTTTTTTTTTTTTTTTAGTGAGGCAAACGAACAGGGCTCCCAATCGACAATGATGTGCATAATACTCCCCCGTTTTTTCGAGGTTGTGCCTGACACTAATAAAAGAATGCAATTTTGATACAAGAATTCTTTTAAACAGTTTTTCTAAGCCATGGCGCGTTCTATAAAAAATAATATTCGATCTTACTATGAGCCGGAATGCGTTTTGTCATGCAGCGCGACCGTTCGTACGATGCCCACAAGGCGAAGTGTATGGCGGCTGTGCTTCCCTCCGTGGAGGCGTCTCAGCGGGACAGGGAGGCCTGCCGCATCGTCGTCGAAGCCACCAACATGAGCAGCGCTGCTTTCTGGACCATCACACAGGTGAGGAGGGCTTCCTGCGCCACATATGAACATTTAAAGAAGAAGGATAACACCGAAAAGTGTTCCACGCAAAAAAGGAATAAAAATGTGGCTCATTAGTTTTTAAAAAATGTTGCTCTTCTCTCATCAATAGCGAGTAGAGCACTGAGCCTGCGTTTGTAACCTTAGAGCTGTCTCCCTACAATCTGGAAAAGGCTATCTCCACGTCAGTGTGTTCCTTCGCCTTGATTGAACTTGATAAGCCATCATAGCATTTTCGCTCTCACGGCCACGCTGCGTCATGTTTGTGAATGAACCGGGGCCTTTAAAGCGGTGTGTTTAAAATAGGCACCCAGCTATAATCGATTGCACTCAGTTCAGTGATTGCCAACAAATCTGATATTGTATACCCCCAAAAATTTTGCCCAGAATTATTGATCAATGAGCTCGGCCACATTGAAATATCTGATTAGCTTGAACCATACCCATTCTGATGGCCGCACACAAAGTTAGTCCGGGCCACCTGCAAATTTCACCCCCGTCACCTGAACATTTTGCAACATAAATTTATGCACCATTTCGATCGAATTTTTGCTATTGTTGCCAGCGTATCATCTTAAACCCCTTGGAGTTTTCGATACGCATATATTAAAATGCATTTTTCAGTTTGCTCAGTAAGTTTGTCTCTTCAGCCAATTACTTGACTATGTTCCTGCCGACAAGGCGATAGCGAAAATGTATTGTGCGTTGATAAGCGGTATTTTAGACTCGTTAAAAAAATACAATGACCTGCCATAAAATATTTTCTTTAAAACATTATTTTCATTATCATTTTAAAACATTCGGTAGTTCAGTTAGCACACCTTTGCCTAAGTGGCATTCGCACGACAGATGAAATCGCTAATGCCCGCACGAACTAGCACGATGTGATTCTATGCCACTCCCTGATTTTAACTTCTCCGTTTCAATCAATGTTCAGCGGTCCGCGATATAGATAAAAGGTTTTCCCACACTTCAGTTTTTCATGAACGATTAATTTTTTTTTTCCTCGCGGAGAGTTTTCTAGCAATCCTCCCGGTGCCCAAGCATTGAGAACGTAGCATAATATTGCATTGAAACGCTTGAGGTAAGCAAGAAACAGTTTTCACTGAGTGACATGTACGCTGCACAGCGCGCACGAATGAATGTTACACTGGCCTGTATCCCGATCATCTTAGCTTATATCTTCTGCTTATATTAAGGCAAAAACCTTGCTTGGATCAAGATTGGCGTGGACAGAAAGTCTTCACCTTTTACGGTATCCATGTCACCATGCGGCAGCGCCATGTCATGAACACATAATGCGTGATAGGTACTATCCTCCCACCCGCCATCAAAGCGCCAACTGGGACGACGGCATGCGTCACCCATACCGATGCGGGAGGGCCCCTTCCCTCTTGATGCATCTGGCTCGCTATTCGCTTGTAAGGACTCGCTTAAGTCGATGTCAACAATTACTCCCTTGTTTCTTATCAACCTCCATGTAGAACCACATTTCCCCTGTTTCCTGTTCTTTCGCAACATTTCCCCTCACAACTGTTCTTCACACAACGTTCCGGGTGGCATCATGCCATTTAGCTTCTTGATTGGCAGGCATCTGCTAATGTAGCTTGCGATCGAGATTGGAACCACCACTTCCAACTGTACGCCTCAACTACCTCACTAGACCATGTGACCGAGCATAACGAGTATTGTCATAGAAAAAGGAGGGGAGAGGACACCACCAGAGAAGAAGAAAGTGCTCAGAGGGCATTGCGCTAGCTTTCGCGTGGTGAAGAGCGCCACAGGAGGAAGTTATTGAAGTAAACGATATAGCTTGCAATACAGGGAACCGCATGCATTTTCCCCGTTTTATCGAGCGAAACAGCCACCAGGGCAATGAGTTGGCAAATGAAGCTGCAGAGTAAAAGTACACAGTTGCCGCGTTTCCTCTCAGCGTCTTTACCACAGGCTGCACTGGAGTAGTGTGGCTCTCCGGTCACGCAGAGCTCTGGGAGCAAGGGTTAGCCCACGCTGTCATCTGCGATTTACTCCTGTAGTTTGAATGCTCGCCACGGAAGGCCAGTCCGCGCTTCAGACGTCACGTGACCGATCGGTTCGCGAACAGGTCCGTCATGTGCATCCGCCTTAACAGCTTAGCTCATTCATCAACACCCCGCTGGGGTGGCGCAGTGGTTACGGCGCTTGACTACTGTTCCCAAGGGCGCGGGATCGAATCCCGGCCTCGGCGGCCGCTTTTCGCACGCGGCGAAAAGCAAGGCACCCGTGTGCTGTGCGATGTCAGTGCACGTTAAAGAACCGCAGGTGGTCGAAATTTCCGGAGTCCTCCACTACAGCGTCTCTCATAGCCTGAGTCGCTTTGGGACGTTAAACCCCACAAAACCAAAACCAATCATTCATCAACGAAAGCTAATTGGTTTTAGCGGTCCAGCCAGAAAGCTTCCGAAAGAGGGGAAAGAGCGTTGGCCGCGTCGCGTTGAACGCACCGAAGCTTGGGAAGACGGCGGCGGCGGAGCGCTTGACGATAGATGCAAGTCGGCTGGCAGTTTCGTAACGATACGTAGTTAGTAGTGGTGCTCGGCCTCCCATGGCATTACGCTGTAATCGGTAATTCACCAATCGGCTAAGCTTACTTTTTGTGATTGTTTTGTTGAGTTGCGCAGTATAAGTTCTCTGATCGGATTATGCTAGAGGGCATGTCGTATACGCCCTCTTCAGTTTCTTCCTTTGCACGACGCGTGCTTCTCATTCGACGGAAGACAGTGTCAAGAAATTTCATCAACGCCGTCTCCTTACGGGCTTGCTCATTGCAGCTGATCAGTTGGCAGAGCTGGCCCCCTATTTGCACTGAGACGAACAAGTTTGATCTGTAAGCTCTCTCATTGCAAGAATTGACAAGCGCTTTAGCGGTCACGCAGCGAAAATGGAAATCAGCCTTTGTAGACGGAGAAAGCCAGAACACAAAAAAAATGTTTCGCCATTATGAGCCAATTTCTCGCGTAACAGTAATAATAATAGTAATAATAATACGGGATAATAATAATAATACTGGTGGGTGTCGACACCAGTTGTTGGGTGCAAACTAAGCTGCGTGAACATTCACTTCAAAACAGTGGTAAACGATTTTTCTCGCTGTATCAGTCCAGCGTTTGAATCGAGCGCTGAAGACATTCTCAATTTTATTTTTTGAGTCATAAATGAGCTTTATTTTTCTGCGCAGACGCATTTTTATTTCACCCGAAAAAGCCTGAGAATGGGTATTCAGGGACGACAGCAGCTGACCAGAGTTTCTTTTTGTATGTCACTTCATTGGTCTCAACGCCCTTCATGCGCCGTCATCATCCTCTTTTTCTCGTTACTACAGAAAGTGACTGCAAATTCCGGATTCATTTTTGGGCTAGAGAAATATGTGCATGAAACCAATGCTGCATTTAAACACAAAAGCGATGCCCTCAAGCTGACAAGCTCTTGGTATACGAAGCGCTAAGCACGCAATACTAGTCTCCAACTTCTCTCGTAATAACTGCCAGGCTGCAACCCAAATACACAAACAAGAGAGCGAAAACAAACACAGACATCAAATAAGGTATAGATGCAATATTTCAGCACGAAATATTCAAAGCAAAGTTCAAACGCTAGTGAAAGGAATTAGTGAGATATTCTATGGTGAGGCAGACAAAAGTAAAGAAAAATAAAGTGCCTCTAGACAAAAAAAATGCTTTATTTCAACGCGCCTGGCATGGGCATTGAAGGCCGAGTCAATGCAGCAACTAGGCTGGCGCCGCAAGTTTGTTGCCATCAAAGATAGTTTTTTATTGCGCTTTCGTACAGCACGCATGTCGTTGACACTGAACATTGAACGCTATGTTAAACCTCTAATTTCTTTTTGCGAAACCACTGTGCTGCAAGGTACAACGAGCGTAACTGCTTACCTTTGTTAATTTCGCTATATATTTATTCCAGGTGCGGAGGTGCATTGCGGACAGCGTAATGTTCCCAGATTCTGACGAGGTGAGTTCAGTTGACGCTTGACTGCAAGCAGCACCCTCTACCGCTTATTCTCGATAGAAAACAGGTTTTGTGCGGACAGTATTGCGTTGTTGGCCTGGTTATCACAGCGCAAATTTTCGACGTTTAGTCAACTCAATCTGTTCCACACTCAGGAACAATTTGATGGGCGTATAGAAGCTCATCCTGGGTTCAAGATGGGAAATCAGAACTATTTTCAGCATGAAACGCATTTGGTTTCGTTCGCACTGTTTTCAATTAGAAGCGCGTTTGTTTAATTGCCTACAACAACTGAGCTCACATGCAGCTACTATGTGTAGCTCAATACACTGCCTTTCAAGCAGGAGCAGCTATATACAATGTCGTCAGTTCAAACGATCTAACTACCCAGCCTCCTAATTTCTTTTCTTTTCAAATTGTTTCCTCACCATTCTCGCCAAGATGTTATCCGATAAACTGCCTACGATCCTCAGTCGGGATTATTTGTGTCCGAAAGGTTATTTCTGGTTTACCATGCTTCGTGATCTCATCTTTTCATAGTGGAAAGTGTCCCTTGTCACTGCTTGTAGAAGAATAGCACCTGGACACAATGATGACACAGTGTTTTTCATACCTTATCAGACTCTAGGCACTATGCATTCGTTTCTAGTTTAGTCGAAAGGATAATGTAAACAATCACGACTACACTAAATATAAGTACACACCAGAGATCATGAACATAGGTTGGCTTAAAAGGCCAACTACTGAACTCACTTTCGGCCACAAATAATAATCAAAAATCAGCTATGAATTCATTTTGTAACATGACTTTACTGATCTTTTTCTCAGGTTGATAATTGTATATTATTATTATTATTATTATTATTATTATTATTATTATTATTATTATTATTATTATTATTATTATTATTATTATTATTATTATTATTATTATTATTATTATTATTATTATTATTATTATTTCGAAATATTGAAGAGTAGCTTGACTCCAGGCTGGGGTGGACACAAAGAAAAAACTACATAAGAAGAAAACATCAACAAAGGCAATCACACTCAAATACAGAAATTCAAAGCATGGAACATTGCCAAAAAGAAAAACAGACAATGCAGGAATACAAGTACAACTTCACCCAAGAATTTTCAAATTTGCGATGAACTGTTCAACACTGGAACTGTTGACAATATTCCTAGGTAATTTATTCCAAGCGTCTATGGTTCGAGGAAAAAAATGAATACACGAAGGTATTGTTCAGAAAGGTATATTCCTCATTTATTTTCCGTTATCAAAACGCGAGCTTGTGAGCAGAGTGTGAGGGGTAATGAAATTGTGATTGTTGATTTGTATTATGTTGTTATATATTAAATACAAGTCTTTTAATCTGCATTCAAAACGTCTCGCCCGAGGTTTATCGAGACCAAGACAATCAAGCATTTCTGTCACGCTATCAGTGCGTTTATATTTGGTGCAAATAAATTTGGCCGCTGTTCTTTGAACTCTTTCTACTTTGTGAATATGTTTCGCCGTATAAGGGTCCCATAGACACAATGCATACTCCAGATATGACCGCACTAACGCTGTATATGCTTCTAGCTTCACGTGCATGGGTGCTTTAAAAGCTTGCGTCGAATAAACCAGAGAGATTTAAAGGCTTTGGTGCAGACTATTAATATGAAGGTCCAAACTCAGTTTGTGTGTAATTGTAACTCCGAGGTATTCAACAGCCGCGATGCCATTCACAGAATAAGAATGTTTTAATACGATTTTGTTCCTGGACATACGGAGGACTAAGCACTTGTCAGCATTTAAAAGCATGCTCCAATTTGTACACCAGCCTGAAACATCAGCGAGGTTTTTGTTAGGTTTAATTTGATCACCTACACATTTACCTGAGGTATAAAGAACGCAGTCATCTGCGAAAAGCTTTATCTTAACATCATTGTGTATGGCTTTCACGATATCATTAACATAAATAAGGAATAAAATTGGTCCCAGAACCAATCCTTGCGGTACCTCTGATCTTACCTGCAGTGTCTCCGAGCAGTAGTCGTCAACTTGGACGTACTGGTACCTGTTTTCTAGATAACCCCAAATTAATTCGATAACTTTGCTATTTATTCCGATCTCGTAAAGTTTCTGTATTAGTTTATTATGAGGCACTTTATCAAAAGCTTTCGCATAGTCCAAAAATATAGCGTCAATCTGTTCCTTATTATTAATCGCGAGTAAAAAATCTTGGCATGCACTAAGGAGCTGCGTCACAGTCGACAAGCCACTCCGAAACCCGTGCTGTGCGTCTGATAGCAGTTTGTTTTCTTCAAGAAATACTGTCAAGTGTCGACCGATTATATGTTCTAATATTCTGCTACCTGTTGAGGTCAAGGAGATCGGGTGGTAATTGGATACACACAGGCGATCAGTTACCTTGAATATGGATATCATACGGGCGCCTCTCGATAGTCTGCCGAAAGAGAACACTGCACTAGTGACGCGTTAAAAATGAGGAACAAGTACTGCGAAATTCATTCCGCGTAACGTCGCAAGGAAACTGTACGAATACTATCGGGTTCGTCAGCTTTTTTCATCGTCAAGATTAAGCAGCAAGTTGAAAATACATTCCTGGGACACAATACCTTAAGGCATAGATGAAAAGTACCCTTCAGGCTTAGTAACAAGATTAGTATCTTTCCAGGCGTATACGGATTGAAAGTAGCTGTTAAATTCATTGACAACTGATTTTGCTTCGGAGACTGGGGACCCATCAACCATTAATAAAATACTATTGGATTTGTTGCCGTCCATATACCTCGAAACTTTCCCCGGCGCTTCTTTGAGGAAAATGCCTAATGTGAAACTGAAAAAACTTTCCTTGGCTTGTTTAACCTCAGTTTTCAGCCCTGCGCTTAGACTGTTGATAGCAGGGTCTCGAGGCCTGCCTGAGCGTCTCATTCTCTTAAGCTTTCTTTTCACGTGGGTTATCTGTCTCGTAATCCAGGGGTTCTGTTTCTTTTTCTTAACCCTGTCAGGAACACACATGGCAATACAATGAATGCAAATTTGTTTGAATTTGCACCACAATATATTCACATTTTCGTCAACATTAATATATATTACAAAGAGTATCGGGAGCTTGCACGAAGCGATGCATGCTGGGTAATCCGCCATGATGTTGTCGTTGGCAGCAGACGACGAAGCATGGCACTGCCACACAGCCTCGTCTGCGTGGTCGCGTAGTGCGCGCAGACGATGCTGGCGCGATCGGACAGGCCGACTTCGGGTTCTTCACGTATCCAAAAACACTTCTGCACAAGGGCGAGAAGGCCAATGATTCCTCTAGCAACGTCGACGCGAATGGCTCGCACTAGCCACAGACGCGAGATCGACGCCAATCCGCGGAAAAGTATCAACCTACTTGCCAGAATTAGAAATCATGAATGTCGGCGATGTCGACGGGCAGCCAGGTCCAGACGCATAGTGCAGTCAGCCGTTGTCGCGTAGCTTGAACAGGACCGCGTCGCACTGCTTTTCATTTCGTCATAGCGCGCCTGGTTTTCCGGGCACAGCGACGACGCGTACGTTCCTAAGGAATCTGCCGACAATTGCACGCACGTAAGGGCAGCGCAAGAAAAGCCGCGTATTTGCTCGGTGGACCGTCGGAAAAGACAAGGCACTTGCTCAATTCAGACTAGCTGCGCTGCTGCCCGTCTGCGGCCAGCGACATCATCATGGCGGATTACCCGGCATGCATCGCTTCATGCAAGTTCCCTATATGCAGGATGTGCACGTGTAGCTGAAAGGCTTACGGCTATCAGATTTACGAAGACAGTGCAGGCTTTCAACTTTTCTTTTTTATCCTCACGCCACAGAAAAGCAGCCTTTCGGTCGCAACCTGAAATCTCGTTTCCAAATTTGTTTAACGATAGGGTAGATTACGGGTCATTTTGCTCTCATGTTTTATTTTCTGCACTTTTTCTTTTCGTTGGTTTTGCCTCCCCATTTCTCTCCTTTCATAAAAGTGGCTTTCTGGTGATTTCTTTTTCGTTTTCGTTAGGGGGAGAATGGTACTTCTCCCCCTAAAAAGTCATCCGGGATTTAAGAATACCAAATAAAATGAGTTTGAACATAAAACAAATTTTGTTGATTTTTTACCGACACATGTCAACTTCTGCGCAAGGGCTAGCAATAGTAGAAAATGATAACAGGGAAGAAATAGGGATTCCTCACATAAACACCGGACTGATCGTATACTAAGTTTTGTTCTGAAGATAGTCATGGGGGAATGAACTGCTATTATGATATTGTAAAAAGGCGTAATTACTGACATCGATGCAAGCGCAGCCATACGGCTACAAAGGAGTGCTATATATCTTCCCACAAATCTCGTAGTTAAATATTGGTCCTGTTCCGGGGATCGAGCCCGAAACTAGCGCCTTTCCAGGGCAGTCGCTCTACTAACTGAGCTAACTAGGATGGCAGCAGAACAGATGGAAGGACGAGAGCATATTGCTCGATAACATGGTGTAGGAATGGTGATGGTCAATTATTTATGGGAATCCTCCGGGTGGAGAAGATTTATAATAAGGAAGTAATTACTTCTTGACATTCACTCAAGCACAGCAATATGGTTACAAAGGAAAGCTATACAGCTTTTTCTTTAACTACGAAGTTTCTAAAAAGCTCTATAGCTTTCCTTTGTAGTCGTATGGCTGCAGTTGGGTGGCATTCAATAAGTAGTTACTCCTTTTTTATAAATCTAATCCACCTTGGGAGATTCCTCTTAACATTTAACCAGTTGTGATATTGTAGGTTCTGAAAAAATGTGTCTGCATAAAAATGGAGGTCGACCAATACCAGTTTATCGTTTTCAGTAATATGAAATGAAGAATGCGAAAGCTGATATATGAGAGCACGTTTATTGAATAATATCAAAGGTAAACAATAAGCCTAAGAGATAGAAATTCGCCGCTTTGTGTAGTACGTTCTCGGAAAAACAGCCGCATCCCCTGTGTAAATAGTTGTGAATATAGCGCCTGTACTACTTGTACGGGCGTGCCAGGCGTGCTGCGTTTTAGGAAACATCCAGCCTTGGATTTAAATGCCCTCCCAACCTCGCTCAATATCCATATTCATGTGTAGCAAGAAGTGCATGTTACAGACGCCGGTTCACTTTTTTCGATTTCTTACACACTGTTCCGGTCCTTAAACTGTACGTATTAATATTTAGCCAGCATATTCTGAGTACGAATATCTGTTTACGCCTAATTTGTAAAATATTTATGACCAACAATATTCAATAAATGGAAATGGGCACGAGTATTTTGCAGCCTTTGAGCCGATTAACAGCTATTCGTATCTCGGGTGGTACAGCCTCCAAACACAATATCTGTGGAACAGATTTCTCGGTTCCATTGCTTTATTGACTGAAGGCTATCCAACGTATCTAAATTGTATTTTACAAGAAATTGTCTCTATAGTGAAACTTCTCCAAGCGTGTTATTTCTCGCTTTCTCTCTCTCTCTCTCTCTCTCTCTCTCTACCTGGCTCATGACGCTGCCCTAAAAATGGGGTTGCAGTCATCTGCTGAGCTCAGCTGAATTCAAAAGCTCTGCCTTCGACGGAGAAGTGAAAGAGAGCTAAAATTAGGTTGCGTCTTAACTATGCATTACCGTATTGTATGCTGACGTCTTGATTTCTCCTTTCTTAGTTTTATGCTTGGGGCCTGGGGTTTACATGTAATATTTATTTCCTGCCCCCATCTGGCTCACCATTTTGCGATCGAATACAAACTGCTAACCTTAAATATCTTGTTAACTGCAAAAGAACGTACGCGCGAGGTTTCTTCCTTTTCTGAATGTATCACGATGTTAACCTCAAAAAGATTCCAGCAAAAGGCGGCTCAGCGATGTCTCTCGAGTAGTACTTTGGGCAGCGCTTTCCCACTGTGACAGGCAGTGAGCGCGCACTAAGAAAAGTGCGTGTTTGCAGGAAAAGTTGGACCTGGAGGCAAAGCGCGCGCTCTGTCTCCGCGAGGCGCTTCCAGACACCCCGGAAGGTGACAGGGAAGCTGCCTTCCGCAGCGCCACCCAGGAGGCCAACGCACTCACGCGGCGCCACACGGACTTGAGGCAAAAGGCGAGCGCAAAGCAACCCCCAGCATGCCCTGCCGTCCGTCTTGTTTCTAAAGCACAGCATTTATGCGCCTGTTCGACGGTTGAGCCGAGTCGCCGTTGCCGATGTAACCGAATGAAAGTCACGAGCCAATGCAAATTTCCAAACGAAAAGAAAGAAGTGCCAGCAGTTATGCGTCCCGTAGCTGTTCTTTATTTTATTCTAAAAAATTGCGTTTGGTTTCAGAGAAAAACAAAGAGGGATTTGTAACTGCGCATACCTATATACAAGCATTTTTTTTAATTATTTTTCATTATATCGCGAAACCGCTGAAATAGATGCACTCAAAATTCGCATTAAATTGTATCATAATCATCCCTAGAATGCTTTGTGTCGACAATTTCGAACTTTGGTTACATTGTAATGCATTAAGTAATGCGAATGAGTGGACGCGAAGCCTCGTCAAGCAATCTCTCACGGAATACCTTGAACACGGAGGCTCTACACGGCTCGCACTAACAGAGTCGTGAAATATTTTGCAGTACGTACGGTACTTGCAGTAGGATGGCGTAATGTTCAGACTCCTGTAATTATTGCGACTAGATGGACCTAACATTACAATGACATTACGCTGTTGGGAATCATTAATGGGCATCAAGAACGGTTCAGACAGACAACCAGTGCTCGCACGAGGCTATGATGATGTGATGGTGCAATGCCGTGCTCATTTCGTTGGTGGTGACCTGGTTGCGTGAAGCAAAAAAACCCTCAATAGTAACCTATAGCTTCTTAAGTTTGGCTTAGTTTCGATTATTTGCCTTTTCTCAGTCTGAGCTGCAGTTTTCACATGAGGAGTGGAGAGCACTGTGGCGCGTAATGCATCGAATTCGCAGTAAGCCTGTTCCACTCAAACACTTAAGTCTGCTCTCTGTAACTGCCTTCAAAAGATCAACCTTTGCCGTAAAGGCCAACCAGACCTTGTCTTTTCTTCTTCCAGCTGGAAACCTGCATGCACGAGTACTTGTTGCACATAGAGGCAAGTACATATTTGCGCCGTTTTGTATTTACCCGATAGTGGGGCTGAGTGGTAAGTACTTGCTCTCCTTTTTCCTTGATGATAATGGCCTCCATTCAGAACGCGATTTCCTAAAAATGGCATCTTACCTGAGAGGGGATCATGTGCATGACGATGGCAAATAGCCCCCTAATGAGCTTTGACTCTCCCTAATGTACTTTGTCCCATATCGGTGGTATAATCAATGCTCCTATGTACTCACTTCCCACGTAGCTTGGGCGAAAGAACTGAGGCAGAAGTGTTTAGAGTACCAAGAACTTTCACAAATAATGTACGTAGCCACTATAAGAAAGTTGTGGGAAAGAAAAAAAAGAGGGTGCAATGGTAGAGCTACTAGCCACTTCGGTCTCTATCACTTAGAACGGTTTCCAGAACAATGATAAGAAAACGTGATAACCGGACAGGCATATTATTCTTTGTTAAAAGGTCTCGGGTGAATATTTTCTGACCCTTGTTGATGACTGTGTGTTTCCTTCATACCTAAAACACTTGTTTTTCTTGAACACAGCTTATGTTGCGATGTGGTGCGAATCGTTGAATAGGCACATGCAACATAGTGTATGCGCTCGGATTTACCTATTTAGACTCATTTGGATGAAGTATTACGGCGCTCTTTCATTCCCAAAAGCCTACTACAGGAGCTGGTGTGCAAGTCGGACGAAGGAAGCGCACTTCACTAAGTATGCAATAAAAACAATGCACCGAATACATTATTAAGCAGGCGCGCAAAAAAGGAAGGCCAGATTTGCAGCGCAATGAACAATCTGTCACCAGAATAATATTTTTTTTAAAAGGGCGCCTTTGGCATACTCGTTCCGTCTCGTATCCTTCTATTCGTATGGAAGAACACATGTAACTGTCACCAAAGAACTGGGCCTATATCCTACAAGACAAGTGTTTTACAAACTTCGGTCAGGGTGCTGTGCCCTCTATATTTTGTTGAAACGTCTCTTTGATAACCATCTTCGTAATTGTCTCTTCATCCTTTACTTCATAGTTATTGAGAGTGCTGATCATATCATAGGCTGTATGGATGTATTATTTATTATGAGTTACCGCGGCAATAGTTACGGAAAAGACCGCGGCAAAAGCCAACGGCGAACTGGAGAAAACAGTGCAATGTCGACGAAAACACCTAGTTGCGAAGACACTACCATGCCAACAAATGAAGTAGAAAAAAACAGTATCGTAATGACAAGATAGGTTTTCTATTCTACAAACGTAATCTTCTGCCCGTGTACTGTGCGATGTCAGGGCACGTTAAAGAACCCCAAGTGGTTGGATTTTCCTTCATCTTTCACTACGGTGTCTCTGATAGCCTTAGTCGCTTTGAGAATTGAACCCCAACAAACAAACCAAACGTAGTCTTCTGCACTTGTAAACAATATTAGAGTTAGCCTTAAATTACAAATAAAGAATTTCTACTCGGTCGTTAACAAGCTTCGCACCACTACTTTGAAATTGACGGGCAGTAAGAACATTTTAAAGTTGTTTTTGTTATTCAGAATATATCAGTTACTGTTTCGCAAATGTATTGTTTTCGTTAGTTCCTAACAATTTATTTGTCGAAAACATTATTACAAATGGCAAGACAAACAAAAAAACGCCAACTATCATTCATCAGCTACTGACTGCTAATGACTGTGGTAGCATGCTCTGGAAACCCCCTACCGAGGTTTTTTTTCATTCCTGAGGCCCGCAAAATCCGTTAACATTTGCTTTTGGCAGTTTAAACCTCTCTTTCACAGAACCTAATAAGTTTTAAACCATTCTACATACATTTTTTTATAATGACTGATACGTCTAGTGAACGGGCATAAACGTTTAAAAGACACACTGTTGGTGGCAGACACATGCCCCATCATCACCTAAAGTCGCCGCCATATTACAAAAGTATTACCGCCAGCACTCGTGAGGTAATCTATGTGGGCAGGAAAGCTAACAACAATGCACACACTCAACAAGTGCTATTTTACTTCCATATTTAAATAACAGTGTTTAGCCTCAGAAAATAGTGGTTGGCAACCATCGCACCGAGTGCTGTTCTCAGTATAAAACGACATTCGCGAAGTGCCTCGGTCGGAATCTGTGCCGCCTCAGCGTTCTTGAATGTGTGCAGGAGCAGCGCGAGTACCGACAACTGCTCCCCGAATGCCAGAAGAAGCTCTTCCCTGGCCTGGACCTCAAGGAAGTGCAGGAGAAACTGGACATATCCCTCGAGAGAGGAGACTTAAACCCATATATTCAGGTGAGGCGCCTGAGCTACTTGGGTGCGGAGAATAATACAATGACGCGCTGGAAAGCTATTGCCTCGTTTAATAGTTTTTCATCGTGTAGAATACAAGCCGATGGATTAGGTAGCAAATAAAGGCAAGGGACTGCAGCAGCGTGAGGAAGTACCTGGCGCAGCATTCATGTTGCTTTTAAAAGAGGAGCTTATAAATCATGTGCGGTGTAGCCAGATGAGCCCTACTTAACTTTTTGAAAGGGTTATCTCTGTTCAACCGCTTATAACGCGAAAATATGGGAACCTGCCGTTCCATCTGTACATATGGTGCCGTCTGACAGCAGCCGCTTCAAATGGCGGTGATTTAGCCTTGGCCTCTGAGATCAGCTACGAGGCAATAGTGCGCTTGTTCGCTGATGCCACCGCTAAACCTCCGTTGTTTGAAAGTGGCTACAAGATGGCGCTGCATGCACAACTCAAATTCAATGCACAACTGTTTCAGAAGGAATTATGGTGCCCGGACTTACTTTCGGAAATGCGGTTTTGTGCCTAAAATCAGAGGTAGAGTCGACATTAGAAATAAATCAGAGATCTGTTGGACGATTAGCACTAGGCGCCCACGGCAAAACTACAAATGAGGCGGTACAGGGAGATATGGGCTGGGCATCTTTCGAAGTACGGGAAGCTCAAAGTAAAATATTATATGAGGAACACCTGAGGAAATTGGACAGTAACAGATGGGCAGCTAAGGTATTTAAATACCTGTACCTAAAAAGCGTTGACTTACAATGGAGGAAAAGAACTAGTAAACTAACTAGTAAGTATGCTAGTCACAAGGACGGAGAAATAAAGAGCATTAAGCAACAGGTGAAAAACACAGAAGGTAAAAATTGGATAAATTCGATGGAAAAGAAACAGAGTGTGGAATTATACCGAAAGTGGAAAATGCAGATCAGGAAGGAGGATTTCTTTGATAACTCAAGAGGCAGTGCCCTACTTTTTGAAGCTAGATCAGGGTGCCTTAGAACACGCAGCTACAAAAAGAAATTTAACAATTGAGATGACGCATGTGCTGTATGTGGAAACTCCATAGAAACAATTGACCATATTATACTCGAATGTAATGGTATCCATCCGAAAGTTGATGCAGGCGCAATCACTGTTCCTGAAGCTCTGGGGTTTAGAGATAACAGTGGCCGGGTGAATAAACCGTCGGTGGAAACTAGCAAAAAACGACTGAAGATTGGTGACTTAAAAGCAGAGAAGTGACATAATGTTAGTAATGTAGGAACAAAAGTTAATAAATAGAATGATTGTTTAGTTAACCATTCTAAATCAATAATTAAGACATAGGAAGAAAAATGAGCATGATAGCTACTGCTACCACCCCGTTTCAAAGGGGACGCTCCTATATTCCATCCTGCCATCCATCCATCCAAATTGCAACTTCCCGTGCGTTGGCACTATTATCTGTTTAACGGAGATAACATCCGCCATTTGTTTTGGACCTGCACTAGTCAAACCACAGCGAACTGCCTAATTCCTATAACATCCACGCAGAAGATGAAGTGCAAAACAAAATCATGCATACACCATCGCTGTAGGTACTGAACCGCAGATTTCGGATTCAAAATAGACCTGCAGAATTTGTGCATTTTCGTGAGTTAACGCGAACCTTTATCACTTCCATGACAGTTCTAGTTGTTTTTCACAACTTCTCCAGTGGGAGAAGAGCTCTAAAAGTATCCTTTTTCTTTACTGTTTCAGATACACACATGCGTATACCTGGAGACGACTAAAGGCCAGGTGAAACGAACATTGTCGTGCACGTTTCCTTTACTTTATGCATTATTTGCATGAATTCGACATCAAAGCATTTATATCTGAGCAAACGCCTGTAAATTTGTGAAACAAGAATAGTTTTCAAGAAATCACGCCAGTTTTCCTTAGGTGACCACAGGGGTGACGCCTGAAAAGTTGCTTTGAAGCTCGTACCTTGCAATGAAGGCAGCGTTCTAAAGTCGTGTGCCTTTTTTCGATTCAATAACAGTTCATATTAGCTGCCGCTCTTCACCACTGCTTTCATTTTGACTTCTTGGAGCCCACTGGTCAGGACATCTTTTGTTCAGTGTACCTAAGGGAGCTAAACAATCTGCATAATCTGACCTTGAATCTATTAGGAGGCTGTTGACGGGTGCTTCGAAGCCTGTACGGACATGAACCATTGTCGGCGCCATATAGTTAGCCTCAGCCCCTAAGGTGGTTTTCTTGGAATGAAATCTAGTCTACCTTTCTGAACTTTATGAATTATTCAAAAAATAAATGCAGTTTTTTCTTTCATATAATTGTCAAGTGAACCTCGCGTTTCTTGGTTAGTTAATTTGGGAGTGCGTCTACTCCGAACGGGGCCTGATCCCAGTTCAGGCCCTTGGTCAGGATAAAACTAATGGAGGAACAAATAATTTTTAAAGATGCCTAGGTTTGTTTTCGAGCTGAAAAATTTCACTCAGCTCGATACTAATAACGGCACACAATATATGTCAGGTTGGCGAATGAGCGCACTGCAATGCCACCAGAAGATATAGCCCAATAACTAACAACCTTGGCATCGCTCTTTATAAGGTTCGATCGTGGCATGCAGATATAGGAAACACTCAACTGAGCGTCCACCCCACTTGCTAGTAACATCAAAACACCAAATGGGGTAGAATTAGTGTATTTGGGGTTATGCTATGTTTGCTGTCAGGGTACTGGAGGCACATCAATTACTGCTTTACAGCGAGAGCTTTTGGCACATCCTGCATGGTTATCGCCTTAGCATACACTGACAAAGGGTCCTTCATGGGACCTGTGATGTGATGCCGATTGTGTCGCTTTTGCCGCTTTACCAAGAACTCTTGGTGTTTCATACAGTTATCTACTGAGCAGGTACTCACACTGAGTAGGATCTTTCTCTTAAATCTTAATCTATCAGCACCTCCCGAATATAGGCACCGGCATTAAACTAGCTCAATCATGATAGATTTTGTAGAAAGGCACATAGAATTCCCGTGTTTTAGAAGGATCACGCTTTGTAGAGAAATACTGTTACTGCCTGCAATGCATGCGCTTGGCTTTGAACTCTATTTCGTTTCTGCAACGTGCCAAGGTGGCCCAGTAGATATGGCAGTGGTTTCCTGATCTCAAGGCAGCAGAGTGCATACCGCAGCAGCAGCAGTATTTCGACCGACCTTCAACGCAAAATCATCCGAAAGACTGCAGTGTTGGCGTGCGTTAAAGAACTGAATGTAGTGCAAGTGAATCAGCAGCAAGTCATACGGTATCAAAATAGCAGCTCATGTGTCTATTCGTTGCGTTAAACCTTTCATACTAAAAGGCCTTCTGTCACCTTCAACTTGAGAATGTCAGCGTCTAATTTTATAGATAAACGCCATTGTGAAGATACGTGCACACGTCTAGAATTTTCTCCGGAGGTGAGGTGACTAATCCGGTCACGTGACTAGCGTCATGAAGGTGGCTGTGCGTGCATTATCATCTTGAATAGGCCGCCTTCCTGAAAGGTCCAAACATTTTAAAAAAAGGTCTGAGATCTTAGTGCGGCGAACCCTTTCCCTTAGTTTAGCGCGTTACGCAGCTGAACTTAGACGCATGAAAACAATTTTGGCCTATGTACAGGTGCGGATATAAGTAAACGGAGCACGCTTTGCCGTTCACATAAAAGTCTTATCTTCTACACTGGAGATAAGAAAACAATATTTGTCCAGGTGAAAAGGCACTGGCGTCTAGTGCCGGATCACACATACCAATACTGCTAATTTCAATTATGCAACGCGTGACAAATAATGGAAGGAAAAAGCATTCACCGTTTACTTTTGTCCGCGGGGGTACATAGCATATTTCGGAAAGGAAATTTATGAATAGTTCCTTTTCAATCTTCGTCTATCCGACTCTATTTACATGGAGGCATGTCAGACGTGTTAATTTAGACAGTATTTGGTCAGCGTTGTTTGCTCAAAACAGACGCAAGTGAAGAGCAGGAGCCATGAGATAAGGGCTCACTACATGGTGATAACACATCAAGCACTCACAGAGTGGCTGGGTTTACTTGAGGTTTCGAGAAAGAAAACACTACGTGAGGTGATAGCAGCTGCTTTTGCTTAGTGACTGTCAGCACCAGGAGGCGAATTTATCTATTGTAATAAAGTCTTTCCTTTCTATATTATTTTACGGAGGAAGCAGTGATATGTGATAAAATCATCATACCAGGTGGTAAATTTGAAAATTCCGCTATGGCAAAAATATTGTTATCATTCATTGCCTTACTTTCTAGAAAATATTAAGAACAAAAACATCAAAAACGAAGCGAAAGAGGATGCGACAATCAGAATGAAGAAGGAAGCCATAATACGTGGTTTATTTTTATTTTGGATCTTTTTCGCTGCGTTCATCTTCTACTTTCGCTTCGATGCCACAAGTGTAGAAAGGGAAGGCACACATGAGAATGCGTAGGCAGCAAACACGATAGTTAGATGGTATCTTCGAGGCATTGCAGATGAATCTGTGTGATATTCGGAAGATGAAATGGGCATGGGCAGGGCATGTAGTACGAAGGGAGGATAACCGATGGTTACTTATGGTAACAAACTGGATTCTAAGGGAAGGAAAGCGTAGCAGGGTGCGGCAGAAAGTTACGTGGGCGGATGAGGTTAAGAAGTTCGCAGGGGTCAAGAGGATGCCGCTAGCACAGAACCGGGTTAATTGGAGAAATATGGGGTAGGCCGTCGCTCTGCAGTGAGTATAATCATGTTGATGATGATGATGACATTCGAAAGGTAGTGGGCGACCGAACAGCTTGGCTTGATATGGTGTACAGGGCCACGAAGAGTCGACCCCGACTGAACGACTGAACTGAATGTAGACTTGGAGTAATTTCCGGCTCTCCACGGCGTGATGGGCTGTTCTCAGCTGTCAAGATAATGAGAAACGAAATAATATGCATGTTGTCTGGAATTTTATGATTTTACCTTATAATTTTTCATCGCCACCAGTGGGAGCTACAGAATTTCCACGTAGTCCAGGCCTGCGCCCAAGAGGTATTTGACAATGCGACCAGCGAAGCAATGAAGACGCAGTTGCTGGTCGAGTACGAGAAGTACATGGACAACAAAACCATCGAGAAGGTCTGCGCCAGCGACCCTATTGACTGCTTTTCTTCTTTAAATCACTTATATATGCATTGGCTTTTGCATGCAGAATGTTTTCATCGAAAATCTATACGGATTCAAAAATATCGTAAATCGTAAATTATTGAATCTAAATTACGCATTAAGCACAGCGCGATTTTGTTGAGAGTGAAGAACGAACATTTCCTTGGTCAGTGTTATGCTGCACGGCCTCCATATAGCGGTACAGTTTATAACAATGTATCGGATATAGTGATGGAATAAGCAATACATTATGCGCTAAGTATTTATTGTTGATCTTTGATTTTCAGACGGAATTCAACAAACATGCAATAAACTTCACTAGGTTTTTGTATTTAGCTGCGCTTAATTAGTAAATTTGTGGTAGTGGCTGATATTTGTGTAGCTTTTCGATGTCCAAATTTTGATTCCAATGTTCTTCATAATTTGTGCTGCAAACAGTCTGCGTCGAGCGCGTTCTGCCTTTCTGATTCTATGTGGAGCTTAGTTTTAGCTTTGGCATCATGGACGCATAGCTGAAGCCTTTTGCCAGTATCCTTAGTATACTTCATAGAAGGCTCACTAGAAGGCGGTTATCCTCAGAACATTTGGTTTGGCATACACATTTTTTGGAAGACACCCCTGTCATAATTATTAATTAAATTGTGGCTGGCTTTCTCTTCGGCCGAAAGAGCAAACATCAAGAACAAGACGACTCGAGAGGTTGGGCTGTCGGCTACAAGAGAAAAAAACCTGCACTTGGACAACGTTAAGATCCGGAGCTTACTCCGGTTACTGCCCCGTCCTATGCCACATGGAAAGCCTTCGAAGTAAAAAAAAAGAAAATGTGTATATAAAGCGAATGAATGAGGTATTTGTCGCTCAGTCGCCGCCGGACGTCTAGCGGCCAGTATTTGCGAACCTTTGAATCCTACGAGGGCAACAGAACGCAGAGGCGCGCTTTGTTAAGGCTAGTGTATTTGGCTGATGAAATCATACTCAGTCATGCCGTTTGGATTCTTTTTACGTGTTGAAAGCTTTAGTAAAGTATACATCGACGGAACGCAAATGCCAGCTATGTTTTCATCTGTGGCATAAAGCATTAATAGAGTCGAACGCTGAGCTAGTTGGTCGCACATCTCCTGGAAGAAGGCAGCAGAGTTGTCAGTGCAGCGTTCTCCTTGTGTGCGTGTGTGTGCCTCTTACGCTTTGCGTTGTTACCTGCTCTGCTGCCTTCTTCCAAGAGATGCATAAAGCAGTTGCAAACGATGCTGCGTACCGTTATGACGAAACAAATGCGGTAACGAAAAAAGCGCGGACCCCGTACGAATTCATTAAAATAGCGTTTAATTTTTCAGCTTGATTTCTTTGAATAATTTTATTTCATCATGCATTATTTATACGGCATTTTTTTATCCGGACCAACTTGCTCGTATTTTCGTCGTTTGCAATGTGATCCTTTGTGTCCCTTATTTATGTTTACACGCATATTGTACAGTTGCAGTGTCTATATGTTAACAATTTTATTCCTCTTCCATTATTGTAGATTCTCGCTTGCCACGCCAGGCGCCTCTACCCGGATGTAAAAAAGGTGAGCACAGTAACACATTGCATCGTAACTCTCAAAATGAGAAGGGGGGGGGGGGGGCAGTCATGTGGGTTAAAGACTGAGTGAACGCCTTGTTAAGCTATAGAGATCAGTTCGAACTTGTACGTGGAGACGAATCAGCTTTCTTGACGTCTCAAACCGCAATGAAAAACAAAAGCGTTTTTGTGGTGTCTCTAGTTACACGTCCTTTGTACGTTCAACGTCCAGTGGTCCACCATCACGAATCTCCTCCTTTATGATCCCAGCCAGGTTCATTGCAAGATAGAGACTTCTCGCATTCTTCGTCAACTGCACCTCTGATGAATCATCTGTGCATGCTGCTAGCAAGTGGTAGTATAACGATGACATGCTTGACACTCGTTGAGAATTGGGTTTCTCTACATCACGAGATCGCATTACATGGTCCAGTCGACATGCGCTGCCAACTCTGGTCTTTGAGATGCCTTTACTTTGATATCTGAGAGTGAGATGGGAATCAGTCCTCCAGGACCTATGGATCCCGAGCCATGCACGCTTATTCCCGACCATGCAGTCACGTTTTTATGGCTTGGTTCGAATCCAGCTTTACGTCTTATGGCCTTTAACATGTTGTGGTCGCTAACAACTTACCCCTCATGTAATGTCCCATCTGGGGGCCCTTGAGGTTCTAATAAATAAAAAAAATGAAAAAAGGTTTATAAGCATACCTGAGACAGTAGAGGAAGAAGTTAAAGAACTAATGATTAAGCGAGTGACAAAGTATTGACGCTAACAGGGATCTTCAAGGATAGCCGTAGACACAAACCGCTAATTTTGTAGCCCTTTAACCTTACAGGCGGAATTTAGGTGAGCAAAATCGTCACAGAAAGAGGGTGGGCCTTTGAAGTGGCCAGCCAAGACCAAGTCTGTCGAGATAATTTAAATTGGGAATCTTTGGGTAGGGTTTGCGTATCGTTCAAGGGAAAAAAATGCCAGCAGCGAGAATTTAGCAATTGAAATTTGATTTGTCACAACCTGCCATAGATGCACGTTGTTTATTTTTCAGTTTAGATTACGTTTCAACCGGCAGTGTGCTTCATTCATAGCGTACCCTCTCCATTTACTCTGTTGTAATTTTTTTGCACCGCGGTGCCTTGACGACCGTTGCCGTCGAGATGACTTATCGGTGTTGAGTATTTTCTTACTTCCTAGCTTTTAACAACTGTGCAGCGCTTAGATTTCTGACTTTGTTTTGTGACATGTTCATTTATGCCTAAATCGCATATTGTCCTATAATTGCCTCCCTGCAATAATGTCGTTGATGTGTTGCAGGTACTTGCTTCAAAAGCAATGGAAAGGGAATGGGGAGTATAGACCACACGATCTTTACAACTTCATCGACAGCTTGTGTCTCGTTAGCGGACGGTGATCAGTAGCAAGTGCTTGCATGCGAAGTACTGACTTTGGTACGCGGCTATGCAAATTTATTCTTCTAATTGTAGCGCGGTACGATGTCACGCTAATTTATTTTTTGAGTTGTAGAATGAGGAGTTTTAACAACGCGTATTTTACTGATACCTTTAAGCAATGAAGATAGCGCTTCATAAATAAGTTTTCTGTGGGAACAAATGGGAGTTGATGTGTAGACAATTTGTGTTTATTATAAGGCAAACATTGTTTCGTTTCCTTTTCTATTGCGGTTGCGCACGAATTGTAAAGCATAAAACAGAAAAAAGAGTGAATAAACCTAAATTTCCCACCATTTGTCCCACTACTGCATGTCGCTGCTAGACAGTGCTGCAAACTACGTTCCCCTCTTGTTCGGAAGCCAGTGAAACAAAGCGACCCAAATTCTGCGTAAAATAAGCAAATTCTCGTTTGGAGGAAGCAGTAATATTTACTTATTCTGCACCTAAACTTGAGATGACTTTCCTATATTTTGCATAAGAGTAAAAACAGTTGTGAAAGCCGAAAAAAAGTCTCACTAGCACGCACAACTACGTGGTATTCATGGATGCAATTCTCACACAGTTCGCTTTCATGATGAAGGAATGTGTAGCTTAGGGTTAGGTTAGACTGAATAAAAATTAACGACGTATCTAAAACGTTCGCTAACAACATGAAGCTTCCTTCATGCAAACCTTCTTTATGTCATTGTGGAGCGAACTGGCCCCGAATGACACCGCATTGTGAAAAGTGTTTGTTCCCACTGTTTTGCTCCCTTGTGGACAATATATAAGAGTATAATACATACATATATTCGGAGCTGCCCTCCCCTATGCCGTTCCTCACACAATGAGTCACTATTGGACGTTATAGCCATAAAATCAACACCAAACATTTCCTCTGTTTATCTATCTTGATAAAGGAAGCTCAAAAAACATTGCTCTTACGAGGTGGCCTTGTCAAAATACGCGTCTATAAACGGGATCGCGGACAGCTGTGTTTCTCTTTCTGTTTGATCATCCTGACTTACCGCAGGATATGTTGACGTTCGCAGAACGAGAGTGGGGAAATGATGGTCTCTTGCCGCTCCCCTGCTCTTGGGGGTCACGGACCGAAGAAGTACCAAGACACTGAGGCGCTTCGGATGCGCAACGTGGTGGTCCGTCAGGTATGTTGCTGCTTCTTGAAGAGGTCATTGAAATGCAGTTCAAGTAGCTCTGAATGTGTATGCTTATAAAAATATTTAGGTAGTACGTTGGAAAACACGATGCCTTGATAGGCGGCATTTTTTCTTGAGGAATGAAGCGTTTGTGTTTACATGCTGCGTTATTTCTGACGAAAATACTGACCAGTGATACCGAGTGAAAACAAAGGTCGGTTAGGGAATGCCTAATAAATGTATAATTTTCAATTAAAGCGCATAATCAAGCCATCGAATTTGGAACACCATTGATCTGATATAAACGAGGAAAACTTCTTTTAGGACGAATCAGCTCTTGTTTATGGACGAGATCTATAATAGACAACAAAAGAACGCAAATATTTCCTCTTCCGCACCATGTTATTATCGCGATGCAGGTTCAGGTTAAGAACAAATGCCATTCTTCTCCTATTGAGGGCGGTTATTTGAACTAGTTATTATTTTGTCAATCACGTTTTGTGTATTACTCATAACAATTGTTTTGTTCTCGCTCTGATAGAGAAGCAAGTAATCAGGAGCATTGCCATGGGCCCGTGTCTGTGCTTTAAGCGAATCAATGAAAGTCATACACAGCTAAGCCTTGCTAAAACGTCTGTCTTATTTACGTGTCCAAAGTCCAGGGCACCCAAAAATGATGGGGAATACTAGAGTTTAATATCAGTAGTGTGAAGTTCTGTGAAAATTCATCTACAATAATTAAGTACTAAGTGCTCCCCATACTTCCCATTTCTCGACTTTCTCAACTGCATCGGCGGGAAGTCATGTCCCTTAGATACGCGGTCTTGTGTCTTTGCTGTATTCGAGAGACTCCAAGATGATGCAGGGGTAAAAAAAGAACACATATTGAAACATTTCAGTTTAGAAAGCGTGAGACCCACGATGACCATAATTATAAGTTGTCATGTCTTTCTGCAAAGTGCCACAAGATCATGTACAACCAATTATACATACGATAACTAGGGTGATACAAACAATCGATCAGACGGTGTCAACGCAAGCCGCTGCCGCTTAGGTAGCTCGTTGTTCCACGGCGCCAGATATAAAGAAATGGCCCACAAGAAGAGCTAAATGGGAGTCGCAACGCAGAACACCTAAGAGGTGACGACGGGGCGGAACCTTACTGAGATATCAGCTTAACTTACTAGATTTCTTTTCATAAATATAGAGTCCAGGAGATGGTAACAAGATGAAGCATAGAATTATGTAATATTGCTTAGTAGCAACCATAACTGCTCACTGCTTGAAGTTTCAAAGATATAGAGGGGAATCTTGTTTTGCGTTCTCTTTTCCTCAAAATGTCTTGCAAGTTATTTTGACAACGCTCTCCTTGAGCGCCATTGGTTGTGCAAGTTATATAACGTATCAGATATTAATTTTTTTTTTTTTTTACGCAAGCTTGCCATAAGGCATATTATATAAACTCGTGTAAATTATTTTCGTTAAGGAACCGGAACAGGCTCCCACTGTTATCGTTGCCGGTGAGCCATTTAGAGAAGTCCTCTTTCCTTGATGTGGTTAGTCCCACTTCGCGCAGAATATGTGTCCTTGATGTCCTTGTCCCTGCACAAGTCCACAGCAGGTGGCGAACATCCACTACTGCAGCTGGTGTGGAATACTTCGGGCATGTGGTTGGTCCGATATCGAATTTACCCCTGAAATGTCTTCGCTGACAATAAAATAAGTGTTAAGACTGCAGAAATTGCCTTCTGACATAATCCTACGCAATAATAGTTCATCATATATGCCTCTTTAATAAACTCATTTGTAGAAAGTTTCATATAAGTCAATTTCGTGACGTTCGGTGACGGCTGAGGGTCATTATTCGGAGATTAGATGGTTATTTTGCAATTCTGTCAATCATATTAAACGTTCAGCGTAGCCCAGAGCACATGAACGACCAAAGGAGCCGGATACTAGCGCAACATACAAATCTCAGTTCTAAGCGGCGTCACTGCTTCTTAGTACGCGAAATTAAGACTTAGACGATAGCGGTTTCTCCATAAACGTGCTAAAGCGCTTTTTATACAAAAAGTAAAAAACAAAATGGCTGTGGTAACAGTCACAGCGCAAAGCTCGGTGACAGTCACACTGTTGGTGCTGGTTTCTTGGTTTTAAGCTTGTCTATAGGCCATTCTCTAAGAGGCAGTCACTTGCCAAAAAATGCGAATTATGGAACTGTTGGTGAATAAATTTGTTTATGTAAGCTGTCAGTTTTTACTGGCTTTCAACTTGGACTATCATCTCCTCGGGCTCCTATCTTGCAAACTCCTCAAAATTACGAAGCAGCACAATTTGCAGGTGAGGGCCTCGTACTTAAATGACTAGCTCCTCGTCAACTTTTTGTACTCTATTTGTATTGCAGGTATTCCACTTTTAAAGTGCGGCTTATTCACCCTCTAAGAACACCCCGTATTTGAAAGTTAAAACCAATATCTTCTTTATAGGGCACTTAGGAACGGCTTTCTAAATAGGATGAAGACCACCTCGTTTTCGAAATGCCTGGCTGCGCACGGTAACTGTGCACCACACGAAAGTTCGGGACAGTGGAAAAATGTTCCTTGCCTTAATCTCAGAGCCGTGCAGGTCTACAGGAACAAATAGATAGTTCAGGGTAGGAGAGGCCCCGCTAGGCCTTCACTTACGACCAGGACCAACTCATTACCCTAATAGTTCCGCCTGCCGTCATATTTCCTTCCTTCTGAAACATGTTTTTCTCGCAAGCATTTTTACTGCTTCCCCTTCCAAAATATTTCAACGATGCAATGCTCCTCTCTTTTTTTCACATTAGGTTGGCGAGTGCATTCGGAGGCGCTCAACGGTGACTGAGGTAAGGTGGCCCAATTTTGGGGCGCTCCCTTTTACGCATGCATAAAAGATGGCAAAAAGAAAAAAGTAAAAAAGACATAAAGCAAAAATCGTCCTTAATAAAATAACTAATTTCCTTGGAAAAATCGCAGGTCACATGTGCTCATCGAAGCTTTTCAGCAATAAGGAAAACATTTATTTTAAATAAAACTATTGGACAAGTTCCAAAGATGTCTGAACGGCAAAGCACAAGAAGCCGCTGGTGGATTCTCGAAGCCGCTGGTGGATTCTCAAACGATTATATTCGGTGACCGATTTGACAAGAGAGGAACACAAAATCGAGGCAAGCTTAATAAATCCCTAACGTTTATCCTATCCAGGCAGTAATACTCAAAGCTACTCTGACTGTTCCTTATGCATTAAAAAAGAACATGCATACTATAGGGTATACCCTGAGCATATGAAAGCTCCAACTTGACTAAAATGACGGAAGAGGCTAAGACAGGCATGGTTTTTTAATAAAAAAAGCAGTATATATATATATATATATATATATATATATATATATGTATATATATATATATATATATATATATATATATATATATATATATATATATATATATATATATTAAAGCAAATATGGCGTTCACGCTGGTTGTTGTTGATTACCGCAATTTTCAGCAACCAGAAAGTCAATTTTTCGCACCATCGTCTTCGTCAGCTTGCACTCCTATGTGTAGTGCTTCGTTTGCTCACGATATCACTCATGTTTACCCTTGCTACGTAATGTAAATACATCAGCTATGGCCAACGTATCTTTCGGACGCTATTTCTCGTTTTTGGGGCTCTGTTACAGGACGGTCATTTTGGGGATGAGCCCATGGGAAAAATATTGTGCCATCGTAGAGTTCTACCAAATATTTCTCTCGCTTGACCGTGCTATCATGCCAGCGGTTCCACAAGCATCGAAGTTTTCACATATGACTCGCCACATGCAGCTCCTCCGATCCCGCTGCGTACGGCGAGCGCTGCTTTCGCGCACGTCAAGGTTGCTTGCCATATATAGCTGCTCCCGTTCTCTGCCTTTGGCGGTCAAGTGGTTACGTTTGTGGTGTAATTTCTACGCACACTGGACGATTTAACGAATAATACGTTTATAGCAAATGCTGGTAAACAAACAAAATATCGAAAGAGAGAGGGGGGGGGGGGTTGTTGCGTGGATATCTTAAGCTGCCAATATAGCATTTTGGTCAACTTGCTGCTTTGCATTAGCTACGAAGATTTCATGCATGTTCTGTGCGATGAAGGGAATCAGAAAGGAAAGAAAAAGAACCGAGTAGTTTCCAAGTAGCTAGCTGAAAAAGCTCAATGCTGAAATATTTACAACTCTACACCAGTTTGCTTGACCTGCAAAGGGAAGCAGTGGACTTCATTGTCGAAGCATATACAGCAACTCGCTTTTCATTATTTCTTGAAAGCCAAACTAGCACAGGTAAGAAACAATATTTGCACAAGCACCTCCGTATCCATAGGTGCGGTTCATTTCAAGTCACCCATCCAGCCTCCCACTTACGGAAACCGTGTTCAAAGCCCACACATAATGTAATGCTTCTCGCCTAAAGGACCCTTTGGGTATATAAATAAATTTTGTTGCTCTTAAACTGCGGGCGAAGACATGAGGCAGAATGATTGTATAATTACCTCACCACAGGCGTTCATCCGCAAGGAGACAATCTTGCGTGACGATCAGGTCTGGCTAGCTGTACAACACAGGGAGACAAGATTTCAACCAGAGCCTTAATGAAAGCCAAAGTCAAAAGAAAATTTTAGTATCGTTCAGAATAAAAAGGCTTCCTTATCTTGAAACAGTGTATATGTAAATATTTCTAAAAAGCCATGAGCTATCTAGGATACTATCAAACTTGCATGTCATTCCTCAATACGCCTCTGATCAACCATCGCGCTTTCAAAACCATGCAGATTTGTAGATTTTTCGCGTTCGCAGCATTAAAGTGTGTTGGAAATTAAAAAATTCGAACACTGCAATCCACACTTACTTACTTTCTTAGAAATCTGGAACAAAAATTGCGCTTGGCTACTAGGATGAAACAAAACGGCTTTATTTACACTGTGCCCTTTCATCATGCGTTCCAAACACTTAATTCATAGGCATAACTTTGCCCAATATGCTGCACACGTGGTGCCGAAAGTTTTAATTTTTTTTGCTAAGTTTATTGCCTCAGGGCACAAAAATACTATGAAGGATGGAAGGCGTGATCAAATAAATGAAAAAGGTTGGCTGATGCATTGAAGTCCAGGAGTGAACGATGATGTGGTCCCTGCGCCCAAGCGGCATAAGACTGGGAATTAGGGGAGAGCCAGCTGCCTCCAGGTGCTGGATCCGCGTTGGCTTCAGCGCTGGACATTCCCACAGTAGGTGATGGATGTCAGCTTCAATATTTCTGGATTTGCAGACGGGCAACCAGGGTGTAGATACCAATGTCGAAATTGAGGCCACTTTCTATCACTTTCTAATCTGATTCCTTGTAATTTTTGTTTTTTTTTTTGCTGCTTGAAAATACCTGTTTTAATTTTCCAGTTACGATACATGCAACCGTGTCTTTGAATCAGCACCTTGATGCGGATCCCCGTATTGCCTTTCGTGAAATGTGTAGGTGCCAGTTCACCCCTCATATTTGAAGATCCTTCATGTCGCCGTTTTAAGGCCTATTGAGAAATTCCTTCATTAATTCTGGAATTAAACTTGGCTCCGCGCTATAATTTTGTTAAAAAGCAATTTAAAATAAGAATTTCTTTAGCTAATTTTTAGAGGAAATTAACATAGAGCAGCATCCTTTTTTGCAGTGAACATAAAATGCTTGTTTTGGCTCATAACATGCTTAAACAATTTAAATGATATATATTAAAGCTTCCTGTTGATCAATCTGCACATCTTGTTGTTATTCTTGCTTGATGCTGATGTTAGAAGCCCACTTAGATTACTACAGTGATATGCAGCAAAAAGTATTCAACTTCAAAGTGATCGCTTAAAGCATCGCAACCTTAGAGAACCACCTTACATTTTCACTTCTCTGCTTGCTCACTCTTAGCCTTTTAAGCAGGAGGTCGTTACCGTGCGTAGCGATGACATTGCGATATTGGTAAAACCTCCTCACAGTATGTGTATGTGGCCTCTCGTTTGTAGGGCGTACGTTTGAACCTCGTGCACAGATATAAGGAACGTACAGTTAAGAAGCGCGAAAGAAAATTTAAATTGAGTAAGTTAACTTTTTATGAGATTAGATCAGCAACTTACCGGTATGACTCAAGAGGAAAGTATATAGGAACTGCATCTTACCGGTAATCACCTATGGGGCGGAAACGTGCTGGCTGACCAAACAGGTTCTACTTAATTAGAGGACAAGGCAGAGGGCTATCGAAAGAAAAATGGTAGGGCTAACATTAAGAGATAGGAAGCGTGCAGGGTGGGTCACAGAAAGAACTCGGGTTAATGATATTGTGAGCCTTCTGTGGACCTTCTTTCATTTGTACATGCCATGATCTTCTTCTTTCATTTGTACATGCCATGATCTTCTTCTTTCATTTGTACATACCATCATCATCGTCCCGCGGCGCCGGCTCCGGCGCGCGCCTGGGGCCGTATCCAGCGGAGGTTCCTTTCGGGAACCGTTCTCTTTAAAGATGACGTCAATTTGACGTCAGCAAGACAGCGGGCGCCACCTCACGGCGAAGACGGGAAAGACAGCGGCCAATCAGCGATGGCCACAGATCGTAGGCGTGTCCATCACGAGCATGTGGCTTTTTCTGGTACCAAATACTTGTACCAAAGTGGTGTTAAGCACGAAACAAACCTAATAATTACATAGTAATGCAAACTAGTGAATAATAGACTGAAATATTCTTAGAAGCATCCTGTTAACAACTGCCAAGCAATTATCTTGGCTCATGAGTACCTTTCTTCGCCGCTAGATGGTGTTGCGCGCGCGGCGGCGTCGTCTGCTTTCTCGCTCGCTGTGAAGTTTTTGTAAGTTCTGCCTTTCGCACAGAGTGGCAAATATCCTAATAACGATGTCTACAACGCCCGTAGTATGCAGTCCGAATCACGCTAGCTCTTTGACGGAGGAGTTGCTGCCGCCGTTGCGAGTACGAACGAGCTGCTTGATACCGGCACCGCGCCGGCGCGTCCGCGCCTGCCTATGTAGCGGGGCAGCGTCCGTAGCCTTATCGGCCGCTCAAGCGTCGTGAGTATGCGAGACCTTTCCGTGAATAGCTGTCAATGTAGGACGCAGCCGATGACACATGGAATCCGACTGCACTCGACCCAGTCAGCCACCGTCTGCTCCCCTTCCGCTGATGTAGAAGGAGGGAAAACTCAGCCCGCACTTACGGACGCGAATTATTTGTCTCTACGACTGCCGGATTCAAATGGTCGCACTGCTGTTGGCCGAGAGCTCCCGATCGCAAAGTAGCGATCGAAGCGCGTAGAGCACCTTTGCTTCTGACGGCAGCCCGGCATACCCCTTCGTCCCCACTTCGCTTCGCGATCGGCACGCAGCCTTAGCCAGTGTTGCCGCAAAACCTCCTGAAACATGTAAAAGGCGTTGTCTCGTTCTTCTTTTTTTTTTTACTGCGTTAGTTTACTAAACCCGCAAAGCGCTGCCCAAAAAAAAAAAACAAAAAAAAAAGGATACCACGGCCGTACTCAAGCAGCTGCGCGGCGCGCGCCGTCGCTCGACTACGGCCATGAGGCGCCACAGCGAGCGCAGAGCGGTTCCATCTCGAAGCAGACCAACTCGTCGCGGTTCCTGCGCCGGCCGGCAAAACGGTTCCTTTCGGAGCGGTGGCCCCGCCCCGTGCCGCTCCGTGACGTAGGCGAAAAACGTGGAGCCGCCTCCGGAAGTTTTGGGGGTCACGCCGGACGTGACGCAGCAACCAATTAGGAGCGGCGAAAGGAACCAGTTCCCGAACGGAACCGTCGCGGGATCTGGCCCCTGGGTTCGTGATCGGATTAAAACGCTAGACAAGGCTTCGCTGTCCTTGCCGTCACGACCTCGCCGTCTCGACCTAGCCTTCTTTTACAATATTCTGTTGAACATCAAGAAGAACTGGGCATGGGCAGGACATCAAGTCCAAAGAAATGCCAGCGGTCACTTAGGGTAGCAGATTCCATACCAAAGCAAGGAAAACGTAGCAGAGGGCAGCATAAAGCCAGGTGGGCGGAGGCGTTCAAGACGACGACCGGGTTAATTGGAGGTATATGGCAGAGGCTTTCGGCCTGCAGTGGATATAGTCCGGCTGGTGATGATCATTATAATGACCGGTCAACACTTTTCGAGAAGTATAATCTGTATGATAGTTCTGCATGATGTTCTCAGCTGGGCGCTCGCGTTAATCAAAGTTTTCGAAGGGGTAATTTTCCTTCGTAGGCATACCTTCGGTTCAGGTTTTTCAGCTATCTGCTTGGGGGGCGAGATCTCTGTGCAAATCGACTATGCCTGACAATGAAAGACACTATGTGTACAATATCAACCGAAATATTTGTTCCTGGTGGGCCACTCCACATCAGGTGAAGGATATATGTGAGGCTGCACAAAGAGCAACACAATACCCCAATTTGCATCACATTTTACACTCCTCTGACATGCTTATAAAAAAATAAACAGCTGTTGCAAACAATTTTTGCTGCCCTCTCGGGAGCCGGTTTGCATTTCTGTTATCTAATGTCGCGTGTGCCTTCTACACGTGTCTGCTCTTTTTGTGCTATGCCTGCCACCCACGCGCACAGCACGTCTCCCTGCATTAAGCAAGAATTCTAGTTTACGCATTCAAAGGACTAGTTCGAATAGCCACAGCAGGGACGTACTCAAAATGAACCCCATGCCCCGTGCGTTCCCTAAGCTGCGTGACTGTCGACCGGCAGCGAAGCTAGTACAGCTAGAGAAGCCAAAACATCCAAAACGGTCACGCATGCCAGGCTTAGCGTAAGCGCATGTGCTTAATTGGTATCGCATTGCTGGGCAGAACCTTTGGCATGTCTGTCAGGTGCTACTGCCCAGATGACAATGAATTAGATATATGCTGCCACCTTGCAATCTATCGCCTGCAGTGGAGAGTTGATTGTGCGCATGAGCCTCCAAAGCAGCGATAAAAGGCTTCTCCTTCTTTTGGTTTACAACATATGTACGAATCTCTATTATTTCCTTTAATACCATGTAGTGTTCCCAATCTGATTTCCACACCACCTCCCATCGTAGAGTACGCCTTGCGAAGCTCAAAGACGCCATCAAGGTCAGTGGCGGCAGAAAAAGGAGTGAACATTTAATGGAGGGAACAGTAAATGGCTATGACGTCCATATGGTGCACTTCTGGTTCGGGTTCATGGGTGAATCACTGGCGCACTCCCAAAATGTGGGGAAGCGGAAGGAGTTACGCAAGGGTCCGTTTGCTCTCTCGGGAGGTGGGCGCCGCAGCGCCTCCTCCGTCAGCTCGCGCTGCCTGGACGCGTCCGTCGTCTCGCACAGTCCTTTGGTGTAGAGAATGTAGAAGAGCTGCTTAACCGTGATGTTTAGTCCGGTCAGGAGCCCGTAATCTTCGATATTCACCTGGGCGCGCCATATGGGCCAGATTTAGGTCACTTTGCTTTAGGCGAACCGCAAGCCCGTCGGACATTGAAATCGTTATTAGACCTTCCCGATGAGTCCAAGCCATTTTCGGTGGCATCCGCTGAGGTTGCATACGCGGCCAAAAGACGAATCTACGGTTTCCTCCGTCGAAATATTCTTGTAACTGATTTTAACTTTAAATTCACGCTGAGGTAAAACGCCTTATCTTTTTGAGAAGAATGTTATTTCATTTCAAAACTTGTCCATAATAATGTTGTAACTTCTGTGAATGTGATACATACGGACAAGGCTGTCGCTGATTCCACGGTGTGGAAAGTATATGTCATGTCGGTGTTACTTCTTTGCACGAAAAAAAAACGAAATCTCTAAAATATATTCTGAATACCTAACTCCAGCTTACTTTATCTGCCGATTTTATCTTGATTAAACTGCCTGCAGGGAACGTGCCAGGTAAAAAACAACGGACGTCGAAAACCAATGATTCACTTTTGTTTTCTTTCTTCTGTGGCGCTTCAGGTACAAACTGAGTTACGTTTTTTTTTTTTTGAGTGTCTTTCTTTCCTTGGGTACCCTAGCTACGAAACCACAGCATTCTTCATGAGTAAAAGGCTCACAACAGGCCTTACAATTCCAAAAGCGAAAATGAGCCCGCAGGATTAAACACCGCCAAAAATATATACTCAGAGCTAAATATGCGTCACAAGAAAAGCATCAGAATTGTAATTTTTTAAAATCGCAGTCACAGAAAAAAGTCGATGTTCTCATATATAAATAACACTCTAAACTTATTGTCCAGGTCATTGTACAACAGTAAACAAGGATGCAAATACTGCCATCTACCTCTGACACAGTCTTTCAAACTAGCACACAGCCTCGAAATGGCGTCATCCCATTTTTCCTAACTAGTAATCATTTTGTTAAATATTTCCAAGTCCGTGTCCAATTAACCTAAATGCGTGGAGAAGCTGCCGTTCTGCGTTTCCTCACCTGGTTGACGTGCTTCAGAAACAGCTTAAAGGCCGGCAGCAGTGCCATGCTGTCGAGCACGTCTAACTGGGCCGTCTTCTCGGTGCGAAGCCTGACACCGCCAGGAGACGCCGAGGCGTCGACGTCCGAAACTGCGTAGTGTCGTTCCAGACACTTTTGCACGTCGTGGTAGCCCAGCTCGGTGTCCACCGACCAGTGAAACTTTCCCCGCGGGAAGTTGCCCTGGTGGATGCCGGCGAACAGGGCACTGATCACCTTCGTCGCGACGCGAGGAATCTGCACGAGAAAAGTGAACGCAATCACGATGCCGCGCGCAGTGGGGCTACTGCCAACAAAGACGCGTTTGCATTCAGTACTCTTATAAACATACACAACCAATGACTCGCGCTGTCAAAAGCACCGTTTATAAAGCTTGTCAAAAGGTCGAAATTTCCTGCGCCCTCCACTACAGCGTTTCTCGCAACATAAGTCGTTTCCACCAGCCCCACAGTACGGCTTCTTTTAGAGCACAGCTCTTTGGCGACCGTTCCTGCGTTTCGCGTCGTCGTCGACATCGGCATCGCAGTCGCCGTTCTCCATCGTAACCAGCTCCGCTGCCAAGGCAGCGCGCTCTGCCCCCCCCCCCCCCCCCCCCCCCCCACCCCCCTCCCTTCGTTTTCGTGTTCTCCTGCGGTCGCTGCTATCTCTTAACTCCCCTGTTTTCGTCTTCTCCTGCGGTCGCTGCTATCTCTTCGCCCCGCCGCGGTGGTGCAGTGGCAAGACGCCCGACTACTGTGCCGGAGCACCCGGGTTCGAACCCGACCTCGGCGGCTACGTTTCGGTGGAGGCGAAACGAAGAGGCGTCCGTGTGCTGTGCGATGTCAGCGCCCGTTAATGATCCCCAGGTGGTCGAAATTACTTCGTAGCCCTCCACTACGACTCCTCTTTCTCTCTTTCCACTTTCACTCCCACCTCCCTCCCTTCCCTTACGGTGTGGTTGAGGTGTCCACAGGAAAGAAGCGAGACAGTTACCGCGCCTTTTCCCTTCTATAAATCAATCACTCTGCTATCTCTTCGCTGCTATCGCTGCTTCACTACTTCGCTCCAGTCGCTGCTATCTCTTCGGCACTCAATGTTCCTATGGGCCCGCGCGCTGCCTCCTGCGACCTCCCGATAACCTAATCCTCTCTTCGCTCCTCCTCCAATGCCACCCCTGTGCGGCTGCAATCAGAGCGCCGAATCGGTGGCGGCGGATCTCGATATTTGCACCGCCCGAGCCGAAATGCATAGCCGCCGCTGTTCGCCACTGCGAACCGCCTGCCTAAAAATTGTCTGCAAATATACATGCATGTCTTGCTCGAATTATTTGGCTCAATCTATCGAAAAGCTGAAGCAGTTGATGAGCTGAGCTCAAGTTTTGCATTAGGAAGTATCGTAATCGTCAGCATTTTTTTTCTCTCTTTTCACTTTCGATCCCATCTTCCTCCCTTTCCTTACGGCATGGCTAGGTGTCCACAGAAACACATGTGACAGGTACTGCGCCTTTCCCTTTCTGTGAACCAATTTATTATATTATAAAACCCCATAAACCAAACCAATATTTGAAGCAAAAAACAACTTTGGGGTTTCACTGCATGCGCACGTGCGCCAAGATGAGCAAGTGCTTGACATTTTTCTCACTTTAGACATTAGCTTAGGGTGAGTGAGTGAATCAACTTCATTGTCCGACAGAAAAGGGCTCTTTCCTAGCCCAGGCTCTCCCCTCTAGAAAAGAGGCGGCTTAGGCAGGCGGGAACCCGCTTCAGATGCTCCAGATGCTCCGCTCCAGACAATCCCTAGGATCTCAGCGGCCTCATCAGCCAGTCGAACCGCTAGCAGGTGGCGTTCCGGGGTAGGGCTTTCCAGCAAAGCCTCCCACGCTTCTCTACTATCAATTTCTTTACCCTGCCTGTGGAATTCAAACACTCCCATATTATGTAGCTCAGGGTATCCCTCTGCCCGCAAACCTTGCAGCTCCCAGCTTCACAATCTGGGAATATGTATTTAAGACCGGATTTGGATAAACATCTGCCTGCAGACGCCTCCATGCCGTCACCAGTTTTCCATCTCAAGCCTTGTCTGGATGGGGTAGTTTCAGACGCTGCCTTCTGTAATATTGCGTCACATCATAATACGACAGCAGACACCCTTCTCGGTTGTAGTCGTCATCAGCTTGCTCATTCTGACCTGCTCGGCACTAATCTCGAGCCAGGTCGTGAGCAGCCTCATTGCACTAACAGATTCGTGCGCCGGGGTCCAAATCAGATTCTGATATCCGATTCTCTTTGTCTTAGAATTTGGAGTGTCATGGGAGATTGATTGGGAAGACTCATGGCTGCGGGGGGTAAAAAGGAGTAGACAGAATCTTCGTTGTTCAGCTCGTCACTCAAATCACATTGCTCTAATCAGGCCACTAAGCAAGCCATACTTGGCAAATATCATCTGTGTGTTAGCATTATTTTCTAGAAGGAAACGGTAGTTCAGGCGGTAGGGTTTGATCTCGGAGCGTCCAGTAGAAAAAGCAGGACGATCCCAGGGTAGATGAGATATGCCGCCGCGCGTTAAACTCGCACAGTAGGTGGACGTAATCATTTCCTCTGTATACTGACGCCAGCGGGCCATAATACGTGGCGTGTAAGCCGCATGGGCGAAGAGCTGGTTCAAAAAGACTTCTTGACTTCGGGTGAGGTGGGGTTTTTGCGTAAAAAGTGGGTCTGGTGTGGCCACCTGCATGCGATGCTGACTGAGGCTACGAAGACTGGTCCGAGTATAGTGCATAAGGGCAAGAGAAGGGATGTGTTGCCCTCCCAAGGTCAAGTAAAGATGAAGCAAGGGGGATGGGGAAGTAAATGAGGACATCCCACTTGCCAAGGTAGCCGCGGCGTGTGCCGCCGCATTGCCCCCTGATTCGTCCGAGTGACCCGGGGTCCACTGAATAACGACAGTTCTGGTCGCGAGTTGGTTGCGTTTAAAGAGGCGCTGTATGGCCGTAGCAGTTGCATCTTGTGAACCCGGAGTAGCGATTTCCTTGTAAGCTTCATAAGAATCAGTAAGAATATGTATTGAACCAGTTCCGGTGCAAGGCACTCCTGACAAGGCTCCCCAAATCGCGAGGAGTTTAGCATGAAGAGGGGTACCTGAGGTAGGTGGCAGGCATAAGCGCCTGAAAGGGAAGGGTTGTCATCGCATACCCAGCCCATAAATGCAATTTCGCTTGTAATCGAAGCGTCGGTGTATATGTCAGTCATATCAGGGATTCGCTCTTGTCGGTGATGGGCAGCTAGGAGCTCTCGGGGAATGACAAAATCGCGGTTTAGAGGTCGGCGATGGAGGCGTGTGACTACTGGCATCTCCCAAGGGGGAAGAGATGCATATAGGGCTGGTGTTTTATCGTTACACTGTTCATCCCAGGCTAGCAGGTGACGCCCTTGGACAGTGTTCTCTAGACGTATTCGATGACGCGTCTGTGACTCGGAAACGATGGTAGCGAGCGGTGGAAGAGCGGCCAAGCGCTCACGTTCGGCTTTAGGAGTGTGCTTAGGTAGACCGGTAATAGTGCGTAGTGTTGCGCGATGAATGCGTTCGACCTTAGCGAAGTCAGTCTTCGACAGTTTGAGGACGGGCGTGCCATAGAGGATTTTTCCTATGCCACTGCTCGGGCCATCGCACGGCAGGCATGTTGCCGCGCACCGCCGTGCCGGTTGGACAGGTGACGAATAGTGTGTAGCAGTGCTGGCCAAAGGCGTTGTAGCTGATGAACCCATTTCTGGGGACTGTTGCAGCTTGAGATGGGCAGGCCAACAATGCGGATTTGCCCATTTGAGGAGGTGTTGGTGTTGCCTCCGATGTGAACATGGATCTGCATACTGGGGTTAGTTTTATGTTTTCCGTCGATACTAATCAATTCTGTTTTATGTGGTGCGAGTTCGAGGCCAATTTTGGTTAGTGTATCTTCAAGACAAAGAAGGGTCGCCTGAAGTTCAGTCGGCATAGAATATTTGTCTACATAATCCGCTGCCTCAGTCCAGACGGTAATATCATCAGCATATATAGCGAATCTTGCGCTTGTGCTGATTTCCAGATTCTCGACGACGCGTGTTATGACCAATTTGAACAATATGGGTCCGAGAATGGAGCCCTGAGGTACACCCTTATCCAAGTAATAGGTTTTGGGCACCCAACCTGGAGCTTTTCCATGTAGCTTAATGGGTCTAGATGTCAAAAAATTGCGGATCTAGATTTGGGTCCGAGTACTAGGAAAGCGTTTGGCGAGTTCCTCCAGGATAACCTCATGGCGAACATTGTCAAAGGCTTTGGGAATATCGACAGCCAGGAGATAGTCATGGGAGATGCGGGTCGGGTTAATTTGAGGAATATGGGAGAGGCCTTCGCCCTGCAGTGGGTATAGTCAGGCTGAGGATGATGATGATTATGATGATGGGAGATATCCTCCGACTACCAAAATTTTGAATTGCAGTTTTACTGTCGCTCGACACATACGGGGCCTTTGTGCCGACGCAAGCAAGAGCGATTGCAACCTCCACTGTCACATCAATATCATCACTCTTGATCGATAGTGCCGAGATCGAGCCCCCCACCCTTCAACCACTATCGCTAAGGTGCCTTCCCCCCTTTTTCTGCCCACCGCATTTACAATTGCGACCTGCTTCGACGCCTTCTTTGAATATATGCGTTCCAGAGCATCAGCCCTTTTCTACCTTCTGCCTTTATTGTATTCCGGGTGCGTTTTTCTACAATGGGGGGGGGGGGGGGGGGGAGGAATTGCATGCTCCTTCTCCTAACCGGATTCACCCCCGCTTTTTCCAAAATTACCCTCCCGACCATTGTGGTGCTGAGCCTTTCTAACTACGAGACATTTACCGGCTCCATCAGTTCCGCCAAAATATTATGCATTCCCATAGCCAACAAGTAAACAGACATACATGCTAGCTAAGCCATATCTTGAGTTTCTGTTCCAAATCTTAACTGCACTATTCCTTAGGACAAGGTGATCCTGTATCACTATATCAAACAAATTTAATGAAAGTAGCATTGCTTAATTCTCATTTAAGTTACCTATCACAAACGTTAATAAATCGAAAATGTAGGTGCTAATCCGATAATGTTGCTTATGCAATAGTTTTATTGCCGTTGAAAAATGAGGATAATATGTTGCATACGCAAAGATAACACCAATGAAGGCAAATCAGCGCTTTTTAACAAACAAAACTATTCCTAGCTGCATTACGACGGCTGGTTGAGGCGTACCCACCGGAAGGGCAAAGCACAGTTCCGTATGCCTCCGATTCAACGCAAAAATAGCGTTGCTCTTCTCAGTGTGATGCCCATATGCGAGCTGTCGAGTACTCGTCGGAATTTCATTCCACTATTCGGTAAATCTCGGGTTTGCATGAAAATGCTCTTGAAGCGTTAAACATTGGCATACATGGTTTCTAAAGCAGATATTGAATATTTTGAACGAAACAACAGGGGTCCGTGACAAGAGCTGCATTGTTCGTCTCTTTCTTTCGGTTCTCGTGGCGCGCACTTCGCAAACAACCTAGTGCTTAATGATACAAAATGAAGAAAGGATTGTTCAGGACGGCTTCAAAACGGCATGGAATATATCTAGTCATTTATTTTGTCCGACTGTAATCCTGATCGTTTAGAAAATGCGGGTTTACCCTGCATCAGGCTAACAAGAAGGCATCATTCGATGTATTCTTTGAGAATGCCATTGCGAGTGCCAGCTACACATTGCTTATTGAATGTTACAAATTGTTCATTGAAAGTAACGTTCTTAGCCGATCAAAACACTTTTTTTGTGGCAGGATACGACACAAACATAAGACAATGAGACTGGATGTGCTCAGTGCTACTGTTATTTTTCTCTTTTTTTGTAGTTCATTTCAGTTTTATTCTTTAAAGGCCCCCTTTTCAGGGAGTGTTACATAAGGGGTGGAAATACACTTAAAAATGCAAACAGTAATGATTATTTAACATTGAAGATGATCTGTTACACGCGCTTAAAAAACCGATGTTGAAGAGGGGATGACAGAGCAATGATTATTATTGATGATGACACAGCAATTATGAGTTGCTGGACAAACCTGCGTTTTTCTATGACTCACTTCAAGATTCCGTAATAGCTGCTCGATCGGACCACAGGCCTCCATCCTGTACTCAAATAAGTTAAACGTCACTTACCTGAAGGAGCATCGACTCCGGGTCGCTCATGTAGGCAGGGTCAAACATCGCCATTGGAACAAAAATGCTGTCCGTATCTCGGTCGAATACGGGCCACGTGTCGAAGACGGAGCCCTTCCACTTGACTGCGGTCGGATCACGACGCGCCTTGATGCGCCCTAGCCGCCGCTCCATGAGCTGTCTGGCCAGCGTTCTGCGGGAGCACAGCCATTGCGTTCAGTGTTATCTCAAAATCGCGTAGCTCTAGAAATGCGTTCAGTGAGAGAGGCAGTCCTTTTCTGACCTCTTATGACGGTATATGACTAAAGACTAAAGAGCATGGCAAAAATAAATTCAACTTGCAGGCAAACATAAAGCCAAGACAGAAAGCCGCTGCAGGAATCTACATAAAGCTCACATATTTTTTGCGACATGCGGAATAATTCAGTGACGATCCTGGTTCCCCAGGATGAACCATCGCTGGTAACACTTAGGCCGTGCCAGCGACGCAGAGTACAGAGCCCAGCCTAACATTGATGACATCCCGAGCAATGAGACACCTAATGGTTCGTTTTTTTTTGTGTGTTATTTTGTTGCAATTGTTTTTTTTTTTTTTTTTTGTGGTGTGAAAGCTTTTGGCAAGCGGAGAAGGCTTTTAACTCTGATTCGACACGTAGGCCTATATTTCAATCGATTCTTCTAATAAGTTCTCAGGTCAATTCTCACTTTGAAGCCACGTAAAACTAGAAAATGTCAGAATTTCTGTATATGCACACAGACTATCAGCAATATTAGGTGGGTAAGTTAGCGTACCATTTTTTTTAGTTTTGGTGCTGCAAATAACGACTACCCGCATTCTCTAGAAAGAATGAAAGATGGTTTAGCTCTGCTATGCCTGGATATGTAGCGAAAACAGTGACTACCTCGGGATCAGAAGTTAATTTCTCCAGTCTTAGTGACAACTATTTTTTAGTCTATTTCTATATATGCTCTGTGGTGCAGCGTTCGAGGAAGCGCCAAATTAAAGGCGCCGCACTGGCACAGGGATGGGACGCCTGGCGGGGTCAGCTCCGTACATGCGTGAATCTCCTGATGACGTCACCACCAATCATGACGTCATGGCCGAATGTGACGTCATTATCACTTCCAGTTATTATACGTGACGATGACGTCGCCATGTGACGGCTATGGACGTCTCGAAACGTCTAACCATTACTATTGGTTAGTGATAGTTAACCCTGACCTGCACCTTCTGAGTACTAGTTAGGTGTGATTAGTGTTAGTTAAACACCCCTTAAGTAGTAAGGAATAGTGATAGTTACGATGACCTCCAAGTGCATGGGTTCCTGTGGGCATCTGCAACGCCGGCAGAGCTTGGCAAGGGGGCTGCGCAGCTGGCCTTGGTTGCGGCGTCACTCGGTCGCGGCATACCGCATACGGCATACGGCATATGCGAAGCTCGGCTCTCACCCTCGTAGTGAAGCTTTTCGGTTCAAAACCCAATGTTTGAAGCCGACTTTGACCTTTGCGAGAGAATTCAGGCGCCCACAAAATCAAATCTGACAGATACTGCGCCTTTCGTTTCCTGTGAACCAATTACAGAATGCCCGTGAACTTTGATGCGTTGAGTTAGGCACGAGGCGCACGATGTTTCGTGTGCAGCAGCAACGCTCAGGCATTCGCATTCCTCCACTGCACATTCTGGGTTTGCCAAAATATAGTGCAAAGTGCGATTGGTATCCAGCGCCAACGCTAATAAAAGCGTTAATGTAATATCTGGAAGCACGGCCACCTGATTAACACAGCAACGTTTATTAATTCAGACACAGCATACGCGATCCTGTCAAAACGCCCTGCTGCTGCATGATATCTTATGATTAACTTAGGTAAACCATATTTTTTTTCTTTTAACAGCCAAAATCTACCAGATTTGCTTTTTGTAAAAAAGAAGCCACAACCCGTTAGCTGGTTGAACAAAAGGTCGTCACTTTGTATCCAGGACTCGACCAAATCCATGCAAATTGTACAATAACTAACAGTTAATACACGTCTTCATACATTGCGAGCCGTGCCTTAGATATATTCACTCATGATCAACTACACGATGCAATTCAATTACCATGTTTGTTGCTTAGCAAATGTTTTAGCGCTATATGGATACCCAGATATTAACAAATTGAATAAACGATTGATCAGCCGAGCAGCCTGTAGCCAGCCTCCCACACAGGTACACGGAGGGTAAGAGTGCCCTCTACAGGCTTCATGCAATAAAATTTGATAATTTGTTACATCTTAATGATTCAATTAAGGAGAACATTTTAAAATTTCTCAATACCGGATAGGCAGCTGTATCTTCAAGAACTTACCGATAGTTTCTTGAATTGTTTTGTGCATAAAAGCCAGATAGCGCATAACGGGCTCATAAACTAAGCTCAGCTTTTCCGTACAGTCCGCTTCAATAATAGGCAAAATTGGGCGAAGGGGAGGGGAGAGCCTAGGTGGAACCTAGTGATATGAGTGAATGTTGTTCTAAGCATGGTTATGCATGGTTTGGCGGTTTGAATTATGGGGACACTAAAGCGTAAGCCTTGTGAGTAGCCGCGATAGCCCCTTTAAAACCGCTTTTTTCATTTGCAATTTTTTTTGTTAACATTTCTTCTCATTTTTGTGTTTATAGGAGATATATGTTTAGTATATGCGCCAGATTTCTCGATGGACATCTGATCCGTGTCGTAAGGAAAAGCACGAAGGTGGCAGTGAAAGCAGAAAGGGAAAAAAGGGTGCCGTAGTGGAGGGTTGCAGTGTATTTTCGACCACCTGCGTGGGGATCTTTAATGTGCACTGACATCGCACAGAACACGGATGCCTCTCCGTTTCACCCCCATTAAACGCGGCCGTTGGCCGTCATATATTTTTTTAAGTTTTAGGTACATCAAGGTGCAGTTTTATTTTCGGTGGACACCTACACTTAATCAGGTTAAGGTCACTCCGCTTTTTTGAAGGTCAAGTGGCCGAACTGGTTGACCTTGGTTGATATACGGTTTACTTCCGCTTTAAAAGCTGCTCCTGCGTTAAACAGTGCAGCGTAGCAGTACTAAGCATGTGCCTATACCTGTAGACGCTGATGACGTTGCCCGGTTTAACATCGGGGACGAACTCTGCCGGCGAGTGCTTGTGGCTGCGCTTGGCCACGAACTTATGGAACACCTCGATCTTGATGCGCGAGAGGCGGTCACGCAGCATCAGCTTGTCGTCGATGCTCATCCAGGGTGCACTATTTATGGCCAGCACGAAGCTCGCCTGGATGTCGTTCAGCAGGCTCCACATCTGTCGAACACATCGCGCACATATAGTGCATATTGTGACATTATTTACGGCGTAAATGACCCTACCCTCCGCCTCCCCACTCCCCTTTCCTGTGGATTCTCTATATGAGGCTTCCAGTTGTGGTTCCTTTATAAAAGGCTTCCTCCAATGTAAAATTGGTGTTACGAAAACCAGGCTATTAAACATTGCTTTCGCATCTGAATATAAACCTTGCCAGTTTCCAAATAGCTTCGCGACGTTCCGTGTTGCATCTGGTCGCCTGAGGTGGTGCAAAGTGATTTTTCGGCGAGGCGCTGGCGTTTTTTCACTAACATTTCGTATGTTGTTCCTCACCTATGTACGGAGATAGTGAACTTCCAAAAAAAATGTGTCAAATAAGACTTGATAGCATTGCTCCTTATGGGGTCAAACATAAATCGCTCGGTTTGCAACCGCATACAGGAACGTCTGCGTAGCCCAGCGAGGACAGAATAGGCTCTGCCACGTATGGTTGCAAAGGCCTTTTCCGCATGCCAGACTCTTTTGAAAAACAAGTCTTGAGGTAAAAAACTTCAGCAGTAAATTGGAACTAAAGAAGAGGCTCTACTATTGCCGTCAACAAATGACCCACGCACGCTTTAAACGAACGCTCTACCGAAACTCCTTGCAACTAAAATGAAATGCAAAAGACAGAGATATGTTATCACCTGTCATTTTCCCGCTTATATTTTTGACACAGCCTATGAGGGCCGCTATTAGTAGCAAAAAAAGAAAGCATTTTCTTTGCCCTCTCTACTTAAACATTGAAGCAAGTAACTGAGCATAAAGAACAGCCAGAAACTACGCTTCGAACACGAAAACGTCATCCAGATCGGTTAGTCAGAAGCTTGCCAGCTATCTTTTCTGCCTTGACGCTGCAGCGAACGGGAGACGTAGGGAACGACGCCACCGACTCTCGCCGGCGTACATAGTTTTCAACTACATACGCCGCTTCCTCCAGCCTATGCGATATATTGGCGCTGGAGCCTCCATCGGTCCAGATTGTTATATCGTCTGCATAGATGCTATGTTTGATGCCTTCTATCTCATTAAGACGAATGAAGAGATTTTTGACTGCAAAATTGAAGAATAGCAGGGAGAGGACAGATCCTTGAGGCATTCCTCAAGGCCGCAAAATGTTTTTGAAAAGAGTAACTAACAACGCAGTTACAGCCACCGCAATCACCCGATTCTGTCGTGCTCCTCTCCTCCCGTTCCCTCGCAAAGGTTTTTCACTCTCCTGCCCGGTCGTCTAGCCTCCGCAAGACAAATCCCCCTTTCTCCTCCGCGTTTGGCGGGAGGTGGAGCGTGGCACTCCACGTGCACGAAAAAAAAAAAAAGCAGGCGCGGGAGCGCGCGCCGCTGGATTCAGTCCAGTCGTGGCGAGGGAAAAGCGCACAGCGAGCCGTAGACACCCATCCTTCACCCTCAGACAGCGAGATGGACCAATGGATGTCGTTTTCGACTAAGACGTCATAATTGCGGCTCGACGGGCCAGCGCAGGGAAGGGGAAAGCTGGCTTCCCGAAGGAGAACATAAGAGAGCTTTGATTTGTATTTTCGTTGCTTTGCGGCGCGCGTGTCACTGTAACATTTTGCACAGACTATCTCTGACACCTTATCGAAACACTGGACTCCTTTGCTTAAAAGGCCCTTCCCTGGACAGTGGCCCTTTAAATATTACCCTCGGTACCCTCATAACCAGCATTAAAGCTCCCGCTGCGCACAACAAATGCTTTCAAAATTATTTCCCCGTTTCATTTTTAACCCTCGCCCCCCGCCCCCCCCCCCCCCCCAAGACCAAAAAAGAAAACGCAGAAACGCACTATCACGTGTGAGAACAGAACCTAAGTTTTATTATCTTCGTATAATTACTAAACTGCCATAAATCAACACTACGAAATAATCAAACATATAAATATTTCCCTACATGGCTCTTAGTATCGCTTACTGTTGCTTTTCTGAGCTCGCATTTGCTAACTTTCTCCATGTGTATCTCATATGTATTTCATTTTCCTACTCCTGTCTGTTCAATAGCTTAACGGATGCCTCGGTTGTGTTTACACAATCTGGGTGCCAGAAGTAGCGTGTGTTCTCGCAAAGCTCCCAACTTCCCTGTTTGACCGCGCTCGACGTTACGCCCGCATTAATACATAACATCATACATTCCCCACCATACTACATCCCCCACCATGTATAGGGGTCGCACCAGCGAACATACTCGAAACTCAGTAATTCAAAGTAAATACTGAACAATGTAGAAGACTGAAGAGGCGCCTCTGTATAATTAGCTTGGTAAGGCACATACGCGAAGCTCGAATGTCGTTGTTTCCGATCCCATAATAAACGGGGACATTTTTTATTCCTTCCAATAATTCATCTTTAAGCCGTAAACTAATTACACCATTATTTCCAATCAACAGTAAAGTTTAAAACGTAGAAACAGCCCCCATATTTCATAAGTACGTCATAACAAACGCCTCACTTGTCCACACCCTCGTCTGCTAGATTAGCAATAAAACACGAGAGAGAAAGAAGCTACTCCATTCTACTGGTATCAACAGGGCAGCCCTCCTACACTCCAAAGGCTCTTGTAGCTTACTATTCTATCTACAGTATATGAAATTCAACGCCTATGGTGCTTGTCAAGCCACAGACATCTCTAACAAACGTTCACTCAAGGAACACGGTCCCAATTAATATATGTCCATTTGCAAGGAAGCGACTCTCGAAAACTTGCCTTGTCCTTATTGGGCAGATTCCGGTGCACTTCGGCATACGCGTGTAGGAACACGGCCGGCGCCACCTTCTCGAACATACGCACGCACCGCCGCCACCGGGGCCAGCTTAGACGGCGCGTCCCGGTGAGCTGCCTCATCTGCAGCGAGGCCATCTCGAGCGCCTGGTCAGGCAGTAGCGGTGAGATGTGCAGCAGCGCACGGAAGCCCAGGTAGTTGAGCACGTCGACGCCCTTGCTCACGTGCATCACGGTGCGCAAGTCCCGGAAGTACTGCTCCGTCTTCACCAGCACCTGGGCGAGCGAGGACGAAATACAATCGCTTGAAATGTTCCTAAGGAAACTTTCAGACACCCTTAGTCCTCCCTAAAAACTTGCACTACCACCTGTGTTATTATTGCTTTATACAATAGTTTTGCGGAGTTGCAGAATAGACCGCAGTAGAGCAAGCTTTCTTGTTTCAGGCGATTGCGAAATGTTACCTTATACATTTGGTCCCAAAAGGTATTTTATTAAAGGTCGTCATTTAAGGATCATTCTCCTTGCAGAAACAATTCAAGTGTGCCCTATTTTCAGCGCAGTTACTGCTCCACACCTATTTGCGACACCTTTTCATGAAGCCTTGCGAAAGCTGCATGCGCAGAATCATAGTAAGAAATATGCGTGCAGTGCTGCAATGCAAAGAACGTCTCTAAAATACACGGCTAAGTTCTCCCTGTTCTGTATTTCCTCCGGAGCCAGGGTTACCACTCAACAAACGAGCTTTTATATTGGCTAAAGCGAAAACTCTGCGTAACATGAATTACGCGAGTCATGCCTCTGTCATGCGATGCTGTACCTTTTCTTTGCAAAATATAGCGTCCATGAACCAAGTCCCTCATCGTCTCATAGTACGGTACCATATACACCACCTACAAAAAGTATTCAGGCCGCATGGTTTGCCTCGCAGTAGCGTAGGTGGGAACAGAAATATTTCAAGTTTTAACGTTATAAAACGAAACGGAAACTTTTTGTACATCTTTACTGGACGCCAGAAGGGCTTCGTTGTACGGTTTCACTATCATTCTATGTACGCTGGAAGGAAGAAACCTCTGCGGCCTAAAACTTTTCACGGAGGCTGTACGCGCCATAAACGTTGATACGTGCATTCAACGAAGGCTACAAGTCCGAGTTTGTATAGTTGTGTTACCTTCATGCGGCTGTGGACGACCGTGATGTTGCTGAAGAGGAAAGTCAGGAGCTGGATCAGGTTGGCGTGGTGCTTCAGCTGGACCATTTTGAATCGGCTGGCGGCGAAAGCCTCGATTCCGCGGTCCGTGGCGGCCTCGGCCAGTCGGGCCGAGAACTCGCGGACTCTCCGCGCTATGTCGACGTACTTGCCGCTGGTGAACACCTTGAAGCAGCTTGTGACGGCCATAGCATACCAGTCCGGTAGGGCGCTCTCTTGTCTGCCATACTGACCAATCAACAAGTCCGGATCGCCAAGCGCAATCACGTACCGCTCGTCGTTTTCAGGGTCAGGCTCCACCTGTTGCCAGCGCCGACAGGCTCTTAGCGTTTGGCATTGGTATCTTTGAATTGGAGTGAACGTCTTGTTTTCACGACTCTTGCGATTGGTAATTGCATGGATGAACATAAATGTCTAGTATACGTTCTATGTGATGTATGCTCTAAGTTGTTGGGTCTAGATAAAAGGGACACTAAAGACACCCAAAGATGGTATGAAACTCTAGTAAACTACATTTGGTGACCCTGTCGACGCATATCCGGCTGCAAAAATCGAATAATTGCTGAGATATTGGAATAAGAAGTTTAAGTTTTTTCTTCCTCCCGCCGGTCGAATTCAAACTGTTTACTCCGACTACGTAGTCGGGTAGAGTGACGCACACTATTACATAAGTGGAGACTCCGTGATTGCTAGCCAGCCGGCGCGGCCCGCGACATCGAGCATCCCTCAGGCGCTAACATGGTAACAGCGTACTCGCAATCGACCATCGGCTCAGAGTAAGTGACTGCCACAGCCGAAATAAATAAAGCGATGAATAGAGTAATTACCTGAGCAATGGGCCCATAAAGAAAGAAAAAAAACAGAGCGCTTGTAATGCAAAATACTTTACGTGTTTCTCAAGTTTTTGCGCTCCTTCTTGCACTGCGCATAAACAAACCGAGCCCTCGGTCATCGCAACGCTTCCAGAAACGTTTACATACAAATAAGATTTAGTTACCAGCAAAATAGTGTCCTCGCTGCTGCGCTTGTCAGTTTTGAAGCTTTGTCGAACTTTTTTCCTTCAAGGTTAGTGCTACAGCTCCGTGTTCATCGAAAATTCTTACCACGGTAGCAGAGCATGACCGAAGAGCCGGCGCCCCTAAATTTGCCAGCGCTGTGAAATTCCACATGTTAAAATTATTCCAGTGCACAATATAGTGCGCATAGGCATTCAGAACATTAGTTCCAAGTCGTGAGAGCAGGCAGCATGCTAAGATGGTCAAGAAGTTGTAATTTTCATGCCGGCAGCAATGGCCTGTACACCTCGAAACGTGTTCCATTATAAACACGGCAGTGACATAAAACGCAGAACTATTTGTCGGCTTTCTATCGCCGAACTTTACGGAGCAAGCAGTGGTGAGTTCGAATCCAGCTGGCGGTGGTGCTTTGTTTCTACAAATTGTTTTTTTTTTTTACATTTTTTAGTGTGTTTGTGGTGCTTCGTTATTTTTAGTTTTTACTTTTTACCCGAGGCCCTTTTTTTCGCCGGGCGACGAGCGCAATATATCGACGCTCTCCTTCGAATGAGCGGCAAGTATGCCCCTTTTGTTTACAATGCCTGCAAATAGCACGTTGAAGCTCTTGTTGCCACAGTATGTGGCTCAGATGAGCCATGATTTAGTGAACAATTGAATGATAATGCGTTTTTCCTCCGGCCCTTAGCATATGTTTGATTTTCGTGGCGTACGTAGCTGCAGTCGAGTGGTCAGGTCAGAGTTAACGGGAGCTCGCAGTCGATGTAGCGACGGCGACGGGCTGGCTCAAGCCCGTTTCACATGATGCGATTTTCGCCCTGCGACGCTGCGATTCTCGCCGGTCTAGCCGCAGAGCGAGCATCGCTACAGACGCAGAGGCGTTTCCAACAGGTTGGAATTCAGTCACAGCGTCGGCGCTGTCGTTATGCGACTGACCAATGAGGAGCCGAGGAGCGTTGCGACGTAATGTCATGTACGGTGCCATGCAACGGGCTGGCAAGCCCAGTATCGAAGGAGAACGTGCGCCCCCATGAGACACCCCTATTTTCACGTCCCAGTGGTTTCATTGGGTGCAGCAACACGCTTTTAGTAAGCTGAAAGACTGCACGTTTTCATTAATACGCATGATTTACTGCTTAGAATCTGAAAATACATATGTGTATATAAATGAAACACGCTCTGCGTACGCGTTTCCTACAAAACATCAAACACCCACTGACGGTATCTCTCACCGAATTCGCACCTGTATTTCCGTTCTTCCTCTTTACTACCTTATAACAGCTCTGTTTTCAGTAAGAGTGGGTTTTTTGTAGTCAGGAATTGGAATTCTATCGATGCAAGCCCACTTCAGTTTTCACTTTAGTGTCCCTTTAAACCGAATGGCAATCTGTCTAGTTGTGCGACTAATGGTACGGTTAGGGTGCCTAAATATTCTCGCTGCGAGGCTCACCATCTCGTACACCTAGTTTCTCTTTGGCGATGATTGTATATCACACATGTACTAATAGCAGTCGCAGCAATTTTGTGAGCGTGTCCCGTGGCCTGCGAGCCCTAGTGGGGATAGGCAGTTTCATCGGAGCTATATGCAGTGTTTATTGGATTGTAGGGCTGTGTTTGTGTTACGGCTCCTTATGCGATGCTGCACATCGACATTATACGTGCAGGCCTAATGTCTTCTTCAAACACGCAGCAGATTCCCGACTCCCATGAACTCGAACCGTCGTTTTCGACTAACAGCATTGCAGAGACAAATAGCTGGTCAAAGTATAAAGACTGGCTGAAAAGTCTTATACGTTTCCCACTTCAGCACATCTTTTTATTCTTTTGTAACTAGAACTTATTGTTTGTGCCGCCAGCAACCAGCTACAGGTAGTACAGGAACCGGTCATTGTTGACCACTTTCTGAAAAAAAAAAATCATTTCGCCAAAGAGACAGAGCACGACACACAAGTTGCTTTCTAGCGTGATTGATCGAGCTTACTCCTTATCTCGTGCACCGAGATGGAAGCGCTTCAGGACGGCCGAGATCTGGCTACTGCCTGACTGGCCACTACCATCAACTTAATGCGAAAAATTAAATAATTGTACAGTTCCGTCATCATCTGAGTGAGGCTATTATATGAAATCCGCTGCGCCTAGTTGCGTTATGGGCGTTCGCAAAACGACGAGTTTGCAAAGAAATATTCGCGTTCTCTTATGAAATACAACTGCCAAACTTTTACGCAGAAGACGATGGTTAATGAAATGTTCATAGCTGGGATTGCCAGAAAATGAAAACATTGCCTGGTTCGAAGTGGATTTGTCTCATACTGAAAATTTTTACTGAAACCCCTATCGAAAAATTTGTCTGCCTAGATTAATGCACTTCCCAAGGCATACTACATATGAACTAGAGCCCACTCTTCACATTACCGTTATCTATAGTGCTGCATGGCACTCAACACACGGGCTCAGTACGGAAATTTCGAATGATCGGTACTTCCAATTTATTTTCTACGGACGTCAAAAAGACATATTGTGAGCGAAGGAAGTATTTTATATAGGCGAGAGTTTTCAGCCATACGGATGAGTCGGCCATCGTAATTATCGTTCACGCAGATTCCCTCTTAACTCTGATGTGCACTCAAAATCAGAAGTTTAAGATGTCCCATTATTACGCGGCCTTCGTTACTGCTGACCAGATGACGCCAGTTGTGTTCAGAACCAATGGTGGCCGCTCTTGCTCGAGATAAAGAAGAAACAATATATGGGGCTTTATAAGCATTCAGCGCTGGTTCCATCTATCTGCATGCTTGCGTTTGCTCAATCCTCTTTTTAATATGGCGGCTGATATCTACAACTGCCAGGTTGTCAACTACGGCGCCACAAGAAATGCTCAATATAAAGGGGAAGAAAGAATAAACTGAAATATCAATCAGTAATATATAAGACCCTTTGGAAATTAGGGTTTCGTCTGTCCTGCATCATCGTGTAGCCCAGTTGACAGCATACGAAACATTTCGTGCCCGATAGAGCAAAACAAAGCTAGGACACCACAGAAGATGTGCCGGCCTCACCTTCACCGAAACGAGAGCGGCAAGTCCCAAGTTCCGAAGCAACAGGCTGGCGCTCTTCCAGACATCCGTGAGCGTCTTGGTGTCTCTCTGGAAGGGCCATCCACGGAGACCCAGTTCCCCCATGAAATCTACGAGAGCTGTGCGGTGATTTTCGGTGAAAGGCTTGTGAATGCAAGCGCCGACCAGTGACTGCGCTTTGAGCACCTTATTGCTGGGCCTCTTCTGCGATGTCATTGCGTGGTAGATGTCGTCTTCGACCTTCTGCACCAGCAACGAGTCAATTGACGTTGCCACCTCGGGATGAAGGTTCTTCCATCGGTTGCACACAAAGCTGTAGAAATCATCGCACGGTGGAACTCCCCAGTCCAGGTAACTTGTGAGGTAGACCGACTCCCGCTCGCACACTCTCGTCTCGCAAAAGCGTGTGTTGTGGCCACTCAGCGTCACAGGAGGGCGAGGCCGTCGCTTCACGGTGGGAATCGTCATTCGCCGAGGAGCGGTTCTTTGTACGGTGTTCCTTCTGCTTATCTCTCGAGCTGCGCCGTTGCCGCTCTTGGTCACGTGCCTCTGAACCCGCTTAGTGCTACTAGCTGCCGAGCTGGGCAATTTCATTTCGTGACTGTTGCTACTACCCGCCTGCTTTGGTGTGCTCGTGGCTTGATTGCCCCCGGCGTTGTAGATCCGCTTGCCTTCCCACACGGCAATCTTCTTGCGGCGACGAGGCTTTTCTGTCGATGGTTTGGTTGGCTCATCATCGTTCAACACCGGTTGCGCCAAGCTATCCTCCAAGCCAGACCCTCTGTTTTCGTTGTTGATAAACACGCTTGGCCGAGCAGCGACAGGAGCTGGGGCTTCTGCAAGCGTGCTTTTCCTGCTCCTTGCTTGCACATTGCCGGCTGCGTGGAACACAACAGGATTGTTCGATTCGCCCTCATATGTACCCAGATCACTTCCCTCTGTAGAAGACTTCTGCGCAAGCTCTCCACTCGAGTAGAAGAAAGCCGCCAGCCCGAACGCCGCAGCCACAACGAACGTGCTGCCGATGAATATAAACACTGCAGCTTGCGAGGGGTTTTTGCCTGCCTTTGGTAGTCTCTTTCTCGAGTCTCCGTTTTCACTGCCTGCGCTGCTGTCGGTCATACTTCCGGCAACGCTGCACAATGCTGACTCCGGTAAACTCTCTGCTACGGTCTCAGCATTACTATTTGATTTGCGGGCCATATCACTGTCTTCCCATTCACACGTGGTATTACGGCTGCGGTCTTCGTCGCCGTAGCAAAGCGTTTCCGCATCCGAAGACGTGCGTGCCGAGAATCCACCGGTGCCACCACTTTGGCCGGCGCTGCCGCCTCTGGTATCATACCGCGCTCCCAGCCCGAATCCATAGCCCGCAGCACCGCTGGCGTACGGCCAAAAAGGAGTCCTGTCACTCGCGATGACGTTTCGGATGTAGTCTAGTTTGCGCACATCAGTTACCAGTGTGGAAGAATTGCGGGACAAGTCTTCTTCCGTGGTGGTGGAACGTCTAGTTGCCCGCCGGCGCTTCTGACGGCATTCGCTGCTTTCTTGAGTGGAGGATGAATGGCTCCCCTGAGAGCTGGTAGTAGCCTCTGGAGGCACGTGCCGGCGTTGCTGGTCATTCCTGGACCACTTGAGCATCGGAGCACCGCTCAGCTGCCAGCGGGAATACCCCGCGTTGTGGCTGCAGGCTCGTCCTCGTTGTATGAAGGGACACCAGCTAGCAACAACTCACGGTGGCCCCGGCATGATCGGGGCTCTGAGACTGCGGCTGGTGGGCTGAGGCGGCTTGCTTGCAGCCAGAGGCCCACCGATCACCTCCTTCTTCCTCCTCTTCATTTCCTTGCTGGTCTCAGTTGGCAAAGGCTCTACGTTGAGTACGATGATGATAACCGTGTCGGCACAGGACATATTTAATAAATGCACCACAAATTTAAGAGGCGCTGCCCATGCGAGAAAATTTACTTCCGAACAGTCAGTTCCGAACAGTCAGTTCCAAACACCCTAGTGGTCATTTTCTCACACTAGGTGTCCCAGTATGGTAGTTATGCTGTGATTAGGCATGCATTAATTACGCAAGTAAAGCTTTTGTAGCCTTCAAAATAAGGATATCTTGTCTCTATTAATGGATTAAGCTTTCCCCGAGAAGCCAGAAGTATACACCATAGCTTTAAAAAACCCTGTGATGCACAGCTTTGTTTTCTTCTGCAGAAACACACAGATTTTGGGGTACTTAATGCAATTACTTCCCTAAAGGATGAATTATTATAGATACTGGTGAAATCGTGGGTCATGAGATAGGTCATTAATTGTTTTATGTTGTCCAGCACGCCGCGCATAATTCACTTTCTTTTTCTTTGCACGCCATGTAGCGAATACGTTTCATCGATCAAAATCTGCACGTATTCAGAAAAGCCTAGAGGAACAATTGATTCCTGCTCAAGGGTATGACACGACAGTGGTCTGTGGCACAGTTTAAAGGGACACTAAAGACATCTAAAGATGCTATGAAAATCTAATAAACTACATTTGGTGACACTGTCGCCGCATATCCGGCAGCAAAAAATCGAATAATTGCTGAGATATTGCGATAAGAAGTTGAGGTTTTTCCTTGTTCCCGCCGGTCGAATTCAAACTGTTCCCTCCGACTACGTAGTCGGAGTTGAGTGACGCACACTATGAGGTAAGCGGAGACTCCGTGACAGCTAGCGAGCCGGCGCGACCCGCGGCATCGCATCCCTCAAGGACCAACAGGGCAACAGCGTATTCGCAATGACGGCCACAGCCGAAATAAATAAAACGATGAAGAGAGTAATTTACCGAGCGATTGGCCCATAAAGAAAGAAAAAAAACAGAGCGCTTTTAATGCACAATACTTTTTCTCAAGCTTTTGCGCTCCTTCTTGCACTGTGTATAGACATACCGAGCCCTCGGTCATTGCAACGCTTCCCGACATGTTTACATACAAATAAGATTTAGTTACCAGCAAAATAGTGTCCTTGCTGCTGCGCTTGTCAGTTTTGAAGCTTCGTCTTGTTTGTTCATCGTCTTGTTTTGAATGTCCAAGTCGGCAATAAAGAAAAAAAAAAGCGCTGCGTAGCCGAGCGGTTAGCGTCTAACGTTACGGAGCAGGCAGTGTCGACTTCGATCTTCCCGCTGGTGGCGTTTTTTTTTTTTTTTTTTTACAAATCGATTTTTTTTTTCACCTTTTGTAATGTATTTTTGGTGCTTCGTTATTTCTAGTTTTACTTTTTACCCTAGGTCCCTTTTTTTCGCCGGGCGACGAGCGCAATATGTCGGCGCTCTCCTTGGAATGAGCGGCAAGCATGCCCCTTTTGTTTACTATGCCTGCAAATAGCACGTTGATGGTCTTGTTGACGCAGTATGTTGGTCAGATGAGCCATGATTTAGTGAACAATTGATTGATAATGCGTTTTTCCTTCGATACTTAGCATATGTATGCTTTTCGTGGCGTACGTAGCTGCAGTCGAGCGGTCCGGTCAGGGTTAACGGGAGCTCGCAGTCGAAGCGGCGACGGCGGCGATATGTTGGCGCAGAAGTGTGAACGAAGGAGCGTGTCGGCAGCAGCGGATTTAGCTCGCTCGCGCCTCCGAATGCTCAAATGAGAACGAGCCAGGCGCATCTGCTGCTCCAAGCTCGTAATTCAGGCGCTGCAGGTCCTAACAAACTATCAGAGTGCGCACGAAATGCCTGAGCCGAAACATAACCAAAACTGAAGTGTGCGCCTGTGGCGCCTCCAAGTATATTTTTGTATTTGGCTTGCAACGTTTACGTTGTCTTTTCGCCGTCGTTTAAGTATGATAAAAACGTGTTATTATATTCGAGGCAAAACTTACGACCGCATTCAAACGGGCAACGTAATTCGCATTTGTCAGCCTCCATGATCCCTAGCGCGTCACGTGATTTGTAGTTGCCAGTTTCGGCTGTGGCGGCGATACCTGTAATTCTGTTCTTCCTCTTTAATACCTTATAACAGCTCTGTTTTCAGTAAGAGTGGATTTTTTGTAATCAGGAATTGGCAATCTATCGATGCAAGCCCACTTCAGTTTTCTCTTTAGTCTCCCTTTAATGAGAACAAGCTCATTTCAATGCAACCTTAGGTAAATCTTTGCGCGTAATACTTCACGAGATACATATAAATATTCATTTGTTCGCGAGCCGTACGAGTGACCCTTGCGAGGCCTTAACAAAGCAAAAAGGTCTTGCGTGACTCAGTCGGTAACGGATCCGTCCAGTATGTCAAAGGTAGTGGGCTCAAAGCACGCCTGAAACCATAAATATGTGCCCATTTCGTTTAAGAGACCTGGTTCGTTTTGTAAAATAATAATTTTAGATACGTGAAAACATTCAGTACTCAATAAATATATATTTTTTTAATTTATTTGTGTTTAATTAATTTATTTATTTATTTATTTATTTATTTATTTATTTATTTATTTATTTATTTATGCTCCATCTAGTTCAGAAAGCAAAGTTAAAAAGCACCAAAATTGCAAGCCTATAAACACTTACCATACGTCTCGTTTCTCATGAGTGTCGCGGTAAGTTCGAAATTCCAGGGCAAAGGGCCTTGGCGATGCGACGTCATAACCCTCTCAGCCGATGAGAATTTTCTCAATGCGACAAGGCAACGCCGGTCTTTCTACGAAACTGGAGCCTTAGTGTTGTCGCTGCAGTGAACCAATCAAGCTCGTCAGAACTTCATTTCGGAATCCTGCAGGTGCAGTTTTATCTAATAACATTGCTGGCAAGATACCTTTATTTATGAGCTCACAGCGCGAAATTTGCGGGTGACGCTCTACATGCCTGAAGTTTGAACCTTCTTTAAGTAATGGAAACCTTGATTTTCAGTAGCCCATGTGGTGTTTCTTCTCTCTTCGTTCTTTTCCCTCCCTGTTTGTCTTTCCTTTTTATGGTATATCTATTTATTGAGACTACGACACATCTTTTGTATGCACTCCTTGTAGAGGAGCCAGTCATCGTTAAATCATGGTCATTATCCTCAACGGAACATTCACATTTTGTTTTATTTTGAATTTTGCATGTCCATATTTCGAAACGCTTTCATTGTCTTCGATACGCTTTACTGGGGTTAACTTTATAAAATGTTTGTTCAGTTTGGTCTTTTTTTTATTTACTGCTGTTTTCAACGCTCTCTAGCGTCTTTACGCTAGACAGCGAGAATTAGGGACTCGATCGTTCTCAGAAAACCGCAGTGGCACCCACTTGGAGAAATGCTCTGCCTTTCCGCCCGTCAAGTCCTCTGTTACTTTACTTAAGTGTTACTGTAGGGCTCTTTTACTGCCTAAAATGACACACCAGGCGGGGTAAAAACGAAGTGTGTCCAGAAAAAAGTAAAACCTGCCCCTTGTAGTGCTAGAAACGGATTCCAATAGCCATTTTTCATTGTTTGTGAGTCCCTCGTAAGCCATCGTCTGTAAGATCTATCCAGGAAGGCTCACTGCGTTTCTCCATAAATATTTGCATATAAGACGTGCAATTTCGATCTCATGTGGCGATTTCCAATGGTCGCAGCGGAGCGGGTTTTCTTGCTGTAGGATGATGATTTCGAAATACACTAGTCGACCAAGAGGCTGCGCGTATTCAACTTGTTGTTGGTATGTACTCGGGGCGCTCCAGCTAGATCCGCAGCTGAGAGTCCGACCTCGCCGGAAGTTCTAGTCGCTGACGTCGTCACTTCCGGAGATTGCGGGATACTTTTTTCTGTTCTGAGTGGTTTCAAAGTTATCGGCAGAGGACACTGGGAATCAGTTTTGTTGTTGTTGTTGTTGTTGTTTTTGCGCGCATATATCAAAGTGCGTCTATCGAAGAACATCTACAGCGTTTAAAATGCGCAAAAGCAAGTTGCAGAGTGCGTATTTACGCCAATTTATCAATCGCAACACATTTTGTGGCTAGCATGCAACTTCAACTTCCAGTTCAGCATTACTTCAGCTGCACGCTCTGGATGTGCCGCTGTCTTACCAAATGCAGGGGTTTAAGTCGCTACATTCCTGTCCGAGCGCCCAGCTCCAATTCACCAGTGAAAATCGCTATTACTTGCCGAGAGTTTAGCGGAACGTTTTTTCTCGTTACAAGATATCTTGGGATTGAGCACATGAAGGGTTTTGCCGCATACCTTTAAAATTTCTCGTTTCATTTTCTTTGAAAATTACCTTACCTCTTCGGCCGCCTTTTCTGCAGCTACCTGGGCATTGTAATGTCCAACAAGGAATTTATCCTTAAATTAAATATGGCCTACAAGCTCTCCTTGCCCCACAGAAAGAACTCGACTTTCTGGTCCAGGCTGGTCCTCGCAAAACACCTATAGAACTCGGCGCTAGTTTTCTCTCACAGTGCAGAGCATCCCAATGGCCGAAAAAGGTTTTCGTCAAGGCACCAGTAAAATACTTTACCTGTCGCACGCATGCCGGAGCTTTCTTCAAGTTATCGCTGACGTATTTTGTTTTGCATGCACAGACCATTGCAGGAAAAAACAAAAGAGGAAATAGCACTGGATCATACACGAGTGGAAGCTATATGTGTTTCTTCTGTGTAATAACCAGTTTGAATTTCACCTAAAGTTTTAATTAGTCAATTTTATCGCCATTAGTATTAAGCTCTAGGGCTCTACAGCTCTGTACACAGTTAACGGGTGAGACGCAGTTACCAAAATACCCAAAAACATTGGTGCTGGCTCAGCTTGGTTAAACCTAGATATCAGAAGCGAGAAGCTTCGGCGATGCTATGGCTTAGGTCGTGGTTACTTTGCGTAGTTGTGGCTTACCTTGTTATTCACGGTTGCACCTTATAGATATTACATGGCTTATCATCACGGTGAAACATTGATTACAGCCGTGCATCACATAAGAATAAACTTTATTCCGATTCCACATCATCATCATCATCATCACCATTAAAATTCTCTATAGACATAAACACAGCCCGGTGATTCATATGGTAACATGCAGCTGTTTCCGCAGTTTTGACGCAGTATTCAAACTTTACACTATCATCGCGGTGAAACATTGATTACAGCCGTGCATCACATAAGAATAAACTTTATTCCGATTCCACATCATCATCATCATCATCACCATTAAAATTCTCTATAGACATAAACACAGCCCGGTGATTCGTATAGTAACATGCAGCTGTTTCCGCAGTTTTGACACAGTATTCAAACTTTACACTTGGTGGTGCCTCTCAGCCAAATTCCAAGCCGCCACTTCAGCGTCTTCCATACCGAATGCCTCCTACGTACCTCTCAGAGCGCTTCTATATATATCGACAGAGTCGCTGCAGCTCAGACCACAGCCGCGCATGCGCAGAAGCACGCGGCACCGGCTAGAGGTCAACCGGCGGAGTCGCTGCGGCTTGTGGCGGCAGCGGCGGCTCCATCACGTGCGCCTCTCCTGTGACGTCACGTGGTTTGCGCAAGCGCAGCTGTGGATTTTTCTAACGACGGAGCACACGCGAGACTCGAAGTTGACTAGCCTATAGTGATGCTTTTTGCTTCAAAAAAAAAAAAACGATGTCGCATAGCTCATAGCTGCTTTCCTGCATGGCTCGAAATAAATGTGACTGCGGAACTCTACACATTTTAGCTGGGAAAGCCAGTCACCGAGATTATTCGCGGAATTTTTCCTGGGAGTGCTCTTGGCAGGATGCAAGCGGTATTTGTCGTGCATAATGTGGACACCATAGCTCATCAGAGTTGCGCTAGAGGAGACCTGACTCATGGCCATGTCCAGCTGGAAGGAGCTTCACACACGGGCACTTCAGCTTCTTTCGTATGATAGAGTAAGATGAGAATCGAATGCACGGGACTCTCTCACCCCATGTCGAAGCCCCGTCGCCACGAAAAATGACGAGTATGCTACTGGGAGGTGGCATGGGAGTATCTAGTTTTCTGACCACAATATGGAATCGCTAGACATGGTGACTTTAGCGCCGGCTGACCTCTCCCCTTTTTACTTCATTAAATTACCTTCTCTCTCCGGCAACATTGACCTCGAAAAGTTCACCTGAAAGAAATATCGAAGGCTAAATGACATGCGATGCAGTCTAGGCCTCCTAAAAGGAAATTGTGTTCGCACAATAAATCATTCAAAAAATGGGCATTACTGACTACGACAAATCTTCACATAGGCGATAACACAATTATATAGCACGCTGTAGAAAAGTAACGCTCTGCTGTATATGTCATTTAATTCTCATTGATCGCCAGTGAATTGTTTCCTCTGTTTCACTTGGTATGTTTCTTTTTTTTTATCATGTTTACAGCCTCTCCGTTGTCAAGACCAGCCTCTATTGCCGAGTTGACGCGGAATGCATAGGTTACTTGGCGCAGTGATTTCCTTTGACAAAAATATAATTGACTTACTTTGGGGAATTGATTGGTTGATTGATCAGCTATGCATACATGAATGTTCTGGGCTTTTAGGCATCCGCAAACTTCGGCCAAGTGGTGATCTTACACATGCACTGAATCCAATTAGGAATGTGTTATTGACGTTTCACCTCTACGAAAGGGGCGTCCCTGCACGAAAGGACACAAATCCGCAGCTTAAGCCTTTATCACAAAATGTCTTAGCCCTCAGTCGTCGTTGTGTCCGATATATGCTATTGAAGTAAAGTGACTTCGTCATGCGTTATCAATACGAAGCTCTAAAAAAATACAAAATAACAAAATCGAATTTTGTGTCAGGCGTTACTCCCGGGTGCTTCCTGATAACAGCCTAAGGCATCGAGTTTTCGTACAGGAGTAAAATGACCGCCATATGAGCCACATAAAAAAAAAAAACTTTCCGTTGCTTTGATTTTTATTTGTTGCACATATTCAGTACACCAAGAAGCAAAAAGAGTACAAGAACCCGACTTTTGCTATCAGCGAAGTGTTTTGCTACTGTTGTTTTTATGCAATTCAGAGAAAGGTGGTTTGGCGTAAAAATGACGCTAACACTTTTCACCCACACTTCGCTGTCAGATTCTTGCTACGCTTCATTTAAGTGTATTATACAGTGCAGTGGTAAGATAAGACGTGGCTTATTTTTCATTGCTTGCAAATGACTGTTGATACGATGCTATCCTAGTTGTGCATCCCGTGAGCCATGTATTGAAATCAAAATCAAAAGCTTCACATCGGTTCATCCGTAGTTGAGTTGTTCAACAACTGCAACCAATAAACGTTCATCCATTACACCGCTAGCACATGAAGAAGCCTCTGCTCTGCGTAGTGTGACAGCTGGCACAAAGTAGAGGAATGAGCTAAGAAACTGTCTTTGTGTATAGCTAAGCATTTACGTAGATGTGCACTGTGAATGTGTATAAGATGTATACGCCTACGTCATAGTGGTTGCAATTTAGTGCTTCGTGCACCGCGGCCTCGTGAAGCGATGTCCTTGTGATAGAGCATGCGCCGCGCATTCAGGAGGCACCGGGTTCAATCCCTTGTACCGCGGGCACCCATCGGTTTTCATTGGGTACAAGCTTTCCCCCGGCCTGGTGCTCGGCTCTTCTGGGGTGAAATGCTTGGGAAAAGCATCTGTTTCAGTTTCTGAATCTTAAGAATGGTCGATGACAACGCTGGAGCTGCTGTAGTATTATCTGCAATACTAATGACACGGTTCTTCGTCATTCTGTCCTTCCTCCTAACCACGGATACAAATGAAAGATTTGCACTGGTGTATTTTAATCTTGAAATAGAAAACATCTGAAGTCTTTGTTAAATTTTCCATCTCTTTTTCGGAGTTTTCTATAATCGGAAAGTAATAATGTTAACGTCTTAGGCGCTGGAACTACCCCATAAACAGCAGGAGCTCTTGGCCGCTCTTTGAATTGCGCGCTTAAAATTGGCACTCTTCCCATCTGATTCCCTTCGACATTTGTGGCAAAACATGCTTTTGTTTGCTTGTATATTGATACAAACTATAGTCGACGACGAAGCGGAGACAATCAGTGGTTAGTTGACGTAGACGACGAAGTTGGTTGCCTGGAACCGCGCTCAGACCGCTGCTCGGACCGCTCCCGAACTTCGGCAGTCTTCTAGGCTCAGGACGTTGCCTGGACGCTTGGCGCAATACCCGTTACAGTCTGGTGGAGTGCGCTGGGTACGCTTTCCCACGTTTACACGCTTCACGACGGATCTGACTCCGGACCACCAGCGACTCAGTCGCCGCCTCCGCGGACAGTCGCCTGAGGTTGGGCCCCTTTCCACCCCTACGAGGATCACGCAGCCGCAACTCTCGAGCCACCTCGACATGGCCACTGACCCCAGGCTCTCAGCTCCGATCCGTTGCCACCCGCCGCGAACACCAGCATCTTTTCACGGCGACGTCTTCGAAGACGCTGAGGATTGGCTGGCTACCTTCGAGCGAGTGGCTCGGTACAACGGCTGGAGTGACGAGCGAAAGCTCAATAATGTTTACTTCGCCATAGAAGAGTCTGCGCGTACGTGGTTCGAAAACCACGAGCGCGCCCTTACCACCTGGCAAGCATTTTGCCATGAACTTCTGACCACCTTCCCAAACGCCGACCGCCACGAGAAAGCTGAAGCTGCACTTCAGTCCAGAAACCAGCGGCCAAATGAAAGTGTACGCATGTTCTGTGAAGACATGACCCGTCTTTTCCAGCGCGCAGACCCCAATATCAAAGAGGAGACGAAGCTTCGCCACCTCATGCGTGGAGTTAAGCAGGAGCTGTTTGCGGGCCTCGTTCGCAGTCCACCCCGTACCGTTGCTGAATTCCTCGCGGAAGCAACCACCATGGAAACGACGCTCCAACAACGGGCCCGGCAGTACAACCTAGATGTCAGCAGCCTGGCCCCAGATGTTTTTTCGTCGTGCCATGGAGGCGGTGTGGACGCCTTACGTGACCTCATTCGGTCGGTTGTTCGAGAGGAACTCCAACGTTTCCGTCTGCCTCAGAGTGCGCCAGTGACATCACTGACCGAAGTCGTCAGAGATGAAGTACGCCAGGCTGCTCGTGAATTCCCGGTCACCAACGTACTGCAGCGCGTCGATGAAATGCCCCCGCACACATCCGTTGTTCGTCAGGCAGCTGCCTACGATCCTGTCCTACCATGCCTCCACGGGTCGACGACAAACGAACGTACGCGTTCGTTGCACGTCAAGCAGCTGCCTGTGGTCCTATTGACCCGACACCGGTGGTTAGCCACATCAGACCGTATGACGCATCGGCTCAAGCTGTGGTGCCTGTCACACGCCCTTGAAAGTCGGACGTGTGGCGTACGCGGGACCGCAGGCAAATCTGCTACCACTGCGGGGAGGCCGGCCACCTTTACCGTGCATGCCCGTATCGCCGAGTGGGACTTCGCGGCTTCGCACCCGATGCGCCCTGTCGACTGAACGGCGAACGGCCGCTCGAAATAGAAGCTCATCTGTCGGCCAGTCAGAGGCCTGGGAGATACAGACGCTATGACTCAGGATCGTCATCTCCGCTGCGGTACCGTTCACCAAGCCCTCGCAGAGACCCCAGCAATACTGAGCAGCGTTCTCCCAATCCACACCGGGAAAACTAATTCCAGCGGTCTCCGGAGGCAGGGCCGCTGCTGTCGGAAAAATTGGAGATCCTCCGCCGCCGATACACCGATGCGCTGATTTCTCACAGGGGCAGGGTAGCGACAGCATCCGACGCGCTACTTCTGATTTTTGCGTGACACTTGACGGAACTGACACGATCACGTTACTTGACACCGGTGCAGACTATTCAGTGAGGAGCCACGCCCTCGCCCAAGAATTGAGCAAAGTTGTGACGCCATGGTTGGGCCCTAGCATTCGCACGGCTGGAGGTCACCTCATTAGCCCGGCCGAAAGGTGCACAGCCCGAATTGGCATCCGCGGTTTCGTCTACGTCGGGGAATTCGTTGTCTTGCGCGAATGTTCGAGAGATTTGATTCTGGGGCTCGACTTTCTGCAGGCAAACGGTGCTGCGATCGACCTACACGAGACACGAGTCACATTCTCGACCAAACGGGCAGTGGCACGCTTAGACACCCGCGATCACTGTAGCCATGCTTTGCGTATTGTGGAGGATGATGTCACGGTGCCACCACGGTGCAGTGCCGTAATGCGCGTGCAGAATGACCTATTTCATGACTTTGAGGGCATGGCGGAGGGCCATATCCCGCTACTGCTTGAGAGGGGTCTCATTGTTGCCCGAGGCCTCGTCCACCCACGGGATGGCTGCACTACCGTTCTGCTCACCAACTTTTCGAACGAATTTCAGCACCTCGTCAAAGGCACGGTGATCTCCTTCCTCCAAGACGTCGCGGAGTGTCCACATTTGTGCACCGTGGAAGAAGCCCTTCAAGACGACACTGGACCTCGTCACGTTCTGCCACCTGTCGAAATAAACACCGAGTTATCGCCGGCTCAGAAGGATCTGCTTTCGGCTGTCTTGGCAGATTTTGCAGACTGCTTCGCAACGTCTTCCAAAGTGGGCCGAACTCCGGTCGCCAAGCATCGTATAATAACAGACGAGACCACGCGCCCCGTATGCCAACGCCCATACCGCGTTTCTCCAACGGAACGAGCAGCGATTCAGAGACAGGTCACCGAAATGCTTTCCGACGATGTCATTCAGCCGTCTACTAGCCCGTGGGCTCCGCCGGTTGTTCTCGTCAGAAAGGAGGACAATACTCTGCGGTTCTGTGTCGATTACAGAAAACTTAATCTTGTTACTAAAAAGGATGTTTACCCACTTCTCCGCATAGACGACGCACTCGATCGACTGCGAGATGCCCGATACTTCTCGTCGCTAGACCTAAAAAGTGGATACTGGCAAATAGAAGTGGATAAGAGAGACCGGGAGAACACGGCTTTCGTGACACCCGATGGCTTGTATGAGTTTAAGGTGCTACCGTTCGGCCTATGTTCGGCACCGGCCACGTTCCAACGCATGATGGACACCGTTCTGTCCGGTTTGAAGTGACAGTCGTGGTTGGTTTACCTGGACGGTATCGCCATATTTTCGACCACCTTCGACCAACACCTAGAAAGGTTACGCCTTGTGTTAAAAGCTCTCCCAGACGCCAACCTGACAATCAAACCGGAGAAATGTCACTTCAGCTTTGAGGAACTTCGCTTCCTTGGTCACGTGGTCAGCGCTAAAGGTGTTCTCCCGGACCCTGAAAAGACAGCTGCCGTTTCTGGTTTTCCGCACCCTACTGACAAGAAAGCGGTTCGACGGTTCTTAGGTTTGTGCTCCTATTACAGACGCTTTGTACGAGACTTTTCGCACATCGCAGAACCGCTAACCACACTGACTCGAGATGACACGCCGTTCCTGTGGGGAAGTGAACAAGAGGCCGCTTTCCTTGAGCTTCGCAGCCGCCTACAGAATCCTCCGATACTAGGCGATTTTGACGAAAACGCCGCAACTGGCGTTCACACTGATGCCAGCAACGTTGGGGTTGGTGCTGTACTAATTCAGGGGCAAGACGGTGCAGAACGGGTCATCGCTTACGCGAGCCGAACACTTACCCGCTCCGAAACCAACTATTCAACAACTGAGAAAGAATGTCTGGCGGTAATATGGGCCCTCACCAAGTTCCGACCATACCTCTACGGCCGATCTTTCCGTGTTAAAAGCGACCACCATTCATTGTGCTGGCTCGCGAGCCTCAGAGACCCCTCAGGACGATTGGCTAGATGGAGCCTTAGATTACAGGAGTATGGACGTAACAGTCGTATACAAATCAGGACGGAAGCATCAGGATGCTGACTGTCTGTCGCGCTCGCTCATCGCCATATGTCCAGAAGACACGGCCGATGATTTTCCCTTTCTGGGGGCTATTAGTACAACCCAAATGGCGCAGCTGCAGAGAATGGACCCAGAGTTAGCGTCACTCGTCGACTATCTGCAGGGCGTCGACGCCCGTATTCCCCGTGTTTTTCATCGTGGGCGTCAAACGTTCACTCTGAGTGGTAACGTGCTCTACAAGCGAAATTTCGCTAACAGTGAAGAGACGTTTCTCCTTGTGCCCTCCGAGTTGCGCCGAGATATATTGAGTGCCTGTCATGATGAACCCACCGCCGGCCACCTGGGGGTGAGCCGTAAATTTGCACGAATTCTTCAAAAGTATTATCGGCCCAGGTTACTCCCATCGGTGCGGGCCTATGTACGCTCATGTCGTGACTGCCAACGTCGGAAGTCTCCGCCATTGAAACCCGCTGGATTTCTTCAGCCTATTGCTCCGCCCAATACCCCTTTCCATCAAGTGGGCATGGATCTTCTCGGTCCTTTTCCGAAGTCCTCGTCTGGCAACCGTTGGGTAGTCGTCGCGACAGACTACCTAACACGGTACGCGGAAACCGCGTCCCTTGTTAAAGGTACTGCAGCCGAAGTTGCTCAATTTTTCGTTCATAACATTGTCCTACGTCATGGCGCCCCCGCCGTGGTAATCACTGACCGTGGAACAGCTTTTACGGCTCGCCTTATCCGGTTGGTCATGACTCTGACTCACACTAGCCATCGACGTGCGACGGCGTATCACCCTTAGACCAACGGGCTCGTGGAGCGCCTCAATCGCACCCTCACCGACATGATTTTTATGTATGTGGACGCAGAACATCGCACCTGGGATGCGGTTTTGCCCTATATAACTTTCGCGTACAATACCGCCACTCAAGAGACGACGCGAATGACCCCGTTCCAACTTGTCTTCGGTCGCCAAGTGAGCACATCCTTGGATGCCATGATGCCAGTTAGTCCTTCTTGCGGCTCTGACGCCGAACTTGACGCCGACATCTTTGTTCAGCGTGCTGAGGAAGCGTGGCAACTAGCACGCCTCAGAATCCACCAACAACAGGCGAATGACGCTGCTCGGTACAACCTGAACCGAAGAATCGTCACTTACGAGCCGGGCGACCTCGTCTGGATGTGGACACCTGTTCGTCATCGCGGCCTATCTGAAAAGTTACTACGCCGATACTTCGGCCCTTACGAGATTGTTCGCCGTATCAGTGAAGTCACCTACGCCATTGTTCCCGTAGCTTCAGCTCCATCACGAAGGCCACAGCGTCCTGAAGTCGTGCACGTGGTTCGGCTGAAGCCCTATCATGATCGTGCATGAACTGAACTTTTCGTCAACGCCGCTGGGTCCTTGTGACACTTTTGTGCATCCTTTCGCTAACTTCTTCCTAGTAGCACCGCGTCGCATCGAGTCGATGCTACAGAGGAGGGGGGCTGTGATACAAACTATAGCCGACGACGAAGCGGAGACAATCAGTGGCTAGTTGACGTAGACGATGAAGTGGTTGCTAGTTGGCGTAGACGACGAAGTTGGTTGCCAGGAACCGCGCTCAGACCGCTGCTCGGACCGCTCCCGAACTTCGGCAGTCTTCTAGGCTCAGGACGTTGCCTGGACGTTTGGCGCAATACCCGTTACAATATCAATGTTCATGTATTTACTGTTGCGAGAAGACAAGAGCGAAAACAAACTCTTCACGATCTTAACAATGGGACCTCAATAAAACAAAATAAAGATCTGAAATGGGAACCTACGTGCATGTGTTTTGTTTAATGGCACCTCTGCTTCCTAAGCTTCCTTCGGCTGTCGACTTGCAGGAAACTCAGAGCTTTCGTGCTTGTTTTTCAGGTGACTCATCGATACGAAGAAAAGCTCCGAACTATGTACTCCCGATCAAACAGCGCAGCCGTAAGTATGTCTACACAAACAATAAGAACGTGAAGATTCTCTTAGGCACGCGATAAACAGCGCCGGGTCCTCCCTTCAAACACGCATTACGTTCTGCTAGAGTAAAAAAGTGTTAAACTATATATGTGCTTACTTAGAAAACCTAATTTCGCAAATAGAGCATAAATGGCTAAAGAAGTTCAGGAGGCGATGCCCATCGCACGCTTACGCATTCAGGGGACGCTAGCCTTATAACGCGTCAGCGTTAGAACCCACATTTTAAAAGTTTACCGGTGTCGTTCGTCACTGAAAACCTGGAGCCTTCAGTCATGACATTGCGGAGTCACGTGACAAGGTCAAGCGGTTATTGGTCGACGGGGCCTGTGACGTCATGGAACCACGCAACATGGCCAAAATTGGGAGGTAGATTTTCAAGCGTTGGGATTAGCACTCAGGTTGAAGCCTGGCACCTTTTGTGGGGAGAGGGAATATGGCGAGGTGATGAGGGAGGACTCCGGAAAAGAGAAGAGCAGAGGCTAAAGAGCGGAGAGGGTTGACAAGGAAGAGGGAGAGAGAAAAGGCGAAGGTTGCTTCAATTAGAAGAGCAACAGAAGAAAAAAGAGAAGTAGAAGGAGCGCCAGGACTCTAGTTATATCACTATTTACGCGATGAAATCCTTAGTATATCTATGGCACCTATTACTAAAAATTAACACTGATAATTTCTCTTTCCAAAGTCTTATCTCTATATTTTTTCCTTAGCAAAAATTTTCATTGCCAAGGGATCAGAGCTTTTCAGTCAAGGTATCAGACAAGGCGAACTATTTCGTTTCCTGAAACACGAAGCTTATTTCAGCGAAAACAGAAGACTACAAACAGGACAAAAACATAATACACACACATAAACACAAATGCGAACGCACACTGTGCTAACGACTGAAGGCTCTACTGCACATGATTCCTCCTCCGTGAGAGAAAGAAGAATAAAGAAAAAATCCGGAAGATCGCTATGAAGCGTGTGTTGTACATGATTGGGGCTGACAAGAAAATAAATTGGATATCAGGATATTCATGAAGGCAAAAACAGACGCTTGGGCAAGTTGGTAATCCACTGAGGGTAAACAGCACAAAAAAGACGAGGACGAACGAAGTACGAAGCTCGTTTGTGTACTTCGTTCGTCCTCGTCTTTTTTGCGCTGTTTACCCTCATGAAGGCAAGATGTAACAATAGGAACTTTCACAGCTTTCATGTGGTTAGTGTGGTTCGGTCTCCAGGTTTTCTCTCTGCGTGCTTTTTTTCTTTCTCTTCTTTTTTTTCCTTCTTTATTTTATTTCTTTTTGTGTTCGCCTGTTTGTTTTGTTTTCTTTCTTCCTGGTTTTCCTGACATCTTTTCTGTGTCTTCCGGTTTTATTCGGCTTTTTCTCTTAATTGAGGTTGTAGAAGATGCAATAGAGCCGGAAATTGTTCTGCTATTACACTAATCCGGTATATGCAGTACATTTGGCTGTCCACCCTGAACTCTGAACCACCCCCCTCGTGAGCGTGTGACATCTACCAAGAGGCCAGCGCATAGAGAAGAGAGAGTTTGTGGTTCATGTGTGTGTGTGTGTGTGCGCGTGTGCGCGTGCGTGTGTGCGTGTGTGCGCGTGTGCGCGTGTGCGCGTGTGCGTGTGTGTGTATGTGTGTGTGTGTGTGTGTGTGTGTGTGTGTGTGTGTGTGTGTGTGTGTGTGTGTGTGTGTGTGTGTGTGTGTGTGTGTGTGTGTGTGTGTGTGTGTGTGTGTGTGTGTGTGTGTGTGTGTGTGTGTGTGTGTGTGTGTGTGTGTGTGTGTGTGTGTGTGTGTGTGTGTGTGTGTGTGTGTGTGTGTGTGTGTGTGTGTGTGTGTGTGTGTGTGTGTGTGTGTGTGTGTGTGTGTGTGTGTGTGTGTGTGTGTGTGTGTGTGTGTGTGTGTGTGTGTGTGTGTGTGTGTGTGTGTGTGTGTGTGTGTGTGTGTGTGTGTGTGTGTGTGTGTGTGTGTGTGTGTGTGTGTGTGTGTGTGTGTGTGTGTGTGTGTGTGTGTGTGTGTGTGTGTGTGTGTGTGTGTGTGTGTGTGTGTGTGTGTGTGTGTGTGTGTGTGTGTGTGTGTGTGTGTGTGTGTGTGTGTGTGTGTGTGTGTGTGTGTGTGTGTGTGTGTGTGTGTGTGTGTGTGTGTGTGTGTGTGTGTGTGTGTGTGTGTGTATGCGCGCGCGCGCGCCTTCTGTTCCTTGTCTCATTTGTGATGTGCTGTTTTCGTTGAGGTCATGCAGCAACTGGCCCGGCACCTTCTTCGTAAAGCTTACTTTTTTTTTGCAGTTTCTGAAAATCTTCGTCATGGTCAGAATTCAGATTCTTATTGTCTTGAAATACCGAAAGGGACTCTGCTCGCGTTTCTGGGAGAACCGAAGTGTACGAGCTTATTAATGTATCCTGAAAGATATCTAAATAGGGTATTATAGGCTGCTATATTCTCCTGAAAGGCTATCTTAATAGAGATTTCCTGAAATATATCTAAATAGAGAATATAGAAAGGATAAATCCTATTAAGATATCCTGAAAGTATATCTTAAAAGGCCATCCTAATAGATCGGCACAACAAGCAGCCGCTATGTTCTCGGTTCCTTAATTTTGTGCAGCTTCGAATAATACAGGGTTATAGTTAACATGCCAGGTTCGCTAATTATTTCAAGCTAAGGTATTACCCAGAATGTGAGCTCATCGTTTACCATACTGTGCGTGAACAAGCAAAATTCTAGTCTGCGAGTGGCGCTGTGTTCGTTTCGTTTTTCTAATTCAATCTTTTCTTTTCCAGGAATGTGCTAGCAAGCTTTTTCGTCAGTCGGGTATCAAGAGCGCCCGCTAAAGAGGCCCAAGTTCTCAAGCCTAATTGAAGGAGCGATACGAGTTCTCCCTTTTGCACGTAAAATGCACCGAACGGAAACTGGTCACTCGACAAGCCTGCATCTCATCAATGGAATAAACTATATTGCATTTCATACCAAATTAAGTACGCTTTTCGAGGAGTGTTAGATATACGCACGATGCTTTAATAGAGGGAAGAGCTACGGCTATGAAAAACCTCAGTGTTGCCCATCTTCAAACGGGCCGTCCCCTTCATGGTCCGGGACCGATGCAAGAAAGACTGGATAAAAGGAAGCGCTGGTATGAGAAAAGGAATGACCGGAGAAGCTCTATTTTATTCAAATAGGTCATTGATCTAGGTCGTTCTTCGTATGAAACGCTTCCCCATCAGTGTGTAATTACGCAGTGAAGCTAATAAAAATATCGGCTAAGGTATGAACCAGGTATTCTTCTTGAACTGCCATGGCGTTATAAACTATTCTTCATTCTATTGTGAAAGCAAAAGCTAGCCTTCATAAGAGCAAAAATGGTGGCAGCCGCTTTACAGGACTGGTTTCATTAACTGCACCGTCATCGTAAAGTTATTCTCAAAGCCAGTTGGCCTCATATTTCACCAGTCAAAGTACAAGACATTGTACTCGGGCAAATGAAAAAAATACGAGAACCATTCAACGCTGCTGAACCGAATGTGGAGCGAACGCATTAGCTGCAGGTGACCGTAAAATGGTTTTAGCTGCTTCTGACTGGTTTCAGTCGGTTTCAGCTAGTCGCAGCTGGTTCTGAGCCAGTATTTACACGTTCCATATGCCTACCGGTTGGAAGTCAACGGGTCTCACTTGGTGGTCAAGCGGTCTCAATGGGTTCTGCACAAGAATGCTAAATTGGGCGAGTTTGTGCATTCGCATTTTTAGGAAACGTAGCGCCTGTAGCGCGTAGTGTCCTTGTCTTCTTTGCGCTACGTTTCCTAAAAATGTCAATGGGTTCTATCTGGCTTTCAGTTGTGAGTCCAGCTGGAAAACCAGCTGGCATCTTTTATTAGAGCTGTTAAGGTCCGTTATGTGTTTTATTAGTGTAAGTGCGAGCCCTGAATGCTGTGGCGAAGGGAAAATTAGTAGTTAGAGATTTTTATGGCCCATAAGTGACAGCCCCTCAGTAATTGGGCGCTTCTGTGAGTGAAGACTCGAGATTCTCAGGCCGTCAACGTTGAAGATCTCATCAAGAAACTCTCCCTAGTTAAAGGCTCGAAAACACTTATGCTGGGTTTTTATGTAAAGGGAAAGTATTTACAAATTGACGTATTAGAAATATTACTATAATTTCTCAAATGTCTTCAAAGTAGATCATCCCATGAGCGTCGACACAATTTCGCCGGCGGCTTCATCCTGAATCGAAGACCTCTCCTTAGCCGGATTCCGAAAAGGCCTTGAAGGATCATGACAGCTATACAATTACACATAACCTGACTATTCAAGTTCCCTCCACCTATTTGAAAATATAATTCCTCAAAATTTGAGCTCATTCGGTGCAGTAGATATTTTTTAAATATTTTTTCGGTTATTTCGAAAGCAGCTTGCAGGTCTGGCAGCCATTGATGCAGAGGTCACAAGAGCATAACGTCCCCATGTCGTCTGCTATTCGATATTTGCTGCATTGAGGTACTTACATGCATGACGTGGACGGTGGCCGCTGAGAACTTTTTTTCTTTAGAAAATAGAAATTATTTGCTATTTTTCTTTTAGAAGCCTTCACTTCGCAGAAACAGATGTTATGAGGTTTTCTTCGATTTAGCAACCAGAACCTCCCGCATATGAAAAGCGGCACATCCAAAGTTGACGTGAGAACATGCTTTTTGACTCCAGAGGGTCAGAGAATACTTTTGAATGTTTTTTTGAACAAATTCGTTTTCTTGCTTTTGCTTGAGATGCTGTTGTGTGTGCGTGGGTGTGTTACTCAGCTTATATATTATTTTTGGATATAAAAGCCATTTTGCAAGCGGACCAAAGAATACGTCGCCTCTGTCGCTCTAGTCACTTCATCGCAAAACCCAGTGCCTCACTTCCCGCACCGAGCACCAGCCATGCGCGTCCAACTGTGACTGGCTCCCGAGAGAGAGCGAGAGAGAAAACTTTTATTGCCAAAAGAGTGTGATCATTAAGGGATGTCGGCCTGGCGTGGCCCCCAGGTGGGGGCGACACTCTGGGCCCACGAGACAAGCGCTAGCTGCGTCTTCTTGTCTGAGCAGGTAAGACGTTAGTCCCAGCTCTCCTCGGAGCTGGCGGTACGGTACGAGGAGATGGTCTTCCCCTACATCCCCAAAGGGTATGTGCCAATGTGGCCGTTACTTCATAGTCGCATTTAGGGTGAATAGGGTCGTAGTCCTTGTCCGTAATCAGTGCCAATCTCGAATAGCTGAGAATGAAATGCGTTTGAAGTTTACGCAGCATGGTGGCCTGCGCTCTGTCAAGGTCAGGATGGGGAGGCGGGAAGTGTCGTCTCGTCTTTCTGTGCAGGTAGTAATTTCGGCAAAAGTCAAGGGGACCTCGGCGAAGGTCTCTGAATCCGCGGAGCCACCCGCCAGGTTTGTCAGACCTCGGCCTAGTCGGTCGACCCCTTCGTTCTCAGAGTTACCAGCGTTGGCGGATACCCAGACTAAGTGGATTTTGTGATCGGGAGTGCGGCCGCGGAGTATGCGCGCGGCGGTTGGGCAGAGAACGCATTTCGAGTAATTTGGATTGCCCCTTTAGAGTTTATAAGGACTGTTTGCATGCGCGGGTCGGCGATGGCCAATGCGATCGCAGTTTCCTCCGCCGCGGTGGGAGAGGGAGCACTAACCATGGCAGCAGTAGCAAGTGTGGAGTGTATACCGTGGCTACGCATGCGACATAGAGATCGTCCCTTCGTCTCGCTACATCCATGTAGCATGCGTGGTCGTATGTAAGGTAAGTGGTAGTGTCTCTGCCTTGATTCGACGGCGTGCGTTGTGGCGCCCAGCCAGCATATTCTTGGAAATCGGTTTAAGCGTGAGGCGGCTGTAGACCCCTATAGGAAGGGGAGCTGCATGATATGTATGCCAGATAGGGGTTACGTGTAGGCGGTCAAGTATAAGGCGACTATACCTGGTGTGTGAGAGGTGGTGAATTTGCACGATTTTATGTGCTTCGATGAGTTCTGCAAGAGTGTTGTAGACGCCCAGGTAGAGTAGTCGCTGTGTGCTATATATCCAGTGCGGCAGTCCTAGCGCCGCCTTATACGCGGAACGGATTACGCTGTCCACTGCTTCCACATCCTTCTGGTGTAGGTGGTAGTAAGGGAAGGCATAAACAACGCGACAAATTCGAAAAGCCTGGGTTATCCTACAAAGGTCCTCCTCTTTAATGCCTCTGCGGCGAGTGGCAATGCGCCGAATGAGGACAAGCCTACGCTTGCCTTCTTTCTAGTGCTTGTTGAGCAAATGAATCGTGTATACACTTAGTGAGTGCTTCAACGTAAGAATCAACCACTTAGTATTTAGTGTGCGAGCACAAAATGTTCGCATGTGTGATTTCGCGGATTACGGGTAACCCCCAACGTGTTTTTTTAGACAGCTTTTGTATATGACTGGATTTATGTGGCTAGTTCATACCGCATAAAATGCATGCTGGGCCAGCATCATCAAAATATTCTCTTATTTTCACACCTGTTGCGCCTTTATTTTTACTGCACCCTTTTCTTCAGATTACGTATACAGCCTATCCAGAGGGCAGATTAGCCCGGTTCATACTGTCTTCGTTCCCCATTCCTTCTATCGACCACCTTATCAGGAGTTTCTCGACACTAGCGCTTTAAAGCGTGTTAAGCACTTGTGCATTCAGTCTGCTCCAAAAACGTTCCTTATTAAACTGCACACATCAGCGCTCCTTGTTAAGAGATGGCTTCAGCTGAAAAGATGTTCGTACCATTGGCAGTGAATTGCCGCCTGTATAACACGACAGACACCATTGCCCACTGCTTTATTCAGTGGCGTGATGCTGCGTTTTCCTTAGCCAGTTTGCAGCGAACGCTTAAGGAGGATATTGAAATCACACAATATAGTATTCGCTTTTTCCTGTTCGGAAAAATTTTAATGTGCCTTGTGATTCCTTTATGTTGATGGGTCTATTTAGTTTGTGGAAGAACCGTTATGCTGAATCACCACAATCATGGAAGTCTTATTGCCAGAGCAGTGCGCTTTGGTTCGGAGAATATACGCTGCCCTGGAAGAGCCGCCTATGTGGCTAGCTCATCTCCATGCTTATGTGTGCATCCCGAAATTTTGATATTTGTTACAGTGAGGAATTATTGGGTTGTAACGGCCTTTCATTCTTTATCCCGGCAACTTGAGGCTTGCCCTGATTTAGTTTCTCTTCCTCGAAAGTTTTCTCATGCAATAAAGAATAAAAGAAACGCGGCATGGCCTAGTGGTTTGCGCTCTCGCTGGATATGTGGGATAGGGGTTTGAATCTCGGTGCATAGCTTTTTTAAGGTGAAGGCCATATTAGGCTCATGGTGATTACCTCCTGCCTTCAAGAATTTTCCGCAAGATTCCGCGAGATGTGTCAGCGAGACGTTGCAATATGTTCTGACACCAACGTAATTTTCACGGTAGGACGTCGCAATATATTCTGACGACGAAGCGAAAGAAGCTGTGCGATGTCAGTGCACGTTAAAAAACCCCAGGTGGTCGAAATTTTCGGAGTCCTCCACTACGGCGTCTCTCATAGCCTGAGTCGCTTTGGGACGTTAAACCCTAGAAACCAAAAAAAAATGTAATGAAGTTCTTGCAGATTATTTTTCCATCAAAAATTTTATTGTTATTATTTTGCAACCACAGTTCTTATACATGCATTGTTATAATTATTTACATCCTCGCTTTGAGACAAGCTTGTGCCTGTAACTGAGTTTGTGGACAATACCACACCTTGACCAATCCCCCATGTGGGTACGCGCCACTTTCTAGAGTACGCAAACACACAGGATGGAAGAAGAGAATAGGTAGGCAGAAGAGAAAGTAGAGAAGGAGAAAATGCTTTCGCCATTAAGCCGTTAAGCAAAGCTAAGTACCATCCTGTATTTTCTTGTCCTGTCAATTCGTGCGAACACTTCTGCAGCCCTTGAGCCTAGAATGGATGTCGCTTTAAAAGGCACTGACCACTCGGAAATATTGCGACAAAAAATGAGAACGGTTCTACGCTGCTGAACCGAATGTGGAGCGAAAGCGTTAGCTGCGGGTTACCAAGCATTCTTCTTATTTTCATCTTCTTCTTCGTCTTCTTCGCCTTCTTTTTCTTCTTTGTCTGCTTGTTCCTTTTTCTCTTCGCGTTCTTATTATTTTTGTCTTCTTCTTCTTCTTGTAGCTACGCCTCTTCACGACGTAGCTGCGGCCACCCGAGGTGTTGAAAACCTACCACCGTGTAGCTTTCGCTACAAAACCTAAGGCATGCAAACGTCCGATCTGACCCCTAACAGCAAACCTCACCGTGGAACCGATAGGACGCATTGTTGCGCGTGATATATTGAAGGTATTAGAACAAGTGCCTCTTTTTGCCCCACTGCAGTGGCGCCGTGATCACGACGCTCGACTGCTGTGCCCAAGAATGTGGGATAAAATCCGGGCCTCGGCGACCGTTTTTCGACGGAGGCGAGAGGCAAGGCAACCGTTTGCAGTGTTATGTCAGTGCACGTTAACGAACAGTAGGTGGTCGAAATTTCTGGAGTCCTCTACTACGGCGTCTCTGGTAGTCTGAGTTGGTTTTGGACGGTAAACCACATAAACCAAATCAATCCATGTACATTTTGTTTTTTCAAAACAGTATAAAATGCGTAACGCACTTGTCGTATAAAACAGGAATTCATATTGTGTTATAGCTGAAGGTAAATTATGGTGCCTTACACATTCCTCCTCATATGTATCACTTCATAATTTTGTTTCATCGTTAGCTATTAGTTGAACGTAATGCGTTACCTTACCATCCTCCGGGAAATGTCCCAGCGTTCATGAAGTTTGAACAAATGCCATGTGGAAGCAAACAGCAATTTCAGCGTGACTCAAAGCTCGACACAGTGCTATCTTAACCTCGCCCTTTGTTACTGTCAATCTTATCCTCCTGACTACTTCAGTTACTGTGTCCATGGTGTTAGGTTCGCACAAACAACAGGAGCGCCCCTAAGCAGAGGCAAACGCAACTTGCGCTGGCTGAGGAGTTCGCTGGAGAAATGCGTGGAGATAGCCAGCGGAAAGCGTACTGACTTGTTGTCGTTATAGATAAAGAACTCTGGTTACATCAAGCCATCGAAGTTAAGCGCCAGCTCAACACATCGTGCTTCTGCATGCGCTCTCTTCGTCGCGTTCAGCAATACGTTTCCATGGATGTTTCCGGTCATTCGACTGACGAAGACGTCATTACATCCCTGCATGCTCGGCCTTCCCATTAAGAAAAATAAAATGACAGCGAAAAACAATAAAACTAAAGACCTTTGCTTTGCTGTGCAGGCGAAGCAAAGGGATGCAGTTTTCTGGCAGGATGACCAGTTGTATTAGATGCAGTGAGTAGAAACTCCACAGCGTTGGCAAACACGCAGCTGTTGATATCCTCCTCTAAGACATCTCTTGCATTGCGATGCATGATCGATCATCAGTTATTTGACACGGCAGCGCTCAATGCCTCCTGCTGCAGAAAATGCGGCGTCGGCGTTGTCACCGTAGTAAGCGCAAAATCAGGATCATGGAGGCGAAACGAAGAGTGGCGTCCGTGTGCTGTGCGACGTCAACGCACGTTAAACATCCCCAAGTGATCGAAACTACTCCGGAGCCCTCCACTATGGCTCCTCTTCTTCTCTTCCCACTTTCACTCCCACCTTACTCCCTCTCCTTACGGCGTGGGTCATGTGTCGACGGGACAAGTGTGACAGATACTGCGCCTTTCCTTTCCTGTGAGCCAATTATTATTATTTATTATTGTTCTGGCATTTCACATGGTCAGGTGCCATGACTGGGCGCTGCTTTGTCGGCCTGTTGTGTGACGTCACGAGTTCACAATAACATTTAGCTGGCAAGAGCTGCAAACTCAGGTATCACATGTAAAATCAAGAACTCAGACGCGAGGCCACGCAGGTACATTCACACGGCTTGGTTAAGAGCGTGGCTTATATCCGTATGTTTATTTATTTATTTATTTATTTATTTATTTATTTATTTATTTATTTATTTATTTATTTATTTATTTATTTATTTATTTATTTATTTATTTATTTATTTTCAATACGCCTCAGAGTCACCAGGTGTGAGGTACTACATGTGGAATAGCGGTATGGCATGTTGTGCACAAGTTGAGACGTCAATTAATTATTTTCTCGGTGAATATTTTAAAATTTTGCTGATTGCGGTAAGGCACGGCATGAAGGGGAAGACGACCTTAGTATTTTTGTAGCTTGAATAGAAAATAAAAAATATGCGCAGTAGTACGGGCAAGCAGTGGATGAACACTTTTGTGGCTTACACATTGCAAAGTCCGGAAAGAGGGCTGGATGATGAAGTTGAATCGCTGTGAATATAAAATTTATTAAAAAGACAAAGTCGATAAACTTTGCATTGGGTAAAAAGAAGCCCCGGGTTATTTTGAGACCTTAGATTCGTTACACTAATAGAACAGTTATAGTTAGGGTAAACTACAGTTATTCCGCTTTACGATGTCACAACCAAGGCAATAGGAGACGCAAGACATCAACACCATTTTACTATACCGATAATATGCCTGAATTGGATAAAATGCCTCAACAATTGGTCATGACTTAAAGATAGTACGAACTTAAATTTCCAGCCCAGAAACCAAGTGGTATATACATTGTAAAGCCGCAGTGAAACGCGACTCGCACGTGGAGTCGCGCTGGCGGTTGATCCCCCCCACGCGCCGAGGCCAAAGAGCCAACGCTGTTGTTTTTTTTTTTTCTTTTTCTCCCCTTTTCTTGGGCGCGGGCTTGCGGAGCGCACGGGAGGCCTGGTTTGTTTGGCCCTTTCGCCCCGAGGCGCCGCCAAGACGCGAACGCAGCCGGGATCAACAGTGGCACGCTTCTGCGAACCAGCTTACGGTCAGCAGAAGGCGACAATAGGCGCGACACTTGCCCCGCCCCCCCCCCCCCCCCTCGAAGTAGGCAATCAGCCCAGCGTTCTCCCGCTGTGCCCGGGACATTCCGAGCGACGGCGACTGTACACTGCTCGGGGACAGTGCCCCCCACCCCCTTTTCCTCGAACGGGACGGCTGAGTGACCTCGTCTCGTGATCCCCCGCGGCGTTTCTTTCACAAAGGCGCAGCTGCAAGGTCGCGTCGCAAACACGCTGAGGAGTGGAGGCAAAGACAGGCGCCGTGTGAGAGGGTTTGGGAACCGGCGAGTGGAAAGAGTGTGTGTTTTGAATGTTGTATTTTTATTTGAAGTAATTAAGGACCTGGGTCCGAGATTATTCCCAACCCAGGGGGGTTGTGGCATGTTTTTGAATAATTTGATTGGCTGCTTTATTTTCGGGGCGGATCACCGAAGGTGACCGCCCTCGGGCCTTTGTTGATGTTTGTCATCAAAAAGCGGTCCTCGGACCATGTTTGTCAGTCAAGTTTGAGGCTCCGTGCTTAGCACGTGTTTACAGTCCCTAGGCTTTAACCGAGATGCTCGGTAGAAAAGTAAGGGCGTGTAGTGACTTCTCTGTGTGATAGTCTATTTTGTCTTAAGTTGCAGTTGTCTGTGTGACTTGTTACTGTAACTGTTGGCCAATGTAAATAGTATTTTTCATCTGTAAATATATATCTCCTCCTGACCATCATCAGATCATCGTCTACTGTTCTCGTCTTCTGCTTCTGTACCTGCCGAACAACGAACATAACATCACTGGCGCAGTCGACGGGATTCGGCAACCAGCGACCACGAGCATCACCCAGAGCACCCAGGCCCTGGGAACCCACTAGGCAACAAGCGTCCGCACGTCCAGCCAGAAGCAGCAAGATGATCCAGGCCCCGAACCAGAGGCAGCGTTCTGGGGAAGGACTCCGACGAGGCTGCGGCACCAAGGGACGGAGGCCCCAACTGGCGACACCAGCACGGGTAAGCGGGACTTCTTGCGCTTTGTTGAAGTGGCTATGGCTCAAGTGTAAAGTGGCGCATGGTTTTAACACGGAGCATGATGGCAAGCGTAGGCGAGAGAGAGACAGGGGGAAATATAACAGATGACAGCGAGCAGCCGGAGCATGCGACCACTCAGCCTGTAGCAGGAGCGCTACGCGAAGTAGAGGAGATGTCGGTATCCGATGCGGTTGCAATTCGCCGCATGGAACTAAATTTTGAGCTTGAAAAATTGAAAATTCTTTCACAGGAATTCTTTCGCCTAGAGTTACAGAAACTTGGGCTAGATCCAGCGGTTGCAATGGCGAAAGCGGGAAGCGGGCAGACGTCTGTAAGGTCAGACATTGACGATCAGCGTCGAATGGGGCCCGATCCAGTCTCCCAGTGAGCTAAAGTCCTTAAGGGACTGAAGCTGCCGTGTGACGCGGACGTGCCGTTATGGTTCGAGGAAGTCGAGAGAATGTTCACGACGTTCAAGGTGCCAAACGAAAGCCGCGTTCACTTAATCATGACAGCACTAGCTGAGCGTGTCAGGTACCTTCTCCGTAACCTCGGAGACGATGAGTGTGGCAGCTACGAGTCGGTAAAAACAGCCGTTTTAAAGGAGCTGAAGCTTAACCCCTCAGAATACCTCGAACGCTTTGAGCGCGCGACGAAACGCCGCGATGAAACTGGGGCGCAGTTCACCTCGCGCACTAAGACGTACTTTCAGTACTACCTTCGGTCACGGGACGTAGAAACCAAAGACGACCTGGTATCATTGATCATCGCAGATCGCATAAAGGGTAGCTTGAGCCCTGAGGGCTTAGAGTATGTGAGTCTTCGTGAGGAGGAGAGGTGGCTAAAACCGGATGAAATATCCGACGTTCTCCAAACGTTCGAACAGGCTAAAGGCAAGGGGCGCGCAGCGAAACAAATTGTTGCGTATGCGGAAAAACCGAAGGGACCCCCGCAAGCGGCGAACAATGATAGCAAACGGCCAATTCAGTGTTATGAGTGCCGCGCACCTGGCCACCGAGCCAAGGAATGCGCTCGCGCTTCACAAAACGTGGAGAAACGCGCTAGAGCTCAAAAAGTAGCTGTAGCCAACGTAGAGGCATGCGAAACACCGGCGTCAGTAACCTCCCAGACAACCCTAGTAGCAGAGATGACAACGCCCCAGTCATTCGACGAGGTACGCAAATCGAAGCTACAGCAGGTGGAGATTGAGTGCGCAGGGATACCGGCGACAGCTATAATTGATACCGGTAGCGAGATAACCGTGGTTAGGGAAGGCCTCGTGCCAAGTATATGTCGGGAGCCATCCGGCTCGATAAAGCTAGTTTCTGCTTTTGGGGAGACGGTTAACGCAAAACTGGTCACTCTTGCGGTAAGCATCAGGCGACCCACCGCACACATAGCAGGGCCCAAGGCAGTAGACATTGTATGCGCGCTTTCGGATAAGCTGGCGGAGGGAGTGGATTGTTTGCTCTCCAGGGAGGATTGGGAACTGCTTTCGGAGATAGACAGTCGTTACGAGGCACTTGTTATGAATAAGGCCTGCCCTCTGTCTGAAGCAGTTAACGCGTCTGTCACCATGGCGGAGCAGAGCGCAAAGCTGAGCTCTACATCACACGAGGAGCAAGCGGCGGGGCCTGAGGCAGACAAACTAATGAGTTTGAGCCGGGCGACGGAACAGCCCTGTGAAGTAGATCTGGAAGAAAGCGAGAAGGAAGATGTAATCTCGATCCAGGATGACGCGGACGCAGCCCTAAAACAGCGCCAGGTATTCAGTACCGACCAAGTATCAGACGAAACCTTAAAGAAAGCGTGGGCTGACGCAAAGGCAGGGAAGGCAGGCATGTTTGTTTCAGACAGCTTGTATCACTGGGACTCGATCTCCGGTAGCAAAGTGAAGCAGCTTGTTCTCCCCCTTAGCAGGCGTGAAGAGGTACTCTGCCTTGCGCATGAGTCCCTTTGGGGAGGCCATTTGGGGCCACGGAAGACAAAGACCAGAATTAAGTACAGCTTTTTCTGGCCAGGCTTAGAAGGGGACGTAACGCGACACTGCAGGACATGTCACGGCTGTCAAGTCCGCTCAGACAGGCGAATTAAAGATAGGGTTCCCATCACACCTCTCACCAGACCCGACCATCCGTTTCAGGTCGTAAATGTCGATATAATCGGGCCGCTCGATGTTCCGTCCAGCAGGGGTCATAGGTACGCTCTCTGCCTCGTTGACTTGTGCACGCGGTGGCCGGAGGTAGTCTGTTTGCGATCCCTAACCGCTAGGGCAACATGCGACGCCTTGCTTACGATTTTCAGCCGCACAGGCATACCTGAGGTAGTCTGTTCAGATCAGGGAACGAACTTCACGGCGCAGCTGACGCGTGAGATGCTAGCAAGACTGGGATGCGCACCGCGTTTTTCGACTCCTGAGCATCCGGAGAGCAACGGGACAGTGGAAAGGTGGAACCGCGTTTTGAAGAACATGTTGTTCCATGTTATTGAGAAAGATCCCAAGAACTGGGATAGACTGGTCCCGTTCGTTCTCTGGGCGTACAGGGAATTCCCCCATGACACTACAGGCGTGGCGCCGTTCCGGCTCTTATTCGGTAGAAACCCTATCGGACCGCTTGCAATTCTGCAGCGAACATGGACTGGCCAGCAACCCCTCCCGAACACACTCAGGGAAGAACCCGCGAAGTATTTGCGACAGCTACGCGAGCAGCTAGAAGTAGCAGCAGAAGTAGCGGATTTGACGGCGAGAGCACGTCAGGGAAGTTACGCGCAGGTGTATAACAGGCGCGCACGGAGCAAGACGTTTGTCGTCGGAGACCAGGTATTGCTCTTTGACACAGACCCTGGCAGTAAAATGGCCCCCAAATGGCTCGGTCCATTCGTCGTAACTGCTCAAGAGAGGCAGAACTCGTACAGAATCGACAAGGGGAAAAAGGCTACAGCGATAGTGCATGCGAACAGGCTGCGACCCTACTACGCACGTGTCAACCATGTCGGAGTAGTTTTCGAGGAAGACGAGGAGTTTGGTGAAATCGAGTACACCCCTCGGTCAGTGCTTGAGAGATGTAGTGGTTGTCTGATAGATGCGGAGAAACTCGCACACCTACCTACTCAGGACCGCCTAGAGATCTCGGAGGTATTTGCCGCTTACGCTGATTTGTTCAGCGAAACGCCAGGAGTCGCACGAGTTGGGGAACATAAGATAGAGCTGCACGAAGGCCACCAGTTCAAACGCACTTTCCCATATCGCGTGCCGGAGTTGCTAAGGAGTGAGGTGAGCCGCCAGGTAAACGAGTTGCTAGACCTCGGGCTGGTGTATCCGGTGGAAAGCGAGTGCGCCCATCCCGTTGTATGCGTGGGTAAGAAGGATGGATCGGTGCGCATGTGTGTTGACTATCGCGCTTTAAACGCAGCGACGCGCACGGATGCCTTTCCAATGTCACCCCCTAAAGAGCTCATCATGAGGGTGGGCCGCGCTAGGTATATCACTCTTATCGACTTGCGACGCGGATACTGGCAGGTGCCGGTAGCTCCGGAGAGCCAACATCTGACCGCCTTCGTAACTCACGAGGGACAATATGCTTGGCGCGTCATGCCGTTCGGGCTAAAGAACGCCGCGGCCACCTTTCAGCGGATAATGAACACCCTCCTCTCGAAACATCAGGCTTATGCGGCGGCATACCTCGATGACATCGCCATTTTCTCTTCCTCGTGGACTGAACACTTGCGGCACTTAGAAATAATTTTTGATTTGTTGCGCGACGCCAAGCTTAAAGTGAGCCGAGAAAAGTGTCAGGTCGCACAGGCCCACATTAAGTACCTAGGACACATAGTGGGAGGCGGAACCCACGGGCCCGACCCAGAAAAGATATCGGCCATTCGTGGGCTCGTGCCCCCCGCAACAAAGAGACAGCTACGGAGTCTGCTAGGCTTATGTGGTTACTACCGCGATCACGTTGAAGGATACGCCGAGGTGGCCGCACCACTCACGTCTTTGACGAGGCGAGGTGTACCTAACACGATTCCGTGGAGCCAGGAAGCGCAAAACGCGCTCGACAGGCTCAAGTCAGCTCTGTGCGAAGCTGCATCGCTGAACACCCCTGACATTAAAAGGCCATATTGCTGTTCACCGACGCGTCCGACGTTGCAGCGGGGGCTTGTTTGGCGCAGATGGGAGACGAGGGACGGGAAAGGCCGATAGCGTTTGCCAGCCACCGATTCACGCCAACGCAGACCCGCTGGTCTACGATCGAGCGGGAAGCATTCGCCATTATCTGGGCACTAAAGAAATTTGATCATTGGGTGTACGGGGCAGAAATTAACGTGGTGTCTGACCACAACCCCTTCTCCTATCTCACTACTAGTACGCCTCATGGGGCAAAACTCGCGCGATGGGCGCTGGCCTTACAGCGCTACAATGTGACGGTGACCCACAGGAAAGGGTCAAGCAATGGAAACGCCGACGCGTTAACCCGTGTCCCAAATGTGACTTGGGGCGTAGAGCAAGCACACGCTTGAGCCATGGCCTTTCGACGACGCGTGGATGTTCCCGCGTACCCGGTGCAATGTGTGATGTGAACGGTGGAGTGCGCGTGAACTTGACGTGAGGACATCCAATTGCACGCGCGCGGGACTTTCACGAACACTGTCCGCTCCACCGATGCGAATGTGTGATTTGTTCTGTGCTATACCCACCTTGTGTCGCGAGTTTCGTTTGGTGTTTCATTCACGTGCGAAGTGTCTTACATCTTTTGTTTTCTTCGCGGGTTGTTGCGGCCTTTGTTGTATTAGGCTGAAATGACCGGATTCCAAGCTCATTTACCCTCTTGGGAGGGGCGTGTAAGGCCGCAGTGAAACGCGACTCGCACGTGGAGTCGCGCTGGCGGTTGATCCCCCCCACGCGCCGAGGCCAAGGAGCGAGCGCTGTTGTTTTTTTTTTCTTTTTCTCCCCTTTTCTTGGGCGCGGGCTCGCGGGGTGCACGGGAGGCTGGTTTGTTTCGCCCTTTCGCCCCGAGGCGTCGCCAAGACGCGAACGCAGCCGGGATCAACAGTGGCACGCTTCTGCGAACCAGCTTACGGTCAGCAGAAGGCGACAATAGGCGCGACACTTGCCCCCCCCCCCGAAGTAGGCAATCAGCCCAGCGTTCTCCCGCTGTGCCCGGGACATTCCGTGCGACGGCGACTGTACACTGCTCGGGGACAGTGCCCCCCACCCCCTTTTCCTCGAACGGGACGGCTGAGCGACCTCGTCTCGTGATCCCCTGCGGCGTTTCTTTCACAAAGGCGCAGCTGCAAGGTCGCGTCGCAAACACGCTGAGGAGTGGAGGCAAAGACAGGCGCCGTGTGAGAGGGTTTGGGAACCGGCGAGTGGAAAGAGTGTGTGTTTTGAATGTTGTATTTTTATTGGAAGTAATTAAGGACCTGGGTCCGAGATTATTCCCAACCCAGGGGGGTTGTGGCATGTTTTTGAATAATTTGACTGGCTGCTTTATTTTCGGGGCGGATCACCGAAGGTGACCGCCCTCGGGCCTTTGTTGATGTTTGTCATCAAAAAGCGGTCCTCGGACCATGTTTGTCAGTCAAGTTTGAGGCTCCGTGCTTAGCACGTATATACAGCCCCTAGGCTTTAACCGAGATGCTCGGTAGAAAAGTAAGGGCTTGTAGTGACTTCTCTGTGTGAGAGTCTATTTTGTCTTAAGTTGCAGTTGTCTGTGTGACTTGTTACTGTAACTGTTTGCCAATGTAAATAGTATTTTTCATCTGTAAATATATATCTCCTCCTGACCATCATCAGATCATCGTCTACTGTTCTCGTCTTCTGCTTCTGTACCTGCCGAACAACGAACATAACATCACTTACATGAAATACAACTTGTTCGGTACACATCAATTTGAAAACATTGCTGAGCGCACCACATTGCCCACACCGTGTTTGTTCAGCCTAACAAAGTGATTTCGTTATTTCCTCAGTATATTCCTTCATTCACCGTACCTATACAAAACTGGAGCGAAGCTTTGTGTGCAATAACCAGTTACGCAGATGTCTATGGGCACCGCGGCGAGACCCTACGTTGCAGTGATATTTGTATTTTATTCCCAGCTCACAACTAAGAATACAGCAAGCATGGCACCTCACTATTCAGCTCTGACGATTTCCAGATCGCCCATTGCGGTAGTCATGGGACCGAGGGTCACCTCCACTTCTTTCAGGTCTGGAGAGACGGTAGTAAGTGTCGGGAGCGTCACCTCTTCGGTCTCCAGGTTATTGCTATAGTCGCTTCCGGAATCGCTTTCGGTGCTGCCTGAGACTGGAGGTGCATCAGTGGCACTGCCTAAATACTGTTTGTAGCAGTTCTGCATGGAAGTTGAGCGGGCGGGCGTAATGCAATAAACACAAAAAGTAGCAAAAAAACTGAAATTAAATTGGTCACAAGCCGCACAAGTTATAATGTCAAATTTTCCGGTAACTCAGCGCACGTCCACCCCCCCCCCCCCCATCGCCATACAAACCATACCTAAAATTGGCGATCTCTCATCTGGCCTGCCATATCACTGACAATATTTCAAATGCAGGTCGTGCGCAAGTTGTTCCCAGTAATTACGCTCTCTTTCTGAAAACCGCCTTGACCAAATGCTTCATTCCGTGGAAAACCGTACCACTGTAAAATGATGTCGTTTAAGGAAAGCCATGGACGAATTTAATAGCCCTCTGAAAATATGCTCATACACAAACCCTCAGCAACCTGGCCTCAGTGAACCTAGCTATCATAACAACACGGTTGAACAAAATGAAGCATCAAACCGCGTCAGCGGGAAAGTTCAAAGCAAACTCAAACCACTTTTTATTAGCCTTACTGAATTCTCCGCTAGAGTTAGGCTGCCGATTGGAGTCTTGGTCCGCCACATCTATTCCATAATCAAGTGCACGACATCTTTGATTGTAATGTACGTGACTGCGTATAACGTGATTCCGCGCTCGGTGAGGTGAAAAAAACGACCATTGATCTCCCCAAACGTCACTATCATTTATGTTAGCGGCCACCGCTATTACACAAAATAAGCTGCCCTCACAAGCAACCACCGATTATTACTGGCCAACAGAAACCACAACCATTCGCAACGCTCGTGAAATTTGACCGTTAGTAAGATTTTGATCTTATCCTCTTTCTTCATCAATCATCGTACTAAGACTTGTCGGCCGGACATTAAAAGCAATGAAAGAGGCCTACGAGTTACTGTCACGCATTTACTACGCAGCTGAAGTGTAAGTGAGGGTAAGATGACATTAAAGACGTTCTCAGTGGCCATCGCCGTGTGGATCGATGCAAGCCTGAGGGCGCGTGCCTGCGGGCATGAAGCTTCGTTGCTTGCATGAAGCTTGGGGCAATGTAACATTTCCTTAACTTCGATGCCATTCGTTCTTATCGTCCTCTAATCTATCTGTCCGATCTCGGCGAAAGATGTGTCATGTGTCAAGTGGCGAAATCGCGATCCTAAAATGTGTTAAAGATAGAACAAAATCATGTAACACTGCTAAACTACTTATGTTTAAATTTTCTTTGTCTCCACGTCGACGCTGGCATTCGCAACAAGCTTCGCCTTTTACATACAGAGGCTTAGTGAAGCTGTCCACAGTATCACGGGTAGCCGAAGCTGGCAAACTCTCTCCTCGTCGTTTCAGAGGCCACACCACTTTGTTTGCGATGTTTCATTCGTGTTAGTCTTGTGTGCACATTGTAACGTAACGTTACACAGAAGGCGCTCTGGCACTCTGGCACCGAAGAACACCAACAGTCAGTCAGGGCAGCACAAAAGCGGAGCACCGTTTCGCTTCGTCGTCTTCTCCGAATCGCCGTTCAAATCTTCGTCGCCTATGAATGGCATGTGTCATTGCCCCCCTTCTTGGCAGCATCGCCTCGATGCTGCAAATGCTGCTTGATGCGATGAGCTGACAGATATTATGCTAGGTTGGTATGGGATACCACAACACAAAACGGGGCGCCATCAGTCTCAAGAATAGTCAGCGGGGCGATCGTGGTAGGGTTTCATCCGGACGACGTGTACAACATCAGTGAACTTGCGTCGTCTGCGGCTTGAGGGATCTTGGTTCGCGGATTCAACTTCGTAAGTAACGTCGATGAGGCGGCGGAGGACACGGTATGGACCGAAGTACCAGCGCAGCAATTTTTCAGAGAGCCCACGATGACGAACGGGTGTCCAAATCCAGACAGTCTCCAGGCTCGTAGGCAGCGAAGCGCCGTCCCTTGTTGTAACGGTCAGCGTCTAGTTGCTGTTGTAGGTATACGCGCTGCCTTGCCAGCTGCCGCGCTTCTTCCGCACGCTGGGTAAAACAAGCGATGTCCAGGTCAAGCTCATCTTCGTCGTCGGTGTATACGGGCAGCATTGTATCCAGTGGAGTGGTCACTCGACGGCCGAAGCAAACTCGAAGGGTGTGAGCTGCGTCGTCTCTTGAAGTGCCGTATTATATGCGAACGTGGCATATGGGAGGATTTGATCCCAGGTCATATGCTTTATATCCACGTACATAGACAACATGTCGGCCAAAGTTCTGTTTAGCCATTCCACCAAGCCATTAGTTTGCGGGTGGTATGCCGCGGCCCGTCTATGGCTAGTGTGTGTAAGGTTCAGTACAGCCTTAGTCAGGCGGGCCGTAAAAGCTGCCCCGCGATCGGTAATGATAACAGCCGGAGCGCCATGACGCAATACGATGTCGTGGACAAAAAACTCTGCTACTTCGGTGGCAGTTCCATTGGTGAGCTACACGGTCTCAGCATATCGGGTCTAGTAGTCTGTCGCGACAACAATCTAACGCTTTCCATTATATGACTTCGGGAAAGGACCAAGAAGATCCATCCCCACTTGTTGGAAAGGAGTTTTCGGTGGAGCGATCGGCTGAAGAAATCCAGCTGGTTTCACGGGTGGAGTCTTTCGGCGTTGACAATCACGGCAGGTTTTATCGTAAGATCGTACTGAAGGTAATAATTTCGGCCAATAGTATTTCTCCCGAATTCTTGCAAGCGTATGACTAACTCCCAAGTGGCCGACGGACGGTTCGTCATGACAAGCGCTTAAGATGTCATGCCATCGGTGCGTAGGTACCACGAGTAGAAATGTCTCTTTTGATCTTTCAAAATTGCGCTTGTAGAGAACTCCACTTCGTAAAGCGTATGACTGCAAGCCACGACGAAAAACAAGCGGTACTCTACCACCGCGTCCTTCCAGATAATCGATGAGCGGCGCCAGCTCCGGGTCCTTGAGTTGAAGGTCAGCCATATGGGATTGGGTAATAGCCCCAATAAAGGGAAAATCGTCGGCGTTTTCCACTGCAGTGGAGTCCAATGGCGCGCGTGACAAGCAATCCGCATCTTGGTACTTATGTCGCGACTTATAGACAACAGTGACATCATACTCTTGAAGACGGAGGCTCCAACGAGCTAAGCGTCCAGACGGGTCTTCAAGGCTTGCCAGCCAGCACAGGGAATGATGGTCGCTTACAATACGGAAGGGTCGTCCATACAAATATGGTCGAAACTTGCTGATGGCCCAGATTACCACAAGGCACTCCTTCTCCGTTGTCGAATAGTTCGCCTCCGATCACGAGAGTGTTCAGCTCGCGTAGGCGATAACACGTTCACTCCGCCTTGTCACTGAATGAGTACCGCGCCGAGGCCAAAGTTGCTGGCATCAGTATGTACGTCGGTTGCGGCGTCTTCATTGAAATGGGCGAGTATTGGGGGTCTGTGTAGGCGGCTTCTAAGCTCCTGGAAGGTTTGTTCTTGATCGTCTCCCCACAGGAAGGGTGTGTCTTTTCTGGTTAGTGCTGTCAGAGGTTCAGCTATCTTAGAAAAATCTTGGACGAAGCGTCGGTAGTATGAACAAAGACCTAGAAATCGTCGAAGTGCCTTTTTGTCGGTGGGGCGTGGAAAATTTGACACTGCGGTAGTCTTCTCGGGATGAGGGAGAACGCCCTGTTCACGGACAACCTGGCCCAGAAAGCTTACTTTCTTGAAAGCAAAGTGACATTTCTCAGGCTTGATCGTTAGTTGCGCGCCTTTGAGTGCTTGAAGCACGATGCGCAACCGGTCCAAGTGTTGCTCGAAAGTAGGCGAGAAAATAACAACATCATCTAAGTACACCAAGCACGACTGCCACTTGAGACCTGATAAAACCGTGTCCATCATACGTTGGAACGTGGCCGGTGCAGAGCAAAGACCAAACGGAAGCACCTTAAACTCGTATAAGCCGCCGGTCGCCACAAATGCAGTCTTCTCTCGGTCTCTCTGATCCACCTCGATTTGCCAGTATCCGCTTTTGAGGTCTAATGAGGAGAAGTACCTGGCGTCGCGTAGTCGATCGAGGGCATCATCAATCCTGGGCAGCGGATAGACGTCCTTTTTAGTCACGTAATTTAATTTTCGGTAATCGACACAGAATGTCAAGGTGCCATCTTTCTTTTTGACAAGGACCACTGGCGACGCCCATGGGCTCGTCAAAGGCTGGATCACGTCGTCCGCAAGCATTTCATCCACTTGCGTTTTAATAGCGTCACGTTCCTTAGTAGAAACCCGGTACGGGCGCTGGCATACCGGTAACGTGGTCTCATCGGTGATGATGCGGTGCTTGGCGACAGGAGTACGACCGACCTTAGAGCCTGTGGCGAAGCAGTCTGCGAAATCGCTCAGAAGAGCCGATAGAAGATTCCTCTGATCGGGCCTCAAGTCGGGGTTAATTTTAACGGTTTGCAGAGCATGACAAGGAGCCGCCTCTTCTTTAGGGTTCGCACCGGCGATGCATAAATGAGGCAAGGCAGTAACATCGTGAAGGACGGCAACAGCCGTGTCCTTGGCGAGATGCCGCATCTCCTTAGCAAAATTTGTCAGGAGGACAGTAGCACAACTGTTCTGGAGTTGTACGAGTCCTCGAGCAACGGCTAATTCCTTCTCGAGTAGTAGCGCAAGGTGCCCATCCGCGATGCCCTCGTAATCGTGGAATAAGTCATGCTTTACAAGAACCAACACACTAGAACGTGCCGGAACCCTCACGTCATCGTCGACTATACGCAAAACGTTCAGACCCGGATCTTTGTTTTCAATGCGCGCCACGGCTCGTTTCGTCGAAAAGGATACACGCGCTTCTTTCAGGTCAATGACAGCGCCGTTGGTCTGCAGGAAGTCTAGACCAAGGATAAAGTCTTTCGAACACTCAGGAAGCACGATAAATTCTCCGACATACACAAAACTACGGATGCCGACCCGCGCTGTGCACTTGCCTGCAGGTTCAATCAAGTGACTTCCCGCCGTGCGAATTTTCGGGCCGGACCAATGTGTCAAAGCTTTCTTCAATTCTCGGGCGAGACCACGGCTCATTACTGAATAATCGGCCCCAGTGTCGAGTAACGCGGTGACATCCACTCCATCAATCGTTACACATAAATCGGAGGTAGTATGCCGGATGCTGTCGCTACTTGACACAAGCGAAATCTCGTCGGGTCGGCCTGGCGATGACGGAGGATCTTCACATTTCCCGACATCAGCGACCCTGCCTTTGAAGGCCGCTGGTATTAGTTTTCCCGGCTAGGGCTTGGAGAGGAGCGGCGTCGGGAAGAGTGGGGACTTGTCGAACGGTAGCTCGTCGGGGACGTAGACCGACGCTCTTGGTAACCGGACGTGACGGGATACTGTCGCGCTGCAAGGTCGCTTGCAATCTCAGTAGGCAGTTCGGTATTCCGAGGGTAGAGGTCCTCCGAGGCGGAACCCCGCATGTTGACGCGGCGGTACGGGCACGTCCGGTAAAGGTGAGTGGCTTCCCCGCAATGATAGCACAGGGGCCGACACTCCCGTGGCCGCCATACTTGACTTTTACGGGGTGGCTGGTAGATTGGCGGAGGGGAGTAGCGAGGCTGCATGCGGCTCCATGCGAGGTGCTCCATGCGGGGACCCTGCGGCTCCATTGCTGGAGCTGCGGCATTGATACTATGGTCCGGCAGGGGAGCCTTACTCAGGGCGGACGCGTAGGTGGGCCTCGCGTCAAACGTCTGGTGAGGAACGCGCTGCTGGGGAACGTCAGCAACTTGCTGAGCTGCCATACGCACCTCGTCCCGGACGACTTCAGCCAATGAAGGAAAAGATGCTGTGTTGCAAGGCATCCGGAGCGCTTACAGTTCCTCCCGCACGACAGAACGGATGAGATTGCGTAGTGAGTCCATGTCACTGCCGACATGTACAGGGGGTGCGTTGGACCTAATGATGTTCACGTCACGGTTGTACTGACGGGCTCGGTGTTGCAGCGTTGTCTCCATGGTCGCTGCCTCGCTGAGAAACTCCGCCACAGTGCGTTGTGGACTGCGCACCAGTCCCGCAAAAAGTTATTGTTTAACGCCCCGCATCAGGTGACGCAGCTTCTTATCTTCTAGCATTTGTGGGCCTGCACGGTTGAAAAGGCGTGTCATGTCCTCAAAGAACATACGCACGCTCTCGTTCTGGCGCTGAATGCGCGAGTGATAGCGCAGCTTCTGCTCGCTCCCGGCGGTCGGCGCTAGGAAACGTGGCTTTGAAATCACGACAGAAGGCTGCCCAGGATGGGAAGGCTGCCTCATGGTTTTCAAACCATGTCCGTGCAGACTCTTCAAGAGCGACGTACACATTGTGGAGCTTACGCTCATCAGTCCACCCGTTGTAACGAGCGACTCGCTCGTAGGTCTCAAGCCAGTCCTCGGCGTCCTCGAACACGTCGCCATGAAAAGAGGGGGGTGTTCGCGATTGATGACACAGAATATGGGTGGGAAGCCCGCTCTCAGATGTCATTGCAGCAGGTTCTACGGCCGTCTGAGGGTGCGTCGTCCTGGTAGCGGCCGGAAGGGGTCCGAATTCAGGGGGCTCTCCACGTAGGCGGCGGCCGAGGCGTTGATGTACGGGGGTAAGCTCCGTATTGGCAGGTTGATTATGCAGGACTGGACTGATACCCAGCACCTCCACCAGATTTGTAACGTAACGTTACACAGAAGGCGCTCTGGCACTCTGGCACCGAAGAACACCAACAGTCAGTCAGGGCAGCACAAAAGCGGAGCACCGTTTCGCTTCGTCGTCTTCTCCGAATCGCTCGTTCAAATCCTCGTCGTCTATGAATGGCATGTGTCAATATTACATATAACTATGTGACTGCGATGTTCTCGCTTGTTGATCATACGAAGCTGAAACCTCTTGGCGCCACATTTTTGTGACTTCCTGCGCGATGCTGTTCGGTTAATTTTACAATCACGAACCCAAAGGAGCAAATGAAAATTTTTCTATGTATCTCGACGTCATTCCTGGCATATTTTACTTACATGTCAATATACAAATCTGTAGATATCCAACTAACCTCTTGTCTTATGCGTGCTGCATTCTGAGTGGTCTAAAGTACGCATTAACAGGCTAGTCTCGCTAGGGTTTGGCAAATCGCCAAATGGTCGTGAAACAAAATAAAGAGTGCCTTCTTACAGCTATCATTGCCTTCTCCTTTTCTTGCGTCTTGAGGCTTTGTCGGTACTCCATAAAGGCCTGTTAAATGAGAAGAAGGTAAAGAAACGAGAGTTGAAAAGAACGCTATCGAGCAAGTACTGAGCATAAAAGTTATTTGAAAGGGGCACCATTCTAAGGCACAGACTTAGAAAGTACTTTACATAACTAGTACTGTTCTGGCGCCTTAGTAATCTTAGTACATGCTAACCGTGAAGGATGAGAAGAATGCTCTGTTCATTTACTACAAATCTGAACAGCTGAAGAACGACGAAAAACAGCGGGGCAGGGCCCTAAATCCAAACGTGTGGTGTAGGGATATTTTAAGTAAGGCGAAACATTTTTCGTCCAGCATACCGGAATCCTCAAATTTTTCCTTGTTCGGAAAGGCCACCTTGGCTCATGAGGCTCCAGTTATGAAATACATTTCGAGACCTAACCGCGTTCAGCAAGATGCTGCTTGACGAACATTTGTAAGCAGAAGTTTTTACATCTCTTTTTGATATCTACATGAACGTCGCGTGCCGGCCGAAAAATGTTATGTCCAAAAAATCACTACCGATTATATCAGTAAATATTCTACTCGATTATATGTGCCTAAAAACTAACATTGAATTTTTATGTGTCGAGCGCTGCAGACTTAGGTTGACTTAAATCCATAGAATGCGGAAGCTGTCAGCCACTGCGTCACGTTTTCGCGCTCCCTTGCGTTACCATTTTTCAAATTTCTGTTTCGTATTTTTCTATTTCGGTAAGCCCTCATTATATCACTCCATTAAACTAGCACTAAATAAAAAAAAAAACTTCAACCATTTTTTCGTGACACGACGTTGAATCTTAAGGAAAGGCTTGACTTATTTTTTCACCAATTAAGCACATGAACGGGATTAAGACTGAAAGTAATTACGGCTAGCGTCAACCTCATTTTATCGTACGACTGCAAAGGTCGCTAAACTTATATCGTAATAAGTTTTATTGTCGATCGTTTTTTGAAAGCAGGGATGAAAAACACGTCACCAAAACAGCGTTATGGTTAGAAATGTTGCACTTACCTCACTGGAGGCGCGTTTATGTGCGACGCAGAGTTTCATCTGCGAAAAGATTGAATTCGATTTGAGGAATATGCTCATCTCAAAAGAACTGCGGCTAAACACATTCACCTGAAGTTCTCTGTATATGTCGATATACCATATCCTATTTTGCGCCATATCTCCCTTCAAGTGGACTACAAGATAGAAACGAGCCGCAAATGGGGATGGACGTAGTCAAATGCGCTCCCGTAGCATTATAAGTTTATAAGAAAAAAGATTACGGCGGATTCTGCATTTCAAAACGTTTGTTTCTTCAAAATACTTTACACACAGTAGTTCGAGGAATGTGTAAAAGATGTAACTACAGTAAACTTACAGACTAGAGTTAAACAGAAGAATTGGACACAAATGGAGCGAAGAGACAGAAAAATCAACTCACAGCTCACAAATAGTCTAAACATACAGTTCATAACATCAAAGCTTAACATGCGAAAATACAGCGCAGGAAAGGAGAAGTAACCGCCAATCGCTAAATGAGAAATATGCTATAAAATATAGCACAGAAATATAATTGAAAACGGCACACTGCAAAAAAAAAAGAAACACAGTGTGACAGTTGAACGGAACCAGCCGTAAGCCAAAAATACGTAGTAAATTTGATAAATAGTATCATGGTGAGTAATGGTTGAACAACTCTCGAAATGTATCGCGGTTACCTGTGGGAACGACAATGTAAGGAGGGTAATTCCAAAGTAGCATGATCTAGATACAAGTGGTTCAAGTTTTTTGCTGCTTAAATATGTCCTGCACTCAAAACAAAGTCAAACTGAAAAAAAAAAATTGCGGCGCGTTTTTTAAATTATCATCAGAAAAGTTATCCGCCGGACGACAAAAAATTGGCGCATATATTATTATCGTGAAGTCATATACTATGTGAACATGCTACCTTCTAATAATTGGGAGACGATTAAGGTTTGACAAAGCGAAATTTGAAAGCCGCATTTCAGGTATTTTGGTTTTGGGGTGTGCTGAGGTAAAAAAAATTGAGAAAGAAATGTATTATGTAACGGTAGATAGAAGTCTCGAATTTTTCTGCCCTCACGACAGCCTTACGTGGTCAATGAGAGGCGTAGGCAGCAAGTGTTCACCGAAACTGGCACAAAAACCAAAGTGGCCTTGCGAGGTAACCAAAAAGGAAAACAAAAAACTATTGCTCCAGTCGTCCTGCCGCCACCTAAGCGGCGAGTGGGACAACGGCGTGCACCCCAGTTTGCAAATGAATTTATTGGAGGCACAAACACCCCAGCGGGAGGACCTCTCCCTACCCTTATCGCCTCTGGCGCACCATTTCGTTGTGCGGCATCACTAATGGACTCCACATGGCACCAAATATCTTCTCTTTCGTATTAAGATTTTGATGCATCAGTTTTTCAAGCAGCGTTCACACATATGTCGTACCACCCGCCGGGGTGGAGCTGCGCTCGGCTACTGTTCCCAAGGATGCGGGATCGAATCCCGGCCACGGCAGCCGCTTTTCGATGGAGGCGAAACGAAGTGGCGTCCGTGAGCTGTGCGACGTCAGTGCACGTTAAAGAACCCCTGGTGGTCGAAATTTCCGGAGTACTCCACTACGGCGTCGCTCATAGCGTTTGTCGCTTTGGGACGTTAAACCCCACAAATCAAACCAAACCAAACATATGTCGCACCAGTCCGCTTCCTAGATATCCTAGTCTAGTTTTCAACTGGGATATAAAACGACCACATATATATCTCTAATTTCATACCTTAATCACCACACTACACCTCGTGACTTAGCGGCTTTGTCGTTTTCAGAGGAAGAGCATTAAGAGGGTGCCGTCAGAAGAGGTGGATTGGTGTAGAGGGTGTCAACAGACAACCATTAAGTCTACAGAGGGCGTCGCATTAGCAGTCAACTAGAGGCGCGCGTCGCAGGACGCGCGCCTCTAGTCTAGCTTTTTGAAGCTAGGCACCTGATCTAGCTAAGCACCTGATCTAGCTTTTTGAAGCTAGATCAGGGTGCCTTAGAACACGCAGCTACAAAAAAAAATTTTAACAATGGAGATGACGTATGTGCTGTATGTGGAAACTCCAGTGAAACAATTGACCATATTATACTCGAATGCAATGGTATCCATCCGGAAGTTGATGCAGGCGCAATCACTGTTCCTGAAGCTCTGGGGTTTAGAGATAACAGTGGCCGGGTGAATAAACCGGCGCTGGAAACTAGCAAAAAACGGCTGGAAGATTGGTGGCTTAAAAGCAGAGAAGTGACATAATGTTAGTAATGTAGGAGCAAAATTTAATAAATAGAATGATGGTTTAGTTAACCATTCTAAATCAATAATTAAGATATATGGAGAAAAATGAGCATGATAGCTACTGCTACCACCCCGTTTCAAAGGGGACGCTCCTATATTCCATCCATCCATCCATCGTCGGAGTTGGATGTCACGGCAGCACATCGCGCGAGAAGCTTTCCTTTCGCCTTCATTACTTAAGCGGTGCTAAGTGTCTCTACTAAATCATTACGCAAAAGCGCATAGATCTTGTTCAGTCTAAAAGGCGTCGCTGTAACCTTACAATTGATGTGTGTCTGAATACTTCGTGTGGAGCCGGTATGCAGCTGCCACCGCCCACCGGACCTCCATCAGAACGTCGCTGCCAAGACAGATGAGGACTCCGCGTTCCATGTTCGAAAGCGCGTTTGAAATGCAATTTCCTAATCTACTTCTATTTCTCAATTCGAAAGCACCCCCGCGGGCCAAATGCTGCTATCGCGTCATGCCCTTAAGGCTCAGCTTAAATGTCTGCTTTTTTTAAGGCAAAAACATTTGTGGGTTCATGAAGCGAAAATCTCTGCGCGGGAGCTGTGCGTCGCGTCTGTGCGCTAATGTGTCCCTCACAAATAGCGGTCATGAGAGGAGGACGATTAATAACGAAAACAATTGATGGTGATAGTTAAGGAATGAAAATTATAGGCATCGATAGACATAATGAGTAAGGCTAATCACTAATAATGATGAACAATACTGACTGATAATAACCTATAATGACCAATATGTCAAACTACGACTTTTAATGACCGCAATTGATTGGAAATGAGTAAAATGCCTAGTGATGAGTGGTAATGACTACAATGATAAGGGATGACCCATCATGACCGCTAATGACAACGAAATGATCAATATGTCAAACGACGACTTGTAACCGATTGGAACTGAGTAAAAATGTTTAGCTATGAGTGATAATGATTGCAATGACAAGGCATGACTCAACACAACTACGAAACGACTAATATGTCAAATGACGACTTGAAATGACCGCAACTGAGGCAAATGATGAGAAGCAAATGATAGGAGAGGAAGGGTGGGCTTTCGCAGTTCTCCTCTTAAGAGACATCTGAGAGATCCTCTAATTTTTTTTTTTTTTCAGTTCTTGATGGCTGTATACGGAAAGCCCCGTGATCTGTGCCACGGCAACATAATATAATCATGTAATTTACGCAAGCCTAGACCTGAACGATGACGTCTATGCGTGATTGCGTGAAGTAGGCACAAAAGCGCGAGTAGACGCCGCATCTTGTCGAGCTTGTCTCGGACGGCGTATCGGTGCATGCAGACTTACGCGAACTGAATCTAATCTTTTCATGACTTCTTTGCGGTGCACTTAGGTCGTCGGTGTCAGTAGAAGCCGTCAGTATCGGCGCAATCAGCACGTCCCTTAGTAAATATTGATTTCCTCTTTTGTTTACAAGGAAAATTTACACCTTCTTGGATGTTTTCCAGACATGAACTCTGGAGCTTTTGTTTCTTTAATGATTTTACTTTCTCATTTGGCAAACTTTCTCATACGTTTTATATACATACAGGCATATATGGATTTTTTCCTTTTCTTCTATAGCGTCTATTATGTGACTTACAAGTGTACTCGTTTTGTTTTTTGTTTTTTTTTTTGTCTTTTATGCGTCTCCTGTTGGGTAAAGCGGTGTTTTCTTCATATTTTCCACATATTATTCAATTTTGCCTACTTACCGCGTCTCTTCGGCTATGGTGTAAACACGGTGTAGTGATGAAAGCCTCTTCTATCTTTATGTCCTCGATTGTTATCTCTTTTTTATCTGTCTCGTCTGCGTTTTTTCAATCATTTTTTTAATTGGTAGCGCCTTCTGTCGCTCTCTGTCTTTTTTTCTCCTCCTTGTAGTCTTTTTCTTCATACTTTCTTCGCAGTCCTACTTCCACAGAGCCGTAGATTGGCTCGCTTGATTTCCTGCCCCTCCTGTTCGCCCATTCTTAGTCCTCTAAACATACGAAAAGTTTGTATATGATTTGCGAATGCCTGCTTTTTATTACCATATTTATTATTCCTTTTCTCTGTTAACTGTTTTTTTTTTCTACTTACACTGTTTTGCTGCACGATTGGTAACCTTTCTTATAGTTTTCTAGTCTAATATCTCATTGCAGTGCCTCTTTCATCTCATATATCTGTGTGCCATATGTCCGTCTCTCTCCGCGTACGTTTTTGTTATTGTTTTTGTCATTTAATCCTATTGATGCTGTTATTTTCTTCTGTTTGTTTCCTGCATTTCTCTTTTGCAGTTGTGGTTGCTGCCACTCGGAGGCATGCGTTAACCTCTTTGGGACTCGAACTATGTTATTTTTTTACTTAATCGTGTTTTTTATTTATTTTTTGACGTTTTGCACCGTTTCTTGCCTAATTGGTTCTGAGCTCGATAATACATTGCTGGTGAATGTTGCTTCTTTTTTATTATTATGTTCGTTTGTTTCTGGAGAACAAAATAAAACTGTTCCTCTTTTGCGCACTCATATTTCACCACGGCGCAAACTATACGCAACCCCTTTCGCCTACCCCTGCTGAACTGCTCTCCTCTACTTTCCATCTACGATTCCACCTTCCTCTCTATTGCAGCGGATTTCCTCGTTTTACAGCCGCGCCCCGTCGTGATGGTGCAGTGGTTAGGGTTCTCGAATAGTGTGCCCAAGGATGCGGGATCGAATCCCAACCTAGGGGGCCGCTTTTCCATAGAGGCTAAAAGCGAGACTCCCCTGTACTGTGCGATGTCAGTGCATGTTAAAAGAACCCCAGGTGGTCGAAATTTCCGTAGCCCTCAAATAGAGCATCCCTCATAGCCTGAGTCACTTTGGGGTGTTACACCCCACAAACAACAAATCTTTCTACCGCCACATCCCCTTCCTCTCCCTTTCATTCTAATCATCATGTTACACCCTTCCTTCACTCTCATCTCAAACTGTTTTTGCGGTAATTACACTTCGAATTCCTCTCGTCATTGGGAACTAGTATTGGCCTTCTCTTTCCACCGTAGCCGGCCCCCTTCAAATTCTTCTTCTAGCAACCAGCTTCTGGTTGCGCATGCATCAACTCTCGCCACACCAATAAGCCACTAAGCCATTCGTTGCCGGTTATCATCTCCCTAAATGTGAGAAAGAGATAAACAGCTCTACACTTTGCCAGATGCTGCTACGGCTGGCTCGCGGCCGGTAATGCGGACAGTAGCGATAACGCGTAATCCTGAAATTTGCGCCTAAATTGTGCGCTCTAAAAGCAGTAAATTGCACCTCAGGCTGGCCTTTGCCACCTGTGATAAGGTGGCCACCTGGGGCCCCCGTCCCCGGCTGCACTTCAGCTTCGTCTTTATGTGCAGGATGCGGTAGCGTATATAGGTCACTCAGTATCTCAACGCTGCCATGTCTATGTATGGGAGGCCGAGCAAACCCTTGTGCCCCAGGCTGGCCCCGTGAACCACTCTATAGCTGCCTACCGGTTACGCCGTCGGTTCCCAAAATATGCCCAGAACTCCTGGGTTTCAGCTTGCTAAGGGCTAGGCATTATTTTCGTATAAAGGGACATACGTGATGGTCGAGATGATTGATCGAGTTGTTCACAGCCTCACGGCTGCCAATAATGCCCGGTATATGCCGCTAAACGAGCTATGGTACTCGTTACACTGTGGCCGAGGACTGGCACCCGTAATAAATGGTCATTTTGACCGTCCTGGCAGCTGTGATTTTCGACCACAGCTGCACAGTATTGCGCGTGAGGGTTGAACTAGCACAGACATAAATTATGATCATTCTAGAATTCTAGCAACTATTTTGGTAGCCTGAGCAGCCCTAAACTGTCGAACGGCTTACATTATTCACACGGTGTGCCTCACCAGAGACTTCGAAAAATGTTTATTAAAGAATTGCACTTCGTGTCCGGATGACTACCGGAGAGGCACTCGTTCTTAAATTAAATTAAACCTATGACATAATTATTCATTAACTATTTTTTATTTACTCAGATTCATATTCTCATTGAGGTCATCATATGTTCAATAATTAATTAGTTTATTTATTCATTCATTCAATAATTCTTCTGATCGGATATTTTCTTCCATATATTTATCGTTTCCTTTAATAATTTAGTCGTTATTTAGGAGCAATTGCCGAGCCCGGAAGGTTAATCACCTCTGCTTTTAAAACATTTGGCAAGTATGCATAATACACAAGCAAACCATACAAGCGTAGAAATAAATGGACAAACAAAGATAAGTAGCCCGCGTTGTAAATTTCAGCACTGCCGGTGTGACAGCAAAAAGCCACTGATGGGCAATGTCACAGGAACTGGTTTTCTAAATGTTATGTGGCCGTGAAGTGTAGAACAGTCTCAGCCTAGGTCCGCTACGCACAAAATTTTAAATATATTCCTTATCAACGTACCGGCATACGTTTTCGGCAGAACTAGGAAAATTTTTATTACATGACAAGTGAAATAGTGAGCGTTAGCGAGTACCCTAATTAGCTGGGAGAGCCGGCGAAATGTGCGAAATATCGAGGAAAAATGTCAACTTTACAGTGATAACAGGATATAGCGATGTTGGCGATGAGCACTTCATATGGCGGCCACAATAAATAGCATTCTGCGGTACTGTCAGTTTTAGCCAAAGTGTTTTGAATTCTGTGCCCAACAAACAAAGCGCATATTTTTTCTGTCAAGGAATAGTGACATATATTGGGCCAAAAAGAAGAAATAGAGTTTGCATGGAGAAAAGAAAACGTCGACGTCAATAAAGATGACGTGTACAGTGAAGGTTAAAAAAGACGAGGCAAGTGGGGATCGGCGGAGGAGAGAAGACGACCACGACAAGGATTATGCCTATAAATGCCACGGTTATAAACGTACAAGATCGCCAGTCAAAATGAGGAGGCTTAATTCCATTCGTTTCTTCGAAATTTTGTCTCGGGGTTAAGATTTATTTCCAGTTATCTGCAGATTGTGAGTTATTGCCTCTGAATTTTGTAATTCCAGGGTGTTGTCCGTTTTCTTTAGTGAATGATTATTTGCCTTGAGGTGTACAGGATAGTAGACCTTTATATTTTTCGTTAATTAATTGCCGGAACTCAGATCTCTTGGCTGGCAACCTTAATTTGCATGATGTGCAGTAAGCGCCTTTGCGATTGGTTAACATAACTTTTCCCGTGGAAATTCGGATTTTCCCACTTTCATACGAACACACACGAAATTTTTGTTAGATTTAAATTTTGCCACTCCCAGCGTTTCCGCCAATAACTGATCTACAATTGACTGCGGCAACCCTAGTGACCACGTATAAATCATTTTTATATATAAATTGCCGCTTAGCTCCCGCGACATCTCAATTATCTTCGTTATCTTCGCAGTTATCTTCTTTTCAGCTATCTTCGCACTCTACTTTGGGTCAGTAATTAACCCTGATGAGCAACAAAAATCAAAGCGCTCATGCTCAGTGATTCAGGATTCCCGTAAGAAGTGAGTTCTTAATGCGCAGTTCAAAACGGAATACTTAGCTGTTTGGTGGAATGCTGGTCTTACCCGGGATTACAGATGCAGAAAGGCTGTATGGAAGAAGCTCCTTTACAATTAGTGCCCAAAAACCTGGCCTGATTATAAGTACATCACCGCTACTTTCAAACTTAGAATCGCAATAGTGAAAGACATGTATGGCGCTAAACATCTAGATTCTCTTTCTAGCGCACGTTAAAGATCCCCAGGTGGTCGAAATTACTCCGTAGCCCTCCACTACGGCTCCTCTTTCTCTCTGTCCACTTTCATTCCCACCTTCCTCCCTTCCCTTACGGCGCGGTTCGGGTGTCCACAGAGCAAGTGTGACAGTTACTGCGCCTTTCCCTTCCTGTGAACCAATTTATTTATCTGGCACCGAAGTGCACATTTAGTGTTTTTATGGTAGTTGAGAAATATTCCGGCTGCACAAAATCTGCATTTTTTTATGACTTCTCATGAAGAACTAGACACGACTTAAACAATTGCCAAAGGACTGGAGAAGCATTTCTTGTCTGTACTTTCTTAACGCTCATTCTCTTGTAGTGTCAGTGGATCTAGTTAGGCATGACCCTCAAATTGCCCTTTCAGAGCTTTCTCCTGTTCTAATGAGGTTACCAGCTGCTTCTAGTCCTGATAGGGTAATTTTTAAAACGATAAATATCCTCTTTCATGAGTATCCTACTCATTATTAGAGCTAGTAAATTATTCCCTAAAACATGTTTGAGTACCTCCTGAATGGGAACTCTCCAAATTGATTCCGTTACTTAAAACAATGGTTATGGCTTCTCTATGGATAATATTAGACCTATTTCACTGACACCAAACACTGTAAAATTAATTGAGAGAATCATACGTCTACATATTTTGGGCTTCGTGAGCAAAGATAATATCCTCACCACTTGTCAAATTAGTTTCCGTCCAATGTTTTCTATCTGGAATGCGCATGCCGACCTCGAGAGTTGAGTTCTCTTGCACGGCGCACAAACAAGCTCGCTGTTTTGGTGATATTAGATATAGCCAAAGCTTACAATAGTGTAGAACACAACATTGTATTGCCAACATTATTCACTCTTCAGCTTCCACATTATTTAGTAGCGAGGATATCTGCATTCCTTCAAAACCGAGAGCTTTTTTGTGCATTAAATGACATCCATTCTGGCAGATACAACCAAGCCAAAGGCTTTCCTCAAGAAGCAGTCCTCTCCCCTGCGCTTTTCAACGTACTGCTGAGCTCAATTCCAATTAATCACGAAGTCCGCATTTACGTGTATGCGGATGGCATTGTTTTACAACGCCTACATCAGATATCAAATCCTTCTATGTGTGCCTGTAATCGTGTCTGAAATCTCTTGAGAAGTGATTGTTTGGATTGCGACTTACATTAAATGTGAACAAGAGCACCATCTATAATTAAAAAAAAAAAAAAAGATCCTTTAAGTCTGTCTTCAACATATCAGCAAGAACTGACTCTTCTGGTTAGGTCTTCAAAATATATTGATACCATTTATGACGATAACCTTAACATGGCAGCAGCACATTAACCTTGCCGTAACGAAAGGGGCCCTTGCCATGAGCATGCTGCGCAGATTAAGTCATCCCCGGTCAGGAGTGCAGAGTAATGCCTTTTCAATGACGTATGAACATCCGCCAAATTTTAGAGTTGTGGTAAATGTCGTTTCCTGATTCGCCAGCTAACAAAATTCATCCGCTCATTCTTGCTTCATTCTTGGGCTTCCCAAATTTGCGGCCAACAACGTGCTTAACTTTGAAGCCCGAATACTACTTTTGTTATCTAGATTTATATTTGTAACTGCTCCGACGTACCTGAGGATACAGAAATTAGATTTTCCCCGATCTCTGTTTTTGTTGCCAACCGACCTCCTTTTTTGGTGTCCATTGGCTTAGGTTTCCGACATGATCGATGCAGCGCGTATACGACGAGGTCGGAAGGAGACACAGACACAGCGCTGTGTCTGTCTTTGTTGCGGGGTCTGAAATCCAGACCCGCAAAAAAATTCTGGTCCAAAATTTCCTTCATCCTTTAAGTGTTCGCCTTCCTAGCATTCTTCCGGTGCAAACCAGCGAGTCGTCAGTTGAAATTACAATTGACATTTTTCCCAATAATGCTAAATATTTATCACCATTTATTCTAAGTGAAATATTACAAGATAATTTAAGATACCTTCCAGCTAGTTTAACAATAACAACCGGCACGTATCAGTCAAAAGGCAGGTGTGGGTATATATTACCTGCTTCTGGACTGGTCTTTTTTTGTGCGTCTTACAAATTTCCACACAGTTTTTCAAGCGGAGTGTTTGGAGGTGGTAATTTGCACTGAAAAACTAGGCTCCTATTTTTCTGCAGTTGCTGTCATTAAAGACTCTCTTAGGCAGTGGATTTTCAAATCTTAACACCTTCCTGTCACTGCTCCCTCAACATTTGAGACTTCTACAAGGGGTATGAGTACCTCATCACAACAGTGTGACTAAATGAGCTGATAGCTGGCGAAAGCGTCCCCCATGGTCGTGTGTTACCTATCATCCCGGCTACAGCGTATACATCACAGCAACGAAGTTTCGGAGCAACATTTACTAAGCTCGAAAACAGGGTATATTTTACTGTCTGATGATTTCCTGTATCTGAAATATTTTTAGAGTAGAAAATTATGCCGTTCATGGCATCTTAAGGTCTCTCTAACAAAACTGCGCCGCCGTATTCTACCCCTAAATTTCTGTCTTCACAGGTCTGGTTTGGCACTTTCTACCGCCTATGCATTTTGCGATGAACAGGAATCATTACATCACTTTTTATTGTTTTGCCGCCGCTTCACACTGAGGAGATGGTTGTTGGGAAAGCCATTGCAACAGCTTAGTCTCCGTTTAAGTAGCCCGATATTAGTAACATTTGGCGCCATTATCCTTGGCTTCAGTCACAAGTCAATTTATACCACCATGCAAAATTTCTGGCTGGAATTAAATTGTCTACCTTCCTGAATTTTTCTTATATTGCTTGATCTACAAATACCAGTGTCAATCATCACCCATGTTCGGTGTGATGTTTCCTTTTTATTTAATTTACTTCCCCTTTTCATTCTGTTCCTCTTACCCTCCAATCATTTTCTTTTTGGAGATCTAAAACTCTCGCTGCTGCTCAATTCTTCGCCGGTCTCACTGTGTGGGTATGCGCCACATGTTCTTCGGTAAACAACAACACCTACAACAAAAGTGCACGGGATGACGCAGCACAGAAGTTAAGCAGAGAAGCGGGTCCTCCTGGATGTCAGGGACGCCTCGGCTGAGAGACGGCAACACCGAGTGCCGCTCCGGTGGTCTCATGTTCTATGGCACCGCATCGTAGACTACCTATACTGTTCATGAGCCTGTCCCGGGGAACCAGGGGTCAACGCGGTTACCACCTACCACCTGCTTCGCCCAGTTGATCCCCTTCTACATCAACGTCGTATCTTCTGGCACTCAACCTGGAGGTCGTCCGACGCTACCAGTGAGGCCAGTCAATCTAAAGTGCCTCTAAGACCTTCGATCGTTGAGAGCCACCTCAAAGCCCACGTCGCGGCTTGGAGCCACACACCGAGTCATCTGCACCAAACTGTGAGTGTTAACTTCGATCGCTTATATCCTTTTATTGCTGCTGTGTGGCATGTATACATTTAGACTTTGTGTTTTGGTGCTAGGGTTTGTAAGTGTTTTTTGTAACTTAATGTATGTGTGGTACACTACATGAGCGCCCATGTAGGTACAGCTGGCGTTTGATTAACTCTTTCGGCCCCAGTATTCTCTTGAAATCCGTGACACGAACGCATAAGGTAAGTGTTGCCCGAGTTTCTACTGCCGCAGTTTTATAGTATTGCTGTGGTGGATCATTCTTTGAGCAAGCCTAAGGACGTCACCACGGCAGAATTATGTGAATATCCTGCGGGCAAAGAAAAGCAAATGTCGTCTTTCTTATCTGCTACCCAGTGAATATTAACAGCTATGGTCACGTGATATGGAACTCTGGCCTGCAGAACTAGAAGCCATCCATAGAGCTATTGCCTCTTACCCAAGAGAACGCTAAACTCTTCAACTTCTCAATCGGAATCATTTTGATTTTCAGCATCATTTATATGACGGAAAGAATTGCGATTAAGTTCTGCAACCGGTCAAAGCGCTAGTTCCGTACCTTTTGTAGGGGATCCGGGTTGTCGTAAATAGTAGAGGCCTCGAAGATCTCGGCACTTTGAGCAGGGCGACGGCGGATGCCGTTTAGGCATCTTATGTGCATCGGACGCTGGATGCCTTCCAACTGCGCACGGGGTTGGCGCGTAGGGCAGAAGGCCACCGCAACAGTATCAGCATCACATGCGAATAGTTTAACACAGAAGAAAGGCCGGTGAACTAATTTGGGTTAGTGTAGAATGGAACACAGCGCAAAATAAGCAGCAATACCTAAAAAGCCAATAAAAAGACGTTTTTTCATAAGGTGAGTGTATGAAACTGAAATGAATAAGCGTTGAGGGGGGCTTCAGTTCGCAAGCCGAGTAAAATTTCGTCAAGGCGAATTGTCTCACCCTGGGCGGCACGGTGATCACTAGCCAGATTTATATATGGCTTTTCCCCTCCAAAGAGAAAACGCTAGTGATAAGGAGACGGGGGGGAGTAGCAATGAACGAATGAAAGAATGCTTCCTTTCTTATGAATTTCTCTTATCACGAAACCGGAAAAGCCAGGGAAATGTCGTCGCCTTTTTATTTTCTTGTTTCGTGTCACGGGAGCGTGGGCACCACGATAAAAGGAATTCATACCCAGGGAGGCATTTTCTAGTTCTTTGCATTGCTCCTCCCCCCCCCCTTCCTCCCTCATCCCTCGTTTTCTTTTTTAGAAAGAAAAGGCGTACATAAACCCTTTAATTGTAGATCGCGCTGTACAGACGAAGGCAATCCCCGTATCCAAATGTGGGCTTGAGAACTGAGGCTCCCATTCAACACTTGGGTTCTCTTTCACATTGAGCAGGCACCTTCTACCCCTTCGTTCTTCCAAGGTGTGAACGTACCAACTTTGGAAATATACGACATCTTCTGGAAATGTTCTCTTGTGAACAATTTATCAGGGCCGGGCTAAGGCAACGAAAATTCAGTTTTTGTGCCGCTTGCTCTTTGTGAACTCTTTTGTTTTCCCGTTGATTTGTGATGAATATCACTTTTAATAACTCAGCACACGCTCATTGCTTTTTGCATACAGACCTTCATCTTTAAATCAAGCTTTAAATTAGTAGTGAACGCCGTCTGTTCTGTTTCCTTCGTACAGTTTTTGCTCTTTTTCCATGTATCTGGTACGTGGCTAGAATTTAGAAGTGACAAATACCACCGCGAGGATGGAATCGCGCCACAGCGGTTCCTATCGACGTCTCTCACAAAGTGTGGACGCCTGAAGGAAGGTTATGAGTCAGACGGAGCAGAGTGAAAGGGAGAGCAAAAATAACATGATAGCTAAAAAGGCATAGGAATGATATAGAAAGAAAACATTTTATGCGGTTAGGTGCGCATTGTAGGAGCCGTAGCACGCAATTACAACAAGAAATAATTGGCCGTAGAATTACCACTCCTGATGTGAGAAAACTGCCAGAGCAGTTGGTTCTGCCTTCGATGGTTACCTTGATTCTTTTACACCATGCGAGCCTTCACGAGCACTGCAGAATTTATCCTGGAGGGTGGTAGGCGCTTCTGTACATTGAGGACGGTTTCCCCTCAGCTAAGGGCTGCAGTGGGGAGGTGTTTGTGGTGGTACTGGTGCTTCTAGAAGGCAGCTCGCGTTCCCGTCGCATCTTTGAGTTCGACTTTGCCGTCACTTCTTTCATTTGCTGCTGCATGAGCTTCTCAGGGTTGTAGGCCTTATTGAGGGTGAAAAGTGGAAATGTGAAAGATGGGTAGGGTGCAGGGTCCACCTTAGTGTGGATGGATGGCAACCTTTTAGCTAGGAAGAGCATCCGGCGGCTGCTTGCAGGCTGATCGCATTTTCCAGAAAGGTGAACACGCAGTGACAAGCTGTCCACGAATGATTCCGGCATTTCTGCCAACTGCCGCTGATACTGCTATTGCAGTAAGGCTGATAGGGCAGAGTTTTATGCTCAACTTTTAATGTCGCGACGCTGCGCACTGTCGTTGCATTCGGCCAGCATTAAGGTTTAGCTGCTTTCGAAATAATGAGCAGGAAATTGGGCCGCCAATAAGGATACGCCTTGAGTAGATATGGTTTATTTCTGAGTCCTCAATCTGCTCCAGTTTTCTTGGCCCAATGTTGAACAACATATATCGGAGCATTCTTAAATGTCATTGTTGTGAGCAAATATTTCCTTATGCACGCAAACATTAAGCCTGCCACAAAAATGGAGCCTAACACGGTAACGGCACCCGTTCTGGGTAAACTCTCCTTTGCTCTCATCATCAATTAATCATTTCATCATCAATTAATTTTCATCATCAATTAAGATTGATGATGAAAATCAATCTTAATTGTCAGAAGTTTCATCTTTTTCGTCCACACACGCTAACTATCTTAATTGTCAGAAGTTTCATCTTTTTCGTCCACACACGCTAACTGCGAGACGGCACATGAACGATTTCTTAGTGAAAATCATGTTGTTATATTTTTACGCAAACGCAGGCAAAATGAAATTCCGATTGCTTACCGCTACTGGCGTACCGCCCCTCGATTCGCAGCGCAGCATCTGCAAGAGACAGAGCGTGGTTTGCTTTTTTCAAGCTCCAGGGAAGCCACATTGCAGTGTACAACGCAATAAGTGGTATAACGACACCATGTTATAAGCAGTAGAAAAGCAGGAATCGAACTACATGATGAGCTATAGAACGAAATTCAAGGGGTAAACGCAAGTCTCCTTACGCGCGGAAAATCGAAAGCATTGCAACGTCATGGCACAGTGCCATAATGAGGTCGTACTGCATCTCATTGCACTTCCTACGGGCATAATTTTACGCTTACTTCACTTACTATATTTACTTACATTTTAACAGTACGTTTAATTCTTTTATTTCGTAGTTTTCATTTTCCTAAAGTTGTGCTGCTTATTTTTATATATTATCTTACTTTTTCTTATTTGTTTTTAACTTGTTTTTTATTACGTGCTTAATTTATTTTTTTTTATTTATTTTTTTTTTATTTGGGCATACTGTCATTTCCTAGCTGGATAACGTCGTTTGTATTATGTCTCAGTTGCAAGGCGGCAAACTTGCAAAAGGGGTGATGAGACGGAAAGAGAGAAATGTTGGGGTGACGGATGACGTACGACACTGTGAATACAAAGCGTACGGGTTGTCGCACTTTGATTTGTGGATTGTATCGCGACAGTGAAATGGGTAACTGCATGTCACAAGATGATGGAAGGATTGCATCACGCGATTCGCACGTAGAGCTTGAACCAAGCTGCGGCATTACTTGCTCCATCCGAGATAAACACCGGAAACTGACAGCAACGATCGCATTAATCGTGCATGCGTTTTTTGAACGAGCGCACTAGAGCTGCCGCTGAGTGACTGACACAACGGGCTGCGACCAACGAACTAGCAAAAGCACGACTGCGCAAAAAACGGTGATAGGGCGCCACGTGAAAGCGCCTGCTGCGTCATCAGGTCTCCAATTATTTACCTGCGTAATGGGCTGAGATTTCCTCCGAAAACTTTCCAGTTAGCGAAGGGTCAGAGCAACTAGACGAGTTTAACTGCCCTCGGCGCGGGCTACATTTTCCTCATATATAAAAGTAATAAATCTCAAACTTTCATTCAATTGAATAAATTAATCACCCACTCAGCCGGCAGGGAGATGGGAAGCTGTTGCGCGGAGTGTGCACTGACAGGCATGCGTTGGACAATCGTTCGAGCAGTGCCGACACTCGAAGAAAAAAGTTAAGCACATCAGCTGGCAGCACTGTACCGTTATGGGGACATAAGCAGCACAAATAGTCGGCGATACCTGCGCTATGATGGCCACCTGCACCCTGGCTGTTGAATTTGTTGAGTCCATTCAGACGAACATACCGCAAAGCTAAAGTTTTAATTGACGGAGAAGAAGCTACAGGTAATCAACGGCCCAAAATTACACGGCAGTCATGGGCAAAATATGGCTATATGGCTGATACTCAATATTTCACTTGCGATGAAGTACCGCTGATAACAAAGTAACTTGGCAGTCATTTGCTTGAAATCTGCAGCGATAAGCCGTTGAAAGCTTTGATATGCCCTTTTCCTTTGAAAGGATGATAACCAGTACAGGTTCTTGTGCTCAGTACTGTTACGCTAATCAATGAGGACTGATATTGGGTGTATTAGGACCTGGTCACGAAACTAGACATGCTCATTACGGCTGCTGCTGCGCTGCTCTTGGCGGGGCGATGTATTCCCTGTCCAACATTTCAGTTATCCGCTGGACCACACTGAGAGCACCAGGTCATGGGGTACGTGGATAATGTGACGAACTACTAGCAGCTAAACCACAGGAGACACTGAGAGCGGAAGCCTAATGAGCAAGCATTCCAATTGTCACGTATTGCCATGCGAGGCTTCACAGTCTGTCAGCGCCAAAACTACGTCTCTGATTCAGACCATTTTTATATTTATGAGTAAATAGATGGCTCCGCAATCTAAGATATCACTTGAACGTTACCGTATGAGAAAGCATTGAACAAGGGTTAAGGGGGAGCCTCAGTTCGCAAGTCAAGCCAACGTTTCGGCAAGCGGACTTGTCTTCATCTGTGGACTGTCTCCGCCCTCAGCCCTTGTTAAGTTCTCTTTCATCTTCTTCTACGCTGAATCTTAAACATAGCAGGTTATATTTGTGCGTCTACACAGCTACAATATGGTGGCCATGTGGTATCCAGGTCATCGAGAATAGCTTACCTTGTCCATAGCTTCATGTTGAACGTCCAGTCCCAGACGAAAAGAGAGCGCCGAGCGGGCGCGGCTGGGCAGGTGAGGCAGCACCTCTCGGAAGCAGCTGTAGTGAATGTTCAGCTCTTCCTTGGCCCACTGCGCAAACCACGCTAGTGTGTGTGCGGTTTTTATACGCAGCTAAAATCTTTCTTTTAATATTAAGGAGCGTTCTCCCATTATCTCTTTAATTTCACAACACTGACATTGCCCGAAACTCGTCAGCATCATCATCATAAGCGAGTAGTGCAGGCGTGTAGCATTCCAGTTTTCCAGAAGAATAGCAATGCCCTCCTAAAATACGTAGGTCCCGCTCAAAGGTTGCACGACGTTTCGTGCGAGCAGTAGTACAAAAGCGCCTTTTTTATCAAGCCCAATTTCAACATTTGACAATGGCACAATGCGATCGCCGTCAAGCTGCAAGTCGAGAGGCAGTGAGGGTCATCACTTGCCTTCGTGGCGCTCCAAGCAAACGCACAGCTGAACACGATAGATGAACTGATGCAGCAACGACGTGATGCTCGCAGGCATGAGGCCAGACTCTCTCACGCAACATGCACTTATGCTTATGCTTTATTGCATTTCATTCTACTGCCGCCTCCGGTAGTTCTCCCTCCTTGACGTTTTATGCAGTTGAGTGAGAGCAAGCCAATGGATATGCATACGACGACCAAGAAAGCAGAAAGTGGCGACGTGATTTCGCGACTGAATTATGGAACGTACATGACACCCGCTTGCCACAAGGCTCTATCATAAATTACGTTGATTGAAGTATCCAGGTCTTTGAATTGACACAACTACAGTTTACTGCTCTTGCGAGTATGCACTGAATAAGACAACAATGTTTCCATTACCGGAACTTCCATCTTCTTTTTGTGCTGAGCTACTTGCTATACAAGAGGCGTTTCGCTCCGTGGCCCCCGCACACGTGCTCTCATACCTGCGTGTACGGTAAGCTCACTAATACCCTCCAGGTGACAAAGCTACTTAGATGCGTGCGTAGCAGCCCAGAAATCTGCAAAAACATACACTGTCTAGCGGCACGCATACCGCAGCCAATTTGTATTGAATGGATTCCGCGTGACCTTGTGAGTTACAAAAGCCGTGCGGATTCTGGGACACGCCTTTCTACCCCAACCTCGTCAATGCCAAAACTCCTGAAACTGAATGCTGCCCTACATTTCACAAAAAAAGAGCACTTCCGACGCCGCACACGTGCTTTTATACCTCCGTGTACGGTAAGCCTCCCCCGCGGTCTAACCCGTGCAGGGGAGATTGTGTTTCATAGGATCCGAGTTGGGGTTCCACTAACACCTGCAGTGACTCATGTAGCCTCAGTTTCTAGATCTGTATCTCCACACTGGGTGTCCCGTCTGCAAGTCCCGAGATGCTGAAGCCAATATCCACCACCTACTGTAGGAATGTCCAGCGCTGAAGCCGACGCGGTTCCGGCACCTGATGGCAGTTGGTCTCTCTCCCCCCAAAATTCGTCGTCATATGCCGCTTGGACGCAGGGACCGCATCATCGTTCCCTCCTGGAATTCATTACAACCGCTAACCGTTTTTTATTTATTTGAGTACACCACTCATCCATCATAACATATCCTTTTAGGCCCCGAGGCAATAAACATCGCAAAAAATAGGAATTCAGCAGAGGAGAATCAAATTGCACAGATCGATGGCCCCTAGTCTAAACTGCCATTTACAGACTATGGGCCCATCAGGCTGACCTAAAATTTTTAAATATTCTCTCTCCGAACATCATTCTCCTCGAATCCTTAACGTCACTGCGTATGTTCTAGGTTTCACGTCGAGGAATTCTGGGCAACTGTCAAAAGCGCTGCTCTCAAAAAGACCTAGAGTGAAAACAAATCAGGTATGGCCTCTTAACTTACTTTTCCCGTCGGCGTCTCCATGAATGTGCAGAATATGAGCTGTAATAACGATAAGAGCACCAATGTAAGCAGTGGGTCTAAGGACACGGCGACACAGTTAGACTTTGCACGAAAAATAAAAGGAAGTCCTGTCGAAGGGAAAAAAACATAAGTGTGGTCTACAGCGAACCAAAAAGGAAATATATAGCAAACTACTCAGCATCTACCTTCGGCACCAAACTTCATGGCAATCCAAAGCTGAGAGAAATATTGGGGCATCCTCGCACCGGTACCCGCGCGGCCCGAAGGGGAGAAGCGGGTGAGCGAAGATAGTGATCTAAAGAAAGGAAAGACGCTTGATTCTACAACCTGTGAGGGTGCACGGCGAAACGTCAAGGGCGAGTGGCGCGCCACGTGTCGGGGCAGCGCCACACATTGCGAGGAGGGGTTCTTCTGTTTTTGCAGCAAGATGGCTCTGCATGTGCGCAGAGCGCAGAAGAAATGTAGCGGAAACGTACTTCGCTATTCGTGTAACTGCGACTTCTGTAAGTAACATGCTCATAATTACCGATATACACTGCAGTATAACGTTCTACGGCATGTTTCTAAGGCAACACCGCATTCACTAGAAGCGCTTTTGTACCGCTTTCAAGCATCGAACTCGTGTATATGCTGCACGTGAAGAACCTCCAAACTGGATGCCGTATCTAGACGCATGTGTATGTCTCCCAGACTTTTGATGTTCTGATGATTGTGCATTGTCGGGCTGGGGATATGACGGGCTCGTATTAAGCAGCCCGGTAACTTTAGACATGGACATGTTTAAGTAAGTGGAGTTGTTCCTTTTTACGGAAGTTTTTCCATGCAATAAAGGAAAAAAAAAAGAACTCGTGGCTGAGTGGTAGCGTCTCCGTCTCACACTTCGGAGACCCTGGTTCGATTCCCACCCAGCCCATCTTGGAACTTTGTTTTTATTTATGAAGTGCATGTTTATTTATGAAGTGCATGTTTATTTATGAAGTGCATGCCGGGATTTATCGCTCACTGGACGCCGACGACACCGGCTTTTCTGCGACACGAGCTCCTTAACGCTACCGCGTTAAAACAAAAGCAGCGTTTTTTATCACAAGGCTGGTGCCGAGCGTTGCTTCGGTACGATTTAACCACGCGTACATATAAAAGGTTCGGCAGGTATTGTCATGAAGCTGCAGCTGTAAAGGCATTCTTTGTCGCTAGCGTATGTTGAAATATTTTTTCTGCTCACCACTTTTGCAGCTTAAGTGTTTTTGAGCGAACGAAACAGTGTGCCTTCTGTCTGTCGCTTGCGAAAGCTGGGCCGCTCGCTCGGAGGCACGAACGCTCAGTATGCGTACGCCTTTCTGCAACAGCATTTCATTATTTGCCTCTTAAAATGCCCGCATTTAACTCGCGAAACACGGGTTGCATGCTATGCCTGAGAAAGTGCCAGGGGTGCCCACAAGAATGCTAAATTGGGCGAGTTGGTGCATTCGCATTTTAGGAAACGTAGCACGAAGAAGACAAGGACAAAAAAAGAAGGAAACACACACGAGCGCTTACTCACAACTGATTTTTTATTAGAAAAGCTAATAGAATATGTAGGGCACAAAAATTATCAAATACATGTAATTCGTTTCCAGTAATAAGACGTACTAATGTAATTCGTTTCCAGTAATAAGACGTACCAAACAAACACTGAAAATGAATAAACACCTTATGCCGCTGCACTTCGGAGCCTTTGAGCGAAAAAAAGACAAAATTAATCCAAGAAGAGGGCTGAGTTGGGCTGGTTGTTTCAAGTTCGGCTCGACTGCGAAACAGCATTCACAAACGAGACGAGAGGGAAGAGACAGACACATGCGCGCATGTATGTTTCTCTGCTCTCTTAACTCACCTCGCAGCGTGTTTCGTCGTTCCGTCCTATGAAGAAAACGCAGAAAGAAAGCAGTCTAGGACGCAATAAGAGGTGCTATAGTACATACCCCGTCCGCTCAATTCCTTTCAAGCAGAAAGAAGGTCTAGTCAAAATGAGGCAGAGCTTGCCTTCATACAGGACACACTCACCGCAATATCCAGCATGCTGCTCCTGTTTCTTAGGTGCTGAAGAAATACCGACTCGAGCCTGTCTTCCGGCACATCCGGTAGAAGGCGCCTCATGCAAGATGGCTTCGCTTTATTCCTCTCCCGCTGCTCCTAAAAGCATGGATGGGCCACGGCAAAACACTACATAATAAGATGTTGTGTTCCTTCGAAAAGCCAGAACTCAAGCTTATTCGTGCACAAATTTATGCCGAAATCGTTCGACTGCACGCAGTACGTTCCTTGGTTCGATACCATTTGACCCTTCTGTTTAAATATCACATTGGAACTTTTCATAGGTTGCCGACAGCCTTCTAGCATGCATTAGGAAAAGTTGAGTGCGAACTTATTCCTGTGCGTAGATGTTACCGAGAAAAATAGTGCTAGGGTAATCTAGAAGGTTAGTTGGTGTTCAGGTGATCCAACACAGCGCAAGAAACAAGTGCGAAAGAGAGGAGACAACTCATAGTCTGTCGTCCCCACCGGGCACTGTCTAGCTCACCAGCCCATGTTACATAACTTTTTTATCTGCATCTCTTAGCTGTATTATTTGCGCTATGTTAATGACAGATATACATGATCAGAAGTGATATTTTACATTTAGGGTTTTAAATAACACCATGACCATTGCATATTTCTTATGCTTCCCAAATACTCAAATGAACACAGAAGTGCTTACTTCTTCGGGTGCTTGGTACTGCTGCATGCAGAAGGCGATCTGAAAAAGACGTAACCTAGTTCTGGGAAATATACATGTATAATACTATACAAACATTTCTAGATGAGTGACAGTACCGATCAGCACGCGTTGAATTTCGCAGCATTGTGAAAGCAATGCAAGGCACGATCCTTACAGTTGCGAGACATTAATCCAGCGAAATAAAAACACACGGACGAAGGCAAAGGAGACACCTCGAACGTCTGTATTTCAGCTTAAATTTATTCCGCAAATAGGTTTTTATGAACAAATTGCGTACAAGGACATAAACGTACGTGTTGCATCAGCCAGGTAGGCGATAGTAGGTGCGCTGATGTGTTAAAAGCGAGCGACGTGGTACTCGTGCCTGCTGTGTGTGTTTGCGGCATTGTTATCTGGTCGCGGAATACTTTTATGTCCATGCGCCCCCTTTGTACTTAAACTCATTTTTGTGAAACAAACCTCAGTGTAGACTAGCGTTTATGACGTCTCCTCTACCTTTGTCCGTGTGTTTTACGTGAGCTGGAATAATGTCTCACAGCAGTATTAAAAACCAACTAGCCCAGCTTTCTGCGCTTATTGGAACGATGATTTCAGCGTCTTCCCAGTCATTCCCCCTTTTTTTTAACGGCCAAAATTGACGCGACTGACCATAACCGCATCCTTCTATCGCCTTGTATCGGCTTGCTGTTGCGTGCAGGCAAAAGCATTGAATTCCGCTATCTCTAGCCCCCTCCACCCTCACCATTGTGGACAACTACGAAGAGAGAATCTTTTCACAAAAAAAAGAACGGGGGCGGGGCTCATTAAATAAAATTGAACGCGCATTAGTATTCAGTGTTATAAGTCTTCAGGCTTAGTCACAATCTCCAGCGTCTGCAGGCAATAACACACAAAGTTCAGAGCAGGGCGAAAACAATATCAAATGGTGACGCCAGATGGTTTCAACATTAGTAATCAAGCCTCCTCTAAATGCACAAATGAAAATTGCAATTCCCTGGCCTGCTGTGAGAAAGTGCCTAAAAGAGCCTACAGCACGGTTTAATATGTTACTGGAAATTCAAATAATTTTATTTATTTATTTTATATTTGGAGCAGTATGGGCGTAAATAAAACTTAACTACCCACATCGGAGCAGCTGCGGCAGTAAGAGCCTGATCTCCATTTTGGAATCATAATATGACCGCTGGTACGCGTCAGTGATCATTCTGATAAAATGTGCGTACAAGTTTTGAGTCATATCAGAGGTGGTGCCCATTACTACACGATGGCCTGCAGCTCCTGACCCTGCAGCTCCTCCAGAGAGGCCTCACTCACGTGGACCGCCTTCACCATGCCCCTGACGGAGCTTCCCTCCTGGCACGGCTGTGCAGCGCCCCCCATTCACGGATGGGACAACTGACGGCTGTATACAGGGACTTCATCAGAGATGCCCCAGGGTATTCCATCCTCCCTCCTCCACCAACACGTCCTCCTTTGCAGGTCACCCTTGACCTGGAGGGGGTATGCAAGCGCCGCTCCCCAGTTGCTGCCCTGGGCCAGGCTGCCGCAGCCCTGATTGAAGAGTGCAAAGGGAGCACCCTCCTCTTCACTGATGGCTCGGTCCTGCCTTCCACGGGCCAGGCTGCAGTGGCTATGACGGCTCCACAGGTGGCGGTGTCCAGCTCTTGTAGGCTCTCCTTTCCAGGTAGCTCTACTGCAGCCGAGCTGGCGGGCCTCCACCTAGCAGCGGACTTCCTGGAGACTGGTCAGCCCCCAGGCTTCTACACCATCCTGTGCGACTTGAGGCCGGCACTGCAGCTCCTGCGCAAGCCGTCCTGCTTCCAGCTATCGGCTTGCCATCTACGAGCGCGCCTCCAGGCCCTGGAGGATGCCGGCTTCGTCATCTCGCTGCACTGGATCCCGGGCCATGCGGGCATCCAGGGCAACGATGAGGCCGACGCACTTGCCAAGGCGGCCCACTCCAACCAGGTAAGTATGACTAATCATGTATCTGCCTTTGACTTTTCCAGGCTCCCCCTCAAGAAGGCCGTGAGGACCCTGCACCCCGATCGGCGGATCGCCGAGGGGAGGACATTCCACCGCCTGTCCGACAAGCTCGCCCGCAGGGAGCGAGCTCTCCTCCTACGCCTCCGCACCGGAGGTTCCTGGACGCCCACGGAGCTGTATGTCCGTGGCCGGGCCCCCTCCCCAGCATGCCCCTCCTGCGGTGATGCAGGTACGCTGGGGCATCTCCTCTGTGTGTGCCCGGCACACGCCCACCACCGTCGCAAGATGGAGGCAGGCTACCGGGCCCTCAGACTTCCTGCTGCCACCTAGGACCACCTGCTCTTCCCGGCCAGGAGCCCCCTGGCAGCCCACCGGCTCCTGCTGGCCTTCCTGGAGGAGTCCGGCCTGGCTGCACGACTGTAGTCCACCACCGGGCCTGCTGACCGGCTGGCCACGGCTCTGGCGACGAAGCCGATGACAAGGACGACGAGAGCGACTCCACGACGACGATGATGACCCCCCCTCCCCTCCCAACATCCCATCTCCCCTTCCCCCCGGACACCAAGAGTGCCGCCGCGAATTAAGGCCGGCATAACCCGTGTCCGGTTTCCCCCCCCCCCCCCCGAGAATAACCCAAAGACCCCAACCAACCAACCAACCACACCCTGTTCAGCTGACTAAATGTGGTTTCAGTAGTGGTGACTATAGTCACACTACATCCTAGACTGGTATGCGCTACCACCTAAAAGCGGCTTTTATAGCATTAGCTTTACGATGTTTATTTGTGAGAAAGAGAAAAGGAGAGAGAGACAGAGACTCTAATAAAAATCAGCGAATTTGTCCGATGTTTAAAGTTCACTGGCGTGGTACTATGCTTAGAAAGAGAATTGGGAGCGGAAAATGAAAAAAAGTGTGCAAACTAAAAGAAAAAAGTAGAGGGAGAAAAAAATGTGACCATTACTAAGTGCTAGCTAAGGTGCATGTATTGAGTACGAATTTCGCGCTATCCCTGGATTGACGCTTGACTCGATATAACGAAATTGTGACATCGTTTATACCGATCGTGCATACATACCACATGACTTCGAATATATCGAACACGCAACCCCGGTTGCAACAATAATGCATTGAAGATGCATGGCCGTGATATCAGCAGTAGAGCATCCTGAGCTAACTTCAATATCTGCGTTCGACAGCGTCAAGCTGCTGACATTTTTTTATTATTAGATCGGGTCGACAGCGTCGAGCTGCTGATTTGTTTATTTTTTTTTTCGGTCGGGAGTCGCGTGCCACCCGGACTGAAACCAAGATGCTGCAGTAAGGGCGGATATTGGATCCCTACTCCAACGCTGATGATGCAGCTGGCCCGGGAGCAGTTTTTAAATAGAGGAATATGGGAACAGCTCGTACCCTGCAGTGGTTGTAGACAGGCTCTTGTTGATGGTGATGACACCACCCAACGCTCCCCTGGCTGGGGCTTTTTAATCTGTCAGAGCGGCGTCTGAGACCCGTTGTTGAGAGCTAGGCCACGTGTCGTAGCAAAGCAGTTCTACAGCACTGCCCAACGCCAGTACAGTTATTCTGCCGCCTGCTTCGCGTCGTTCGACTGTGACTTCGATTGTGCCCTTTTTGTGTGACTTCGAATATTTACCTGCTGAATATAATTACAAGTACTGAAGTCTGTAAGCCTTCATGCCAAAGATACCGTAAGCGGGATGGCCTACAGCTCCCGCCTTCCCTATGAGATTATCCCCCACGTCACACCCACTTAAATACAGGACGTACCAGGTCCGCCGCTACAGACGATGTCGTCCTTAGCGAGCACTTAATGATAGTTTACACACAATAAACACCTATAAGCGATATAGAAGATAGAGCATCCACAGCCATAGCTTAGTTGGTACAGCATTGGACGCAAAACTCAGTAATAATGGGTTCGCATTCAAATAGCAGAATGAGGATGATTTTTCTGCCACTTACTAACCGATTGTTTTCAGCCAAATAAATATTAAGCTCTTAAAATTCACCTTGACCAGCAACACAAAAATATCGCTACGCTTTTGTTGTTGTTAAGACGGTTGGTTCCTTTCGTATGTCCGTCCAGAAAGATGGATAGAGCGGCAACAGCACTTTTTGCTTTTACTGACAACATAATCAACATCATTACTGGTCTGGCATATTACCTATCAAACTTGTAAGGAAAATACATGAAATGTATTCAAGAATCCCCATGAGACACCACCAGAATGTAATTATAGTTCAGTATGCATTGCAAGAAAATTTTCTTCACCTAAACAGCTGCGGTGCCATCCACACTGCTTATCTTTTATTTCAAATTCTACTAATTTCTGGCGTCAGGCCCATAAACAGCTGTTTTATAAGCAGGCGACATCGAAAATCAGCACCGGAAATTAAACATTGGGTTATAAAAACCCAGAGGAAAACTAGGGAAGTATACTAGCAGCCGGCTGCAGCTCTTGATCCATGGCATTAGCAGCTCAAAATCAGGCGACCTATTGAAGTGGAGAAGTATCCAGGGGTGCCGGGAGCCAACGAAACAAAATTGGGTGCATTTATACAACATGCTTGACAGTCATTAGTTTCAGAGGCTCCGATTATAATAAAAAAGATTCTAAGGAAAACCTTGTTATACATTCACTACGGGTCTTAATGGGGTGAAAGAGTGAAGATAGATTTCTACCATTTAGGCATGTCTAATATTCGGCTAAAGGTCAACAGACGAGTAGGGTGCGTTTTGCTTCTCCGCTGAGACAAGGAGAAAGCCTACAACCACGTACACGCTGAGTTTCCACCGCACTAGGTTCGTTGCGTTTGAAAGTGGGGTTCTACTTGGCTTCACGTGACTATAAGAGTAGATGCGGTGCTGAAAAATTGGCGTTCCAGCTGGGCTGTGGTGACGTGCAAGAAAAATCTTTATGTTAGGGAGCGTTCCCTTATCCAAGCGTCATCGCCTTTGAATTATCAGCCAGTTGAAGCAAAAGATTTGCAGTACCTCTTCCTATCAGGACTTTCGCTTGATGAAATAGAAGTGTGAATTCACGGCAACATACGCCTGTTCATTCTCACACTTTTCGTTATATTCAAGGTCAAAAGAGCGCTCCAAGGTCTGCCCCGCTGCGGTGGTTCAGTTGTTATGACTCTAGACTACTGAGCCGAAGAATGTGGGATCTAATCCCAACCGCGGCGGTCGCTTTAAGATGAAGGTGTAAAGAAAGGCGCCCGTGTGTGTGCAATGTGAGTGCTCGAACCCTATTTGATCGAAACCTCCGGAGCCATCCACTACGGCTTCTCTCGTATCCTGAGTCGCTTTCGGACGTGAAACCCCACAAACCAAACTAAACCAAGGTCCTGACAACGCAGTGCTAAAATATGACCTCCAGTACAATTGTCTGTTGAGCGCGGATATGCGTGTTACTCGCCTGGTGCTGCGTGTCCAGGGCAGAGTCGGCGAGGTCGCGCACACGCTGTGCTAGGCGGGAGTACTTGCGGTCCCGGATTCCACTCGGGGAGTCGCCGAAGAAGCGCTGCATGCACTCGATGCGCGACGCCCGCAGCTCAAGCACCTGCCGCTCGTCCTGGCCACGTGCGGAGGTAGAAGAAAGTTCGCAGGATTGTCAGGCGACAGCACGCGAAGCATTTCATTTCGTGGCAAATTGATATAAAAAGAGCTGGCAGTTAGGTATACAGTTACACGCAGCTGATTCAATTTTTCTCAATTTGTTGCTCTTCAAGTATGACTGCTCCTTGATAGTCACGTACCTTGCGACCTTAACAGCGACAAGAAGTGGTTTATAGGTGCTAAAAGGAGGGAACATGTCGTCCTGAAAGGCGCATTTACTGGAAGGTAAAAGGAACTATATTTAAACCCTCGACCACTCTGGTGCACTCGCCCCACCCGGTATCCAAATTCATTAAGACAAGCCTAAGCATGTATGACTAAACACAACAAGGTCCACGATAAATATGATCAATAAAGATCTGTATTTTATTTATCGTTAACCTTGTTGTGTTTAGTTTAGGCCGAGGGTTTAAATATACGTTCCTGCTTCCTTCCAATAAGCAGTTGGCAGTTTGCGCTCGTCCTGTACCCTGTCTTGCGTGTGTCTCTGTTCGCGGAACTATAAGATGTCTGAAATAGTGCACCAACTAGGCCGACAACACATGTTACTGAAACATAGTAACCCCTTACTACTAAATGATTTTATCTTTATCTAAAGCTGCGTTAGGAGGTTGTTTGGAAAAGGGGCTTTGGAGCTATTAGACTACAAAATAGTTACACTCGGAAGTGACCGCAATAAGCTCGCCCGCACTGCAGCATAAGCTTTGCCTTATCAACGTTATGATGCATTAATATCCCAAGATTTCGTTAATTAAGCTTTAGGCTTAATTAACGTTTAACATTTTTTTAGGCTACCACAGAAGGTGAATTTTTGCATAGCTATACCAAACAACTTAATTGGAAAGCGCTCAACTACTAATTGTAGCTAAGCCTATTATGGGAACGAGTATATGTATATTTAGCTTTTCTGGCTGAAATAATACACCTGCTGTTTGCATATGCAAAACACTGAAATTCACTCACCTTCCCGAACGTGTCAAGACTTTTTCTTAGACAGGCTGTTATCTGCACAAAAATAAAACCGGCGCAAAAAGTGTGGGCGGAGAGAACAAAAGGGTTCACTCAAGCCAATTACGAGGCCACATTCTGGAAATGACTGCACGTAAAAGTAATACATATAGATTTTAGGAATCGTGTCTCAATGATATTTGATGTTATACGAATTCACCGCTACTTGATATTATCGCCCACTGAAATCCCTTAGATTGTGTGACTCTGGACCTTGCAACATCCAGTCCCGACAGATTGTGGCCTGAACTTGGCCTGGGACGGTCGTCTCTGCGAAGTCTATTGAAAGCTCCCCTGGCAGTGCGCGGCAAAATAGTGCTAGCAGCAACCGAAAAAAAGCGCCTTAAGGCAGAGAGCTAGAAAACCCATCACGTTGCGCATCTTCTGCACGTCCTCGTTGTCGTCCATCTTATATTCTTTGCAGAGATGTTCTTCTAGCTGATCCTCCGGTATTGTCGGGAACAAGAGGCCGATGCACAGGCGCCGCCTTTCTTCGAACTCGGCGTCCCTCTGCACACGGGAGAGATGGAGAAAAATGTTGGATGTTGTTGAAAGCAGTACAGAAAAAACACTTCCGGTTTAGGATTACTGCTGAGCCTGAAGCTGAGATGGGGGTTATGTCTGCTAAAGGTATCATAGGCTTACTGCATTATTATCAAAGCAGGTTATGATGCCTACATTCAGGAGGCGGCTGATGACCAGAGCGCTGCCAGCACAGGTAGCCAAACTGGCCCTTGATGCGTTCTGATAGTGTATTTAATATTCTTCTGCAAGTATATAGTTCTTTTTTCACGCATGACGTTTGAGACGATGCGCGGGCATGGTTTTTCCATCCCACGCGCACCAGCGCAGATAGGCAGAGATACGCGAATCAGATACTGCCCCAGTTCAAATAAAGCTGCAACACCGACATGCAACGCATTCAATGACAAGAGAATGCACTCCCTGTCAAATGCATTGTATTACGCTTCTCTAAGTGAGAACAATCAAACAAAAACCAACACCCGGAAAATTCACTGAACAATCGCGCACGTTCAGCCAATAATGATAGTTACTGCTGGTGATTATTTTGCGTGCAGACAACACAACACAAAAATACCCTACGCATTTCAAAGCGAAATCTAGACCAACTGATATGGCTGGTATAAAGTACAGAACAATAGAGGTAAGAGCGCCAATAGATGGCTTCTCGGCATCATGAGCTAAAAGCACGTGATACCGAGAATCCATCAATGAAACGAGAGAAAACTCCTTGTCCAGGTTTAAAAGCCTTGCAGCGGCCAGAGTTCTTCGCCAGGCCAAACTGTTTGTGATGAAGCACTTTCAATTTTTCCTTAGACATTCGATTTCGCAGATAAGTGAGGCTTGGATGGACGCTCGTTTGACGGCAGCGTTTGATTTTGGTAGGAATAACAGAGCGCCAGCTGACGTCAGTAGAAATGTTAGCTTGCCGGCAGTAATTTTTGTAGCGAGGTTAAGGTGTCCACAGCAAACAAGTGAGACAGTTACCGAGCCTTTCCCTTTATATAAATCAATCAATCTCTTCTGTCTGCACGAGGCAGCGGAGGTGGCTCAGCTACTGAGCCAGTAGCAGGCCCGTGCATTTTTTTTTCCTTCTTCCTACAGCCACAACAACAACAACAACGAAAGTAAGATGTGAAAGTCAAATTGTTGTTGCAATGTTAAAGTCACCAGTTAAAATCATTGGTACGCGAGGAAACCTGTTTCGAATGTCTTCTAATTGTGGGAGTACCACAGCTGCGGCGGAGCAAATCTGCTACTGGAATAGATAAAAAAAAAACATTTGTTTTGGTTTGACTCTGGTTAACCCTGTTGAATTGCGATAGCAACGGCGGAAGCTTGTTTTGCCTGCTACTTTATTCCCCTATCACGCCCTGTTAGTGTAAGATGCTACATTATTGGTGACACTTAAGCTCATCCTTTAAGAGTATGACGTGAGAGCGTAAGCTGCCCACATATAAATGAGAAGGATTCAATGCTGCTGAACCGAATGTGGAGCGAAAGCATTAACTGCCCGTGACCGAGAGTTCTTCTTCTTCTTCTTGTTCTTGTTGTTGTTATTGTTCTTCTTCTTTTTCTTCATCGTCAACTTCTTCTTCTTCTTCGCCTTCTTCTTTTTAGTCTTCGCGGCTGTTCAAAGTGAAACGTGGCCCTTCCCGGGATGACGCGACGGGCCGAAACCTGGCGCAGTATTGCTATCGCAATAAAAATATGTCCCATGTAATCAGTAATGCCACAATAGTCAACTCTGACTATGATTTGCAGTGTACACTGAATAATTTCGTTCGTTCCAATGACCGCAATTATTTATTGCTATGGTTTGGGCGCCCATCTCGGCTGCGGGAGGTGGTCAGTTCGAAACCCGCCGCCGGACACCCACCGGTAAAATTGGGTACAAGCGTCCCCCGGCCCGGCGCCCGGCTCTTTCAAGGGTGTGCGTTTGGGAGAGGCTCTGCTAACCCTGCTGTGCTCCTTCGGGGGCCTAGTTTCGAACAACCATGGTCTGCAAAGGCCGTGCTGAAAAAAAAAAAAAAAAAAAGGGCCACATAATGGGCTGTTGCCGCGCAAGGCGGACTTATTGTTGTCCGATGGCGGAACGAATCACTGCCACATCGGCGCAACTATTTGGGCCGTGACCCCTTTTCCCAAGCATTTCACCCCAGAAGAGCCGAGCACCAGGCCGGGGGATACCTTGTACCCATTTTAAAACCGGTGGGTACCCGGCGGCACTGGGGATCGAACCAGGTACCTCCCGAATGCGAGGCGGATGCTCTACCACAAGGCCACCGCTTCTTTAGTCAGACTAGACGGACGGACGGACGGACGGACGGACGGACGGACGGACGGACGGACGGATGGACGGATGGACGGATGGACGGATGGACGGATGGACGGATGGACGGATGGACGGATGGACGGATGGACGGATGGACGGATGGACGGATGGACGGATGGATGGATGGATGGATGGATGGATGGATGGATGGATGGATGGATGGATGGATGGATGGATGGATGGATGGATGGATGGATGGATGGATGGATGGATGGATGGATGGATGGATGGATGGATGGATGGATGGATGGATGGAATATAGGAGCGTCTCCTTTGAAACGGGGTGGTAGCAGTAGCTATCATGCTCATTTTTCTCCCTATATCTTAATTATTGATTTAGAATGGTTAACTCAACCATCATTCTATTTATTAAATTTTGTTCCTACATTACTAACATTATGCCATTTCTCTGCTTTTAAGCCACCAACCTTCCAGTCGTTTTTTGCTAGTTTCCACTGCCGGTTTATTCCCCCGGCCACTGTTATCTCTAAACCCCAGAGCTTCAGGAATAGTGATTGCGTCTGCACCAACTTCCGTATGGATACCATTACATTAGAGTATAATATGGTCAATTGTTTCACTGGAGTTTCCGCGTACAGCACATTCGTCATCTCCATTGTTAAATTTCTTTTTGTAGCTGCGTGTTCTAAGGCACCCTGATCTAGCTTCAAAGAGTAGGGCACTGCCTCTTGAGTTATCAAAGAAATCTTCCTTCCTGATCTGCATTTTCTACTTTCGGTATAATTCCACACTCTGTTTCTTTTCCATCGAATTTATCCAATTTTTACCTTCTGTGTTTTTCACCTGTTGCTTAATGCTCTTTATTTCTCCGTCCTTGTTACCAACATACTCACTAGTTAGTTTCCTAGTTCTTTTCCTCCATTGTGAGTCAACGCTTTTTAGGTACAGGTATTTAAATACTTTAGCTGCCCATCTGTTACTGTCCAATTTCTTCAGGCGTTCCTCATATAATATTTTACTCTGAGCTTCCCGTACTTCGAAAGATGCCCAGCCCATATCTTCCTGTACCGCCTCATTTGTAGTTTTGCCGTGGGCACCTAGTGCTAATCGTCCAACGGATCTCTGATTTGTTTCTAATGTCGACTCTACCGCTGATTTTAGGCACAAAACCGCATTTCCGAAAGTAAGTTCGGGCACCATAATTCCTTTCCAAATACCTATACCTTTCCAAATACCTTTCCAAATACCTCATACCTATTGTATCCCCACAATGTCTTATGCTTCATTATCCCAGCATTCCTTCGCCCTTTGGCCTTAAGTGATTTGTCATGCTTTCCAATGTATGCCAATCCTTCGTTTACCCATACCCCCAGATATTTATATTCTGCTACTCTAGGTATTTCAAGGCCTTGCATTTTAAGACCCTGATCAGTTGAGCCGTTGAAAATCATCAGACGCAACTTAACTGCGCTGAAACTGAAGCCTAGAGCGTCCCCTTCGTCTCCGCAATACTTAACTAGAGTTTACAATTCTTCCAGACTCTCAGCTAGCAGCACAATATCATCTGCATACATCAAACCGGGGAGGCGCTGCTCTACCGCCTTTCCACCTAATCTATATGACAGGTTAAAACCTAGGTTACTGTCTTGTATCCTCCGTTCCAGGTTTATCATATAAAGCATATAAAGACTGAAGTAGCTACATCAGCGCCCTACTGTTGAACTTCAGTGGTTATGGCAGCCGACTACTGAACCCAAGAAGGCGGAATCGAGTTTCGCCCACGGCGGCCGCTTTTCGATGGAGGCGAAAAGCAAGGTGCCGGTGTGCTGCACTATGTCATTGCAAGTTGAAGAACCCCGGGTAGTCGAAATTTTTAGAGCCCTCCACTACGGCATCTCTCATGGCTTGAGTCGCTTTGGGACGCTAAATCCCACCAGACAGACCAAACCGCAAACAACGTCAACAAATCATGTCGAAGCTTCTTATCGCCATGAAGCAGCCGCGCCCGCAAACAAGTTCTAGTCCTTACCGCTGTGAGACTGCAGGTGAAAAGATTAGAGCCTCAACAAACAAACGTAAAGGCAACAAACGTTATAATAACCAAAATATGAGGAGATACTTGAGCTGCGTCTTTAAGGACGGGAGATATCGCCGGTATTGCAATTGGCAAGAAGGATATCACTGCTCATTACCTCATTACTGCATCAGTGAAAAGCTTACCATTAAGATAAGGATACTGCAGTTTAGCGCAGGCCACTAGTCCTCGCCATTAACTGTGCTACTGAAAACAACGCCTGGCATTACACACATCAAGACGCGCTGCGTCAGCACGCATTTTTACACAAACATCTAGGCATGTGATTCACTGCATTCATGAAAATAAAGGCAAATTAAGTTTAGCGCAGGTTCATCGAACACTATTCTGTCATGGTAAGGGAATTTACTGATTGGTCAATGCGGCAGTAATAGCGTCAAAAGCTGCGGCGACGTTATAACTAGGTTGTTAAGAGGTGCCTCCTAAAACCGTAAAACATCATCATCATAGCCCGACTACGCCGAAAAACCCTCTCCAAAGTTCCTCAAAGTAACCCGGACTTGTGCTTTTGTGTCCACTTGACACCTGCGAACTTCTTATCCTCATCCACCCACCTGATTTTCTAACACTCCCTGCTACACTTTACTTTCCTTGTAATCCAGTTTTCACTAATAGCCAACGTCAGTTATCATTCCTTGGTATTACATGTCCTGTCCATGCCCATTTCTACCTCTTGATTTCGAGTAGAATGTTACTAAATCGAATTCGTTGCCTGACTCACTCGGCACGCTCCCGTCTCTGAGCGTTACACCTGCATTTTTTCGTTCTATGGCTCTCTGCAGTGTCCATAATTTAAAAAAAAAAACCCTCTTCGTTAGCCTCCACGTCTCTGTCTCACAGGTGAGCACCGGTGGAACACAGCTG